>NW_006203448.1:1625002-1627649 GCF_000334495.1 Tupaia belangeri chinensis | reverse complement strand
TGCTGGACAGACCCCTGCTCAGGTGATTCTGACTGGGGTGGGGAAGGGCCTGCATGCCAGTTTTTCTGTGCAGCGTCATGCGATGCAACTTTCCTCGGATGGTTCTTGTTCTTTTTTTTCCTGACCTTATCCTGTAGCTCTTCTGATTCATCGCCACGCGAATTAGCAACTACTCGCAGTTCGTCTGCTTTAGGCTCCTTGCTCATGTTCACGTAAACGACATCCACGTCCTTCCTGAGATTCTTTGACACATTCTCAATATTTTCTTTATCCACTAGAACATACGCAACCCCTGTTTCCTTGTCTACTCCCAAAGCACAGTTTCGTCTCCTTTTAATCTTTTTGGGTGTAGAAGTGGCCTTTTCGGTCTCATCAAAGATGTCTGGTTTTTTCATAGAAATAAGGTTCTGGAAATCCTTTTTCTTCTTTTTACTCTTAGTTTTTTGAGGCTGTTCACTTGCCAGAGATGACGAGTTTCCACGACTTTCATGGGAATGTTTCTGATGTCTTTCCTTACATACAGAATACTTTTTCTTTTTCTTGTCAAAAACGGGAGTGTGGATTTCAAATCTGCTTGATTCACCATCCATTTTATTCCTATAGGGAAATGTGACAACGATGGTTTATTTTTGCATTTTAAACATTAGCCTCAGGGGGAAAATCATAGCAAAATGAAACTGTATGACAAACAACAAGCCTGGAATCATGACAACAAATTGTATATTATCCTTTTTTTTTTTTTTTTCTTTTGGAGAGGTTTTTTCTTTTCTTTTTTTTGGAGAGGTTTTTGCTAAAGGGTGCCTGTGCTCGCCATAAAGACAGAGGGACAGAGACAGAAAGAGAGAAATCACCCCCCCGGGGGTCGAGTCCTTTTTGTCAAAGGCCACTGCCTTCGGGTGAGTTCCGGATCTCAATCCTCTCAGGGCGATGGGGAGCCACTCCACCTCTGTTCCCGTTCGGCCTCTCCCACGCGCACTGGCTTCATACTAGCAACACCAAAGATCTTTAGGTTCTTTGACTTAAACAAGAAATGCAGCCAGCCTCTACCTGCTAACTCGGAAGTCCCATCCAACCGTCCTCCTTCCTCCCCTCCTGAGAGAAGACTGCTCTTTCCATTTGCACACCTTACACATACTTCTTTTTATCTTTGAGAGAGATTTTTGCTTAGGACACATGTGCTCGCCAAAGAGACAGAGACAGAGAGAAAGCGAGAAATCATCCCCTGGGGAGGATGGCCACGCCACAATCCCATGTCCTCCATTCTCCTCTCGGGTTCTTGGGCACACACACACGCGCCCAGTGTTGAGTTTAGGCTGCCGTGTCCGGGACTCGAACTCCAATTGAACTATTTAGGTTCATCTTTCAGGGCCTCTTAACAGCAATGAACAGAGAAAGTGATTCTTCAAATACTGTTTTTTCTTTTCTTTTTTTTTTTTTTTAAAGCTTTTTACTAATGGGCACATGTGCTTGCTAAAGAGAGCAAAGAAAAACAAAGAGAGAAAGGGAAAGTGAGAAATAACCTCTCAGGGGGGATGGCCCATGGTTACCATAGGTTTTAAACATTTTAAATTGAAAATGCATTTAATACCCTTTTAAACCTACCATAAAGAGAAAAATGGTAAGTAGAACCATAAATCAGGACCATCATGCGAGCTTCTAACTATACAATTACTCCCTACTATAATAAAACCTTTCATGGAGCCCCCTTATTCTTTTCTTTAAGAGAGATTTTTGCTATAGGGCTCATGTGCTCACTAGATACAGAGAGACAGAAAATGAGAAATCACCCCCGGGGGGATGGCCACACTGCAATCCTGTCTCCTCCATTCTTCTCTCGGCATTTTGGGCACGCATGCGCATGCACATGCACCTGGTGTGAGTTTTAAGGTGCCAGGTCGGGGGCTTGAACCGCAGTGGACTACATGGGAGTCCAGTGACGTAACCATTCCGTAATCCGCTGTATCTCCTTCCCCCTTATTCTTAAGAGAATGTCAAACTTCTCAGGATCAGCAGATGACATAACAGTTACCTCATAGAACTCACACAAAGTGAACCCCGGTTGGAGTCCTGGAGTCCCAGGTTTGAAACTCCCGCGGGTAGCATGGGCGGGCAGTGCCTAAAATCCAAGAGAACGGAGAAGGGATTCCAGCGTGGTCATGGCCCTGCCGGGTGATTTCTGCTTTCAGTTTCTCTGGGGGCGCACACGCCCCATGGCAAAAATCTCTCTCTTTAAAAAAAAAGGTAAAGCCGAACTTCCCAGCAATAATGCTCTTCGTTTCCGGCGATCCGGCTGGCCCGCGCCCTCCCTGTCTCCCGCTTCTCCGCGGTTTCAGACGCCCTGCCTACTGTCAGCTCCTAGGACGGTGTCCCTGACTCTCGGGGCCTTGGACAAGCCGCCCGTTAGACCAGGCGTCCGGACTCTCACTGCTCCCCGGGTCCCCTCTCCCGGCGGGGGGCGGCGGCGGAGACAGCGCCAGCTCCCCCAGGAACAGGGCCCGCCGCAACCCGGCTGTAGGAGTGCTCCGACCTACCCTCGAGAGGCTCCGCCACCTTTCTTCCGACCCGGAAGTGCTGCTGGGCGGAAGTAGCCGTGCGTCATTTTCCGGCCCTCCTTCTCGGCGTCACGCTGCCATAGCAACGCGGGCCC
>NW_006203448.1:1608231-1624981 GCF_000334495.1 Tupaia belangeri chinensis | reverse complement strand
TTCTGCTCCTGGGGGTGGGTGGGGGAGCGTGCCTCTAGGGCGGGCAGCGCAGGCCGCGACCCCACGGTGGGCCCCGCACACGTCGTCTGCTCAAGTCCCCGAGCTCCGCCTGCGGCCCGGGAGCCGAAGGCCCACGAGAACTCAGACGGCCCGGTCTGCGAAGTCAGGAAAACGAAACAGCCAATGGGCGGAGACGGACTGGGGACAGTGGCGCTGCTGTAGTTGGAAGGAAGGCTCTTTGAGTGACATTTGGGTTCAGTTCTAAGTTCAAAGGGCAAGCAAAAATCTAGGCGGGTACGCGTTCTAGACCGGAAGCAAGTGCGTGAACCCCTGCCCTTGGTGCTGGCGGAACTGGAGAAGCCGGCGCAGCGAGAGCGCAGTGAACGCCCGGGAGAGTGCGATGAAGTCGGCCTGGGCGCGGGCGCCGGGGCTGGTCGCCTGAAGTTACAGCTAGAAGGACCTGGGGCCAACAGGTGGTGTATGGTTAAGGCGCTGCACGCCCACGTGGTCGACTGCCATTGAGTTCCCGACTTAGGGGCTTGAAACTCAAGCTGGGCGTGTGCGTGCCCAGAACCCCAGGAGGACAGTAGAGGAGAAGAGATTACGGTGTGGCCATCTTCCTTGGGGGTGATGTCTTATTTTCTGTGTCTCCGTCTCTTCGCCCTATAACAAAAGTCTCTCAAAAAAAAAAAAATCTTTGAGAGCTGTCAGTCCTCCCATTACAACAAAGCTCTTAAGGAACTTAGCTGATGATTAAAAGTAAAGCTTGGATCAGGCCATCAGACTGAGACTGCTATATACACCGCCAAAACGTTTCGCTTTTTTGTATAGGAACTATAACCATATAGACAACAGATTGCTTTGTTTAACCCTATAACAACCCTCTGTTCTAGCACTATCTTTTTTAGGTAGTATTAACCCCACCTTGTGGGTGAGAAAACGAACTTGCATAGCTTGCCCAAGGTGAGTGCAAGGTGACTCTCACATGCCCCTCCCAGGATTGCACCCTTTCTACAGGGTGTGCTTTTTCTGTAACTCCACTATCCTGCCCCTCACTGCACCGTCCTGACTTCTTGAGTGTGCGCTGCTAAGCGGCTTCGATGAAAAAGTGTGTAACCTACATGTAGGGAGCGTTTACAGAGAGTCCCCGAGGTGTGGGGACAGGCTCTGAGCAAACACCATCTGTCCCTCTGGGTTTTGGCAAAACCTTGCAATTTGTCCTTTCCTTGACCCTCGCTGCAGGCAGAGCAAAGGTGGAAATTGCTAGGGGTGTTCCAACAGACCCATCTGACGGAATTCAGGAAACATCTTGACCCCAATTAGCAAAGTCCAGTCCCTGCTCTGCATCTGTAAGATTCTTGAGCCTTCTCTGGGAGTGGTGGTGCACTCCTTATGGAGAAGTTCTTTAGCCTTCTCTGGGCGTGGTTGTGCCCGCCTTATGGAGAGAGGATTTAGCCTTATGTTTCTTCCCACACCTGCAGTGAGGCTTCTCCATTAGAAAAGAAGATAATGGGATTTCCTCTTGATGGGATTGTCACCAAGGAATACACCTGGCCCAGTGTGTCTAAGCCCTTATAGATTTGTTACCTGCTTCTTATTATCTGTAACACATCAACAAATCTATGGAATGACATAAAATATACATATGTAGTGTCTCCTTGTACTATAAATAAAGATGCCTGGTTTCTCTGGGTGGCTCAAGTTGCTTGGGCTACCTAGGCTCAGGCTGCCTGTGTCCGCTGTTACTCTCTCTCTGTCTCTTTCCGATTCCCGGTCCTCTCGAGATGGAGGGCTTCCTCTTTCTCTTCCTCTTTTCTCTTCATCACCATCAGCCCCCGATCATGATTAAGCTAGAGCCAAGGCCGGGCGCGGATGCCGATACCTACACTTCTGTGAAAGTCCGGAGGTGAAGTAAGCTGGAGAAACCATAAGCATGTGCACGCGTGTTGCCACACACGGGCCACTCCTGGGCTGTCAATGAGCAAACAGTGGTCGGTCTGTAACTGCTGCTGGCGCTGGTGTTGTTACTGCTGGTGTGGCAGGACTCCAAGTCCACATTTATTGCCAGCTGAACTTGCTCTGTGGTGAGAGTCTCATGGAAGTGGATATTTGCGTTTAATGAAGATGAGAAGGATGGATGAATGGGCCCACAAAAGCCTGAAACTGGGAAGGAGCTCATCTAGGCTAGAGGTTCAAAACCACACTAATCACCTAGGACGCTTTAAAAAAATGCAGTTCTTCGGGAACCAACAGTTAGCGTAATGGCTATGTTGCTGTACTCCCACGTAGTCGACCGCGGTTCGCGTCCCGGACCCGGTGGCTTAAAACTCATGCTGGGCACGTGTGCGTGCATGCCCAAGATCCTGAGAGGAGAATGGAGGAGAAGGGATTGTGGCGTGACCATCCCCTCTGGGGGGTGATTTCTTGCTTTCTGTCTCTCTGTCTCTCTCTGTCTGTCTGGCGAGCACACGCACCCTATAGCGAAAACATCTCAAAAAAAAAATGCAGTTCTTCCTTTGCAGACAGACTGCATGTTAGAAATGTTTGTTGAAACACATTAAAATCCTTGGGCATCAAGATGACATGGCAGTCGTGTGCAAGAACGTCCCTGATATATGATGAAATATCTAGGGTCAAATATGATTTTGAGATATTTCGAATGATTGAGCAACACACGTGCATGCGTGCAGACTCATGCACAGAGAAAGCAAACTTGACAAGTGCAAGGACTGGTGAATCTAGGGAAGCCTATATCTGCTTGCACTGTATTCTTTTTTCTTTTTTGAAGAATTATTTGCTTAATTCCATTTGTTATAATTACTATTACTTTTTAGAGGGATTTTTTGCTATAGGGCGAGATCTATCCCACAAAGTTGGGTACCACTGATTTAAGCTAACTCGGCTTTCCTCTCCACCCCATTTCACCAAGGAAAAGACGTAGGATCCACGAGCGTGACTAGCTTAAGATCACCCAGCACATGGGGGCCAGCAGTTGCCGTAATGACTATGTCCCTGGCCTCCCATGTGGTCGACCACGGTTGAGTTCCGGTGGAGGGAAAACCTCTCCAAAAAGAAAAGATCACCCAGTGCATGGGCAGGAACATCAGGCCTGGGAATACAGGTCTCTATTTCAGCCTGAAAAATTTAGCGCTGTGTTTTGGGCGTATCTGGCAGGCTTGGGGAGACACCGGAAGTATTGTGGGTCGGTGGAGGAAGGGTATCTTTGACTCGGAGGTCATGTGTAAATGGCCCTCTAGGTCCTTTTAACACGACCGAGTGGTGACTCTTGAGTTTTCCAGTCGTTATAAGAAAACACTAAACAGACCCACGTTGGTAGTCTCCAATAGTTTAGTGAAGGAACACCACAGACTTGCGCCTGACGCCGTTGGCGTCCCATCGCCAAGGAGACGGACCGTTCCATTCTGCCTTAAGGGGTGGCCCTAAACTTCTTCCCTCTCCTAACCCGCAGTGCTGCGCCCAGAAGATGCTCCGAGGAACCAGCAGGCTACTCTGGCATTCTACAACTCCTTGCAACGGCGCGAGGTCGGAGGCGGCGGGCTCGCCCTGTTCGGGAGGGCCCTCGACACGCGGGTCCCCCCGGACCCCAGTGGTGCCGCCCGGGGCGCGCGGCCTTGGAGCGCTCTCGGGCCCCGACGCCGGGCTCTCGCCGGACCCAGTCTGCGCTGACACCCGCGACCCCAGGATGCCAGAGTCGGGGGACTCCG
Organism: Tupaia belangeri chinensis; assembly: GCF_000334495.1. Taxonomy (NCBI): domain Eukaryota; kingdom Metazoa; phylum Chordata; class Mammalia; order Scandentia; family Tupaiidae; genus Tupaia; species Tupaia belangeri. Next base: position 1,621,256 of record NW_006203448.1, on the reverse strand, counting down.
GGCAGGACCTCACGCGATGGAAGAAGAAGAAGCAGCCGGTGCGCCGCACGGTCAGCCAGATCTGCCCGCCCCCGCGGCGGCCCCTGACGGTGGCCGACATCCGGCCGGGCATGGAGAACGAGAGGCTGGGCGTCGTGCGGGACTCCATGCTCCAAAATCCGCTCATCGTCAAGGTGAGCCCCGACTCGCCCGCCGGTCACCCGCCGGCCTGGCCCCGGCCTCGTGGCCCCGGGTCCCAGCGCCGCGTTGGAAGCCCCAGCTCTGGTCCAGAAAGGCTGACCCGGGCGCGGTCACCGGCAGGTCGCGTTGTGTCGCGGAGCCTCAGTGTCCTAAGCCGCAAAGTGGAGCGGTAACGGCACCTCCGAAACGACAGATTGGGAAGGGTCCCCAGGAGCGCCGGTGACCCCACGGGGTGGCGGGCAGGTCGCACGTCCTTAGCTTGGCCTGCCAGCCCTCCTCGAGCGAAGGCCGCCTCGTCGCTGTCCCCGCACGCCGGGGCTGCTTCTCTGCGACCAGCGCTGTCTCCCGGAAGCATCACTTCCCCGTAATCTTTGCCCACTCCTATCACTCCTCCAAACCGTAACCCTAACAGAACAGGGGCGCGAACCTTTGGCTCAGGAGACCCCGCGGGCACAAGTGAGCGCGCTGCGGTTTCTAGCTAGACAGCCTCCCCTTTTCTCCACGCTGCGCCGCACTGAGCCTCGTCCCCGGCCGCTGGAACCCCAAGTCCCCGGGGCCGCAGGGACCGGCTCGGTGCGGCTCGGTGGGCGGGGAGCTAGCGCGGAGCAAACTTCTCTGGCGCCGCTGGGGGGCAGTATGCTGCCAAAAATGCGCTCGGCTTCCCAGGTGCCGGAGGTGGGAGGCGCAGGTGGTAACCATGGATTCTGCGAGCAAGATTCCGGCTGCCAGGTGCGGATTAGAAGCAGAGGTTGTTGTTTGTTTGTGATTTTTGGTAAAGGGAACCTGGGCTCTCTCACTCTGTCAGAATTAGACGAGTTAATTGACTCCTGGAAAAACACTGACTACTCTGTTTTCCCCAAACTGCGTTCCTGCCCAAGAGGGGATACTGCGCGGCGGTGGGGGCTGCACCCTCCCGTCTGTATGCCCTGCCCTAGGCCTCCCCCTCCCACAAGTGGAATGGGTCCTGCACGTACTTCTGGATGGGTACAGCCTCTCAGTGGACAGTAGGGGCAGAGTTGGGCTCACCATTCTGGGATTGAGGGGACATGAAGGTCATCGTCTGACTAGCTGCCTTCACGCTGCCAACTTCTTCCCTCTGAAGTATAAGGAGGGCACTGGGCCAGCCTGTGGTGTGGGGTTAAGGCAGCTGGATCCCAAATGGCTCACTGTGACGTTCCAGTCTTGAGTCCAGCTGCTTGAATGAATACATAGGTAAAATTAATAAATTAAATAAAAATGAAGGGCATTATGGAGTTCCTTCCATCAAGTTGGTGTGATGCCTACCCTGAGTGAAAGATTCACACTCATACCTATATACACATGTATGCACACACACATGTATACACACATGCACAAAAATATGTGTATATATACACACTACTCTGTATATGTGTTTACATGCATTTTAAAATGTACATACATAATATGTGCACTTGTATACATGAGGGAGGTGTTCCAAAAGTTCATAGAAAATGTGTATTATGAAAAAAACTGCATAAATCTCAAAATTTTTAGCACCAAAATGGATACAAACTTTGATTTTTCCATGATCTTTCTAAAGCCCTCGGTATGTGTGTGTGATATAAATATGTATTCTGTACTGTGTATTATACATGTACACTAGATGTAAATCTCCCCATTTTCTTCCTTTCCTCTGCTGTTTCCCTCCCTGCCTATATCCAGAAGGACACATTTGGCCTCTGGGTGGCGCCCGCTGAACAGCGTCCAGGCCAAATTCAATCCCTGGTTCCTGAACCCGAGTTTAGGGTGGGAGAGTTTGCAGGAGATGACCCACCCACCCACAGCGGGACTGTCTTTGGGGACTGGGACGCTGAGCAGGAGTGTCCTGGCCTCTGGTGATGGTGCCGGAGCAGCAGGGGCTGCCCTGGCCCATGGCGGCCCCACTGGAGCAGGGGTGTATGAGTCCTGGCACTTTCTGGTGAATGAAACTGGGATTTGCTGGGACCAGCAGTTGGCGTTATGGCTATGTCGCTGGACTCCCATGTAGTTGACCACGGTTCCAGTCTCGGTCCCGGTGGCTTAAACTCGTGCCAGGCACATGTGCATGCGTGCCACGATCCCGAGAGGAGAATGGAGGAGAAGGGATTGCTGCGTGGCCATCTCCCCGCCCCTAGTGGGGGGTGATTTCTCGCTTTCTGTCTTTCTGGTGAGCGCGTGCCCTATAGCAAAAACTTCTCCAAAAAAATAAATAAATAAAAGAAACTGGGATTGGCTTCTCTTTCCAGGGGCCGCCAGGGGTCAGCCTTTCCTTCGACTTTCCTTGTGATCCTCAGGGCCTGCAGTACGGCAGTGAAGATCATGTCCACATTTCTGTATTTATCATCTCTTGTAAGATTTCCTAGCGAAACAGGACGGAAATCAAAGTGAGCGTAGAGTGAGCCCGGAGAGAAAGGTGAATGTTCAGTCCCTCTCACCGACAAGTCTGCGAGGCCGTCCCAGCCGGGCTTTTGCTCAGGGCTTTTGCTCAGGTTCTGGCAGAACCTCGATTAGAAACCATCCCCTGACTCCCTCCCACCAATTGTTCTTTTTACCACCCAAACCAGCTCCTTGCATTTTAAAGAAAAATGGAAATTCTGAAAAAAAGTGGAATTTTTTGGCTTCAAAGAAAAGAAGAAAATGGAAAGAAATTTGAAATTCTGGGGGAGAAAAACACACCATGAGGGTTTTGACTTTAAAGAAAAGAAAATTGAAAGTATGAAGAGACTGAGAGAGTTTGTGGAAATTGAAAGTACGAGTTTATTTTGGTGTAAAAAAATGTTGAAATACATGTATAGTTTATTCATAATAAAATTTCCACGATTTTTTGAAGGCTCCTTGTATGGAAGGCTGTGCAGCTTTTTGAAAAGGATTTTTTGTGTTACTGAAATTTCTGTTGCACATGGCTTGTAGAATTCTTCATTGTGGCTTATGGGTTTCGGCCGCCCAGATTCTCCGCTCCCCCGCTGGTACACACTTCTCCTTGTGTGAGGCAGAGGTGGGGGGTGCCCTCTGCCTTGGGTGTCTTCAGGAGGGCCAGCTGAACTGAGTTCGGCTTTTGTCGAAGGTTGAACCTGCAGGTGTGCATCTGGGCTGGAAGAACACAGCGCTTTAGGAATTGTCATTTATCCCCCCACATTGGAGGGATTGTTGCTCAAATTGTCTTCTCCAGTGAATAGGATGAGCATTTTCTCATTTAAAATGCAGAAACACTGACTGAGCAAACCCAGCACTGGTATTTCACACCTATGAAATTTACCGGGATGTGTACACATCCGTTATTCGAGAATGTGCCTGCGAGATGCCACAGTAACCAAGTGAAAAGTGAACGACTCTGACATCTAAGCCGGTGTTTTATGTACAAATACTCAGTACGTATTTGCCTCGTTTAAAACCAAGCCAACCCGTTATGTAACAGGACGGGCCGGATCAAGCTGGTGTTTAATGTGACCACAAAAAGATGCAAATATTTCCCATTAAAAAGGGCTTCTCCTCGACTGTATGAAGTGACGTGCAGTTACCTCGTTTTCCTTCAAACGTGACTCTCTGGGAAAAATAAAATTAAATAGAGAAAGAGCCAAGCTTCCTCCTCCTTGATTCTCTAACCCCCAGAATTCTGTGACTCAACATTGAATCCTGCTACAGTAGCCTTCAAGGCTCCGTCACAAAACCTGTCAGGGGTGCACCCTTCCTGCCATCGGGACTCGGCTGATACCCTGTCAATACAATTATAGGAGAGACTGTCGGTGCGCTTCGCTGACAGCTCGAGTCTTCTGTGCCCTGCAGAGGCAGCTCTATACAAGGGTGGAATTTACTGAATCGCACATGCTTAGGAAGTGCAGGTGATCATGGCACCCAGTTTTTCCATAATTTATTACTGACTTTGTTTTTCCGTGGGGTTTATGTCACAAATAAGAAGTGCATGCATTTGTAAAATAGAGTCATAGGATCCCAGCACTTGGGGTGGGAAGGCAGCTTACAGGCATCTCGTCCAATTCCTTTTTTGAGGTGATGATTGAGGTGCCACTCTGGCCTGGAGGCTGAGGTAGGATGAAACCAGGGTCCCCTGATCCCTAGCCCCTGCTCTTTTAATTAATTCATGGCAGCCCAGATGGCTTATATCCTGGGGAGTGGGAAGTCAAAAGTCATTCACAGGTGCATCTGATTCCGGTATGATTTCAGGCAGCGTTCCTTCCAGAGCTCGCTCGCCTGATCCCTCAGGACTGGTGGACAGCCGAGAAACGCTCAGTGAACGTTCACTAAGGCCCCAGCACCCTCCTACGCTCTCCTCGGGGCATAGAAACAAGTTTGGAACTCAGCTCTTGTCTGTAAGGAGTTAACTATTTCATATGTAGCTGGGGAGGTGGCACATACAATATATACAAAGGGGTCTCCAAAAAGCTCATGGAACATGAACGTTAGGAAAAAACTATGCATTTCAAAGTTTTTTGTACCAAAAATAAACTCATGCTTTAATTGCATTTCTCATGAACTTTTCGAAGTCCCTGGTCTGTAGCTTAGCAGAGCACTTGCCTTAAAGCTCTTAGGAAACGTTAGCGCTTGTTACACACAGAGTACAGGTGAGACAGCACTTGGGCGAGAGTTAGATTTCGGGGAGAGGAGCTCTGGCAGGCGCTTGGTGAAAGGACAGACCTGGAACTGACCCGAAGAGTGAAAAGGTAGATTCAGATGGGGGGGGGGGGAGCGGGAGGAGACTGGAGAAGCCAACCCCCTGGGGCCGAATGAGTTCGCTCTGCTTAGATCCTGTGTTCATAGGTTTCTGCCCCACCTCAAGTCCTGGTTTACAAGACTCGGCACCGCTGCAGGCATCATTATCATCATCATCAGGAGGAAACATTTATCCAGAGCCGGTGTGTTCAAACTGGATGCTCTACAAAATTAAGCAACCACCCCAGGCCCACTAATAGCGTGACGTGGCTGATGAATATTGATGCTGGTGAACATCAGCGCACAGAGACTAACGGCCGATAAAAACACAATTGTGCGGCTATGTGGGGTGGGTCAGTCTTGCTTCCGTTTGAGTGCAATGTGAAAACAGCTTTCTCTGCTGCAGAGACTATACCTCTGATGGCTCCAATCCTTTCAACACTCAATTACGATGTAATAAAAGATAAATATGTGTTGGGGAGGGTTGGAAAATAAGCTGCCCCCCCAGTGGCCCAGTCTTGGTCAGCCAGTGGGGGGGCTCCACTTTCCTAGGGAGCACTGTGGGTTTATTTATCCTCAACTCTCTCGGACTTTTCTTCTCCTCCTTTTTTCAATCAAAGTCTCTCCCTTTCTGGCACCCAGAAACATCCTTCAGTGAGTGGGTTGAAGCAGTGAACTAATCCCCCTGCCTGGCCCATGGCCATTCCTGAAAGCTGAGTCGATCCCTATGTGGGTTTTCTTTGTTGTTGTTGTTTTTACCACCATCCCAGGGTCCCAGGGTCAGTGGCAGCTCTGACAAAAGTGGTGCGTGGCTTTGAAGAATTAACAAAGACCTCAGAATTGGAGTACCTCCCATTGAACTCAGCTACCTTCTGATCACGTGGCTCTCAGGACACTTTCATGGCTGGGTGAGAAGGCTCCAGGAAGAATTCTGAGGCTGAGTAAACAAGTCGGCAGTTGCTTCCAGTACTTTCTAGAGCATTCCAGGCTCAAGCGTAGTTGACTGTATAATTTTGGCTCCCTTTTTCTTATTTGGAAGACAAGGTTTTCTTGGTCTATAATTGGTTCTGCTGACACAATTTTAAAGCCCTATTTTTTACTTCAGTGATTTTCAAACTGTTCCGTGGTTTTCAGGAACACTGGAGGTCACATAAAGTGACTGATTCAGGGGCTGGCCCCATAGCCTAGTCACTGGGGGATCCAGATGCCACCCATCGACTGAGGTTCAAATCCTGTCCGGTGATCTGAAAAACATGCTGGGCACATGTTGCATGTGCCCAGAATCTGACAGGGTGAAGACAGGGAGGAGTGAGGATTGGGGCCTGACCATGCCCCCTTCCTCCCCCTGCCCCCCGGGGAGTGTTTTCTCCTTTTCCTTCTCTCTGTCTCTTCTGGCGAGAGCACACACCCTCTGGCAATGAAAAAGTGATTCAGACAACATTTTAAGAAGCGCATGCTTATTTTTAAAAAGTTGATAAAAAAGTTAATGCAACAAAATATAGTCTAGGACTGACGACCACTACACGTCAGCTCTGCTTTGAGTTTACTAGTTTTGGGGTGTTATTCTATGTTTGCGTTTGGGACGGTGGCAACTGTGTCACAGGGAGCGGAGACTGTACCCAAGTTTGGGCCTTTTGGGCTGGGTCAGTCCATTCGATGTGCAGAGCGCTGCTGTCGTTACTGAAAAACTGGGCTCCGTTAAACCTGAGGCTCCTGCCTTCGGGCCGGCTGGGCAGACACATGGAAAAACACAGCAGCCCCACATGGGTCAGCGTTCCCTTGGCTTAGCGTGCGTCGCGATTGTTGAGTGCTTCCCTTTTGACTTTCGTATTTGCAAACACTAAAACCAAACTGAGTATTTGTCGGTCCTCGGTAATGGTTCAGCTGTGAATGAAATTTCTCTTGACTCTCCTGAAGCCCCCGAATCAGGGGTGTAAATGAGGGACACTGTACAATGACTCCAGGCTGCCGCTGTTGTGTTTATATAGCCACAAAAAGAGAAGAAGCTGGCTGGAGCAGATAGACAACTGGCCAGAGAGGAAGGCCAGAGTGGAAGTCAGAGGTCGGAGCCGAGCAGAGCCGGAGGTGGGGGGGGGATTTCGTCTTAGCCACTTACCTGCTGTGCTACCTATGAGGTGACTGACGCTTTGGGCTCAGTTTCCTCGCAGTGAAATGAGCGGGGCGGAATTAGCACCTGGACCTGGGGGAGGTAAGGAGTCCGTGAGTCGCACAGGTGGTGGGCACTGGGAGTCCGTGAGTCGCACAGCTGGTGGGCACTGGGAGTCCGTGAGTCGCACAGCTGGTGGGCACTGGGTCCCAGGATGCAGTTGGTACACGAGCCCTTTGGTTATCCCTCATCCCGATTCCAAACAGTTCTGTTCCTAAAGTAACCTTGTTGTTCTCATCAGCTAACTTTACTTGAAGTAAATATTCGAAGTCTGAACTTAAGGGTCAGCCAAATGGCATGGCGGTTAAGGTGGCTGGATCCCAAATGGACTACTTCATGGTTCAAGTCCCAGACCTGGAGGCTTGAGAAACATGCCAGGTATGTGCGTGCACATGCCCCAAGTTCCAAGAGGAAAATGGAGGAGAAAGGGATTATGGCACAGCCATCCCCCCCGAAGGTGATTTCTCTCTTAAGAAAACTGTAGCTTAAAAGCGAAAAGAAAAGAAAAGAAAAGAAAAGAAAAGAAAAGAAAAGAAAAGAAAAGAAAAGAAAAGAAAAGAAAAAAAGGTCTAAACTTATAATGAGACAAATCTACCTAAATGCGTACTAATTCTTTCTTTATACTCACATAGAAAAATACTGTCACCCACCCTATCTCTTGTGTCCTCTGAGCTCATGCCCTGGAGCAGGGGAGTGTGCCCCAGTGAAGGGTGAAAGCCATCTGGTTTCTTTCTTTCTTTTCAAAATTGCCAGACGGCTCATACTCTTATCAGAGAGAGAGAGACAGAAAGGGAGAGGCAGGGAGAGGCAGAAGGAAGTCTCATGGCTCCCTCTACTTCTCCTTCCGGTTGGGATTTTGGGTATTCAAGCACACTTGCCCAGCGTGGTTTTTTTTTTTTTTTGGAGAGATTTTCACTGTAGGGCGCGTGCGCTCGCCAGACAGACAGAGAGAGACATAGAGACAGAAAGCGAGAAATCACCCCCCAGGGGAGATGGTCACGCCACAATCCCTTCTCCTCCATTCTCCTCTCGGGATCTTGGGCACGCACGCACACACGCCCGGCGTGAGTTTTAAGCCACCGGGTCCGGGACACGAACCGCGGTCGACTACGTGGGAGTCCAGCGACATAGCCATTACGCTAACTGCTGGTTCCCCCCAGCGTGTTTTTCAAGCCACTGGGCCAGGATTCAATCCACGGTCTGCTGTGTGGGATCCGGCTCCCTTAACCAGCAGGTTATGGGACTGGCGCTGAAAACTACCTGGTTTCTAGTGCTCACGCTGAGCTTACTTTTGAGGGTTCCTGGGTCAACGGCCTAATTTCTGAGCCTGAGTTCCTCATTTGTGGGATATGGGTACTGAGACCTACCTTGCCGGTGTCTCAAGCTGGTAATGAAAATGGATTTAAATGAGATGCTATATTATGGGAGAGAATGGGACATCCTGGAATTAGACCAGAGGTTCTTAATGAGGGTGCCTGTTTTCTTCCCAGGGGACATTTGCCCATGTCTGGAGCCATTTTTGGTTATTACGACTGGGGAAAGGTGCTGCTGGCAGGAGGGGGCGGAGGCCTGGGCTGCCGTTCAGCATCCTGCGGTGCCCAGGGCAGCACCTCACCTGGCTGCAAGGAAGCATCTGGGCCCGAAGGCCATGTGCCCAGGCTGAGAAGCCCAGGACTGGGGACACAAACATGTGGAATTTAGTACTTATTCACCACAGTCTGTGGGCTCTTGAAAACCTGACACAAGGACTTTGGAAATGAGACAGTCTGGTTTTAATCACTTCTCTACTCCTCGTTCACTTCTGTTTCCCTCCCCCTGTACTTTTTACAGCTCTTAAATTCCCTCTTTCAAACCCATTTCCTGTCCTTCAGTGATGCAGCTTACATAAGTTTGCTAGCTTTTTTCTGTGCCTCGGCTATCTCTCATCTCACCCACGTTGTCGTTTAAAAAGTGAAAACGCGTTTCCAGCCGTCCACACAGCGCGGCTCACCAATTCTCTAGACAGCGAATCAGCGCAGGGGCTGGTGTGCTGAGTGGTCGCCATTGTCGCCATCGCTGGCCACCGGCTACCAGCTTTGTCTCCCTGGCGTGCCAACTTCCCAGGGTTTTGTTTGGTTTGCTTTTGTTTTCCTCAGCATGAACTAATCTAAGATTTAAAACGGGATTGATTCGGTACACCAGAAATTAAACTCACAGTGGGCCAGTGCCCCATCGCAGCACTTACGCTCTCATTGTGGCACTAAATACAGCATTTCAGAGACGCGAATAAATGCGCTTCTTAAAGAAAACAGCTGTACTTTTCCACCCAATAATTTAAAGGCACATCAGAGTTTGGTCAAGAAACTGACATGGGTCAGTGAGCAGAAAGGTCAACAAGAGAAGCCCACAGGAGGGAGGGTGGCCCGCCAAAAGGATTGTGGAAAGCATAATGAGCCAAAAAGAGGGAGTTTTGATCTTTTCTATGAACCAAACAATACATATTTGGGAGATCAATGAACTCAGAAGCATACAAGATAAATTTCTTTGGGGGGATCAAAAGCTTTTGTGTTTGTTCAGGAGAATGAATGAGGAGACCCAGAAACTCTTTGATTTCAAGGGACGGCATGAGTGAAAGGTCACGCCGCTGCCAGGTGGCTGGCCATTTGAGAGTGGAAGGAGCCTAGCGTCCGTCCACGTAGCTGCTGCTTCAGAGAAAAAAGCCCCAGTTAGCCAAGGTGAGGGCCCGCCTCTCCCACAAAGGTGGGATGCCCCCAGGAGACATGGAGAGAGGTGGTCTCATGGCCGCACGTTTTCTGCTGGGGGGGTTAGAACATTTGCCAGTTGCTTTGCTGGTTGGTTCACTAGACAGTAGTGGACATGGTGACACTAACATGCCGTTTGACACGCCACTGTGGCTGTGTTCTTTCCCCTGCCTCTCAGGAGCTCTTTACAAACAGAGGGTGGCTTTTTTTTTGGTATGCATTTCAGACTGCTAATGAACCCATCAGTCAATGAGCAAATAGCTGAACACCTATACTGTGCAAGGAACCGGCGGAGACATAGGAGGCTGAAGACTTGGTTTCCACGGAGTTGCCAGACTGCACACTGGAAGCAATCGGACAAGTTACTAGCGTGGGAAGGAGTGCTGGGGGCAGCCCAGAGGCTCTGGGTCTAGGAGCTGGCATGGGAGCAGTTGGGGTGCTCTGGGCAGCTTGGAGAGCTTGTAGGGTTAGGCTGGGCTCAGAATCAGATGGTGGAAGAGAGGGAAGGGGACACCCTGGAGGGGAGCTGGCCTGAGCAGAGGCACAGTGTCTGAAAAGGGGAAGATATTTTCATCAAGAACGGATGGAGGGATGAGCAGATGGCATAATGGTTACATCACTGGACTCCCACATGAGCGACTATGGTTCAAGTCCCGGATCTGGAAACTGAAAACTCATCCCGGGTATGTGTGCATGCATGCCCAAAATCCTGAGAGGAAAATGGAGGAGAAGGGATTGCAGTGTGGCCATCACCCCTGGGGGTGATTTCTCACTTTCTATCTCTCTGTCTCTTTGGCAAGTGCATGCACCCTATAGCAAAAATCTCCCTCAAAACAAAAAAGGAGAAAAAGAGCAGACAGAATAACAGTTCCTCAGATCTGTGGGCGCTGTGAAGGAGGCAGCGGGAGACGCTTTCACTGACTCGCTGTTGCAATGATCAGACTCTCCAATGATCAGGCTCATCGCCGGGCACCAAGGATACTGGTCAAACCAACCTGGATATGGGCTTGGCCCTCTAAGAACTTAGTCGGATATGCAGAAACAGACACAAGTAAAAATCAGCAGCGTCCAGGTGCAGTGGTAAGCACCTGTAGTCCCAGCTACTCAGGAGCCTGAGATAGGAGGGCTGCAAGTTTGAGACCAGCCCGGACAACCTATTGAGACCCTGTCTTTTTTTTTTTTTTTTAAGAACTATTTATGTATTATTATTTATGCATTATTAAATTATCTATTACTTATTTATTCATTTAAATTTGACCAGACACACACACAGAGAGAGAGAGAGAGAAAGCGAGAAAGCAAGCCAACAGGTTCAGGACTCGAATTGTGGTCGGCCCTGTGGGAGTGTCCAGCACCTTAACCACCTCACCACCTGCTGGTCCCAACCCTGTCTTTTTAAAAAAGAGATTTTTACCTTAGGCCATGATATAGAGAGCAAGCCAGAAGGAAAGTGAGAAGTCACCCTCTGAGGAGATGGCCATGCCATAGTCCCTTTGCCCCCATTCTCCTCCTGCGATCTTGGGTACATAGCTACCTGGCATGATTTTCAAGCCTCCAGATCTGGGACTTGAACAGCAGCTGGCCATGTGGGAATCTAGCTATGTAACCACCACACCATCTGCTGGTCCCAAGACCTGTCTTTAAAAACTATAATCGGGGCCAGCAGGTGGCATGGTGGTTAAGGTGCTGGACTCCCACAGGGCCGACCACAGTGCAAGTTCTGGCCCTGGCAGCTTGAAAACCACACTGGGCACATGTGCGTGTGTCCAAAGATCCCAGGAGGAGAATGGAAGAGAAGGGATTGCGGCGTGGCTATCCCCGCTGGGGAGTGATTTCTTACTTTCCCTCTCATTGTCTCTTTCTGTCTCTCTCTGGTGAGCGCATGTTCCCTGTGGCAAAAACAAAAACAAACAAACAAACAAATGAACAGTAATTGAGGCGGCATGGTGGTTGGGGCGCTAGACTCCCCACATGGCCAATTGCAGTACGCATCCCGGACCTGGAGGCTTGAAAATTATGCTGAACACACAGGCACGCGTGCCCAAAATGCCAAGAGAAGAATAGAGCAAAAGAGACTGCGGCATGGCAGTCCGAGGAGACTGCGGCATGGCAGTCCGAGAGGGGGGGGGGTTTCACTTTCCCTCTCTCTGTCTCTCTCCAGTGAGTCCACGTGCCCTATGACAAGAACCTAAACATAAATAAATAAAAAATACAAATAAACAAATTAAAACAATCCACACCAAAGGTACAAATGTGGTGACAGCATCTGGATGGGACCCCTGCCTGGGAGTGGGGGCAGCCCACCTAGGCGAGAGGCAGGGAAGGTCTCGCTTGATCGATGGCTGGTGTGAAAATTCCAAAGTGTGAATGGGAAGCTGGAGAGGCAGGGTAGAGGCAGGTCCAGATTTTGTAGGGCCCAAAACTTATTCAATTTGGGGGTCCCTCTTTAAGGAACAGAATACAAAGTGACAAATAATTTTGGAAAATGAGTCTTAAGTCTTAGAAGGAGGCCTGTGCTACTGAGCTTCAAGTTAAAAGTTCATTTGCTTCAGGATAAATCAGCTTGACCCAGGAAGGAAAAGCTTCCAGGAGAAGGGACAGGGTGTTCAGGGGTGTTGGGGGCTGGTGGGGGTGGGATGCACTGGGTCTCGAGACCTGAGAATCCTGGTTCTTCTCCAGGCGTTGTGTTGTTCGTTCATCTGGTCTCTGAGCATCGTGCAGGCCTTAGGACTACAGTGATGGGTTCACAGTGGACTGCACACTCTCCTTGGCTCCGAGGTCTTGGCCCGGTCCCGGGACACCCTTCGGTCTTGACTCCTGAATACCTGAGTGACTTCTCCCCTGAGAGGCACCCTGAGCCCACCCTTCATCTGCTCATTTAGCTGTCTGCAAGGTGTTTATGGACAAGCAGTTCTGTGCAAGGCTGCGTGCTGGGCTCGGGGGTTGGGGGGCAGCTTTTGTCCCAGCACACAGCTCACAGGGCCCTGGAGAAGAGAGGCAGTAAGCCAGTGTTCCTCACTTAGGGATGAGCATTCTGAAGGAGCCCAGGGTGCTCAGAGGCTTGCAACCAGGAGGCCAGGAGAGCCCCACCCAAGGAAGCTGCATGTTAGCCCAGGCTCCCGAAGGAGTGGGGTTGGCCAGTGCAGAGGTGCTGGGAGGAGATTGTGTAGCTATGTCCGGGTCTGAGTGGGCGGCAAGAGGAGACCACTCTAGGCAAAGTGAGAGGTTTTGTGAGAAGACCCCCAGGCATGGAGGAACCTGGAGCTTCAGGC
>NW_006203448.1:1597597-1608200 GCF_000334495.1 Tupaia belangeri chinensis | reverse complement strand
GCAGAGTGCCGGCAGGAACCATCCAGAATGGAGGGAGGCACCGCAGTGGGGCTGGTCAGGAAGCCAAAGGCCAGAGAGACCTATGGAGCTCACAGCGAGAGGAATAAAGGAGGCAGGGAGCAGCTGAGGGACAAGCCCAGCACCAGGGCCACGGTGACCATGCTTGCCCCTGCGCTGAGGGCACTGCAGGCCCGATGCAGGATGTCCAGTGTGAATGTCGGGACGGACACGTCAGCGCATCCCGTTCCCCAACCAGGCTGGGTGCTTGGCACGCCGAGGGCATAAATGTGTGTGCGTGGTGGTTTAGGGTTAGTGCCGCCATTTGTTTACTTCCTGTGAGTTAAGTAAGCCCAAGTCTGCCACGCTCCATAGTTTCACCTGGCTGTTTGAGGGAACCTGCCGGAACGATTCCGAGGGGTCCCTTAGGGCTGCGTGCTGGGCTTTGCGGCTGCCTCGGAAACCTTCATAAATTGTCACTGAAGATTTTGCTCTCTGTCAGCACCCAGTGGGCATCAGTTCGGAGGTTTAGGCAAGCCTTTTAAAAACTCCCCTTCTGAAAGGGGAAGGGAAGTGCCTGTCTGACGTCCCTGAAAGCTCTGCCTTCACCAGCCACTTGCTTCTCTGGCAGATCCTCCAGGATCACCTTGAGGGGTGCTCATGGCCTGCCTTGTCCCTGAGGGTGGAGGAGACCGAGTCTGGAGTGTGGGTTTTCAGGAAGCTCCGGGCTGTGGACCTTGCTCAGCTGACACCCCCACTGTGCAAGTGACAGCTTCTGAATCATTTCCCCCCACCTCTCGTGAAAGGCACCTACTATGTGCCAGTCATCATGCTGACTCATCTTTTTTTTTTTTTTTTTCTTTTTTTGGGGAGGTTTTCGCTACAGGGCGTGTGCGCTCGCCAGAAAGACAGAGAGAGGCAGAGAGACAGAAAGCGAGAAATCACCCCCCATGAGGGATGGCCATGCCACAATCCCTTCTCTCCTCCACTCTCCTCTCGGGATCTTGGGCACACACGCACACGTGCCTGGCGTGAGTTTAAGCCACCAGGTCCAGGACTCGAACTGCGGTCGACTACACGGGAGTCCAGCGACATAGCCATTATGCTAACTGCTGGTCCCATGCTGACTCATCTTATGCATCATCTCCTTTAAATTCATGCTGACTCATCTTTTTTTTTTTTTTTTCCTTTTTTTGGAGAGGTTTTCGCTACAGGGCGTGTGCGCTCGCCAGAAAGACAGAGAGAGGCAGAGAGACAGAAAGCGAGAAATCACCCCCCATGAGGGATGGCCATGCCACAATCCCTTCTCTCCTCCACTCTCCTCTCGGGATCTTGGGCACACACGCACACGTGCCTGGCGTGAGTTTAAGCCACCAGGTCCAGGACTCGAACTGCGGTCGACTACACGGGAGTCCAGCGACATAGCCATTATGCTAACTGCTGGTCCCATGCTGACTCATCTTATGCATCATCTCCTTTAAATCTTTGCAACAGTCCTAAGAGACGGGGTGACCACCATTTCCATTTTACGGATGGGGACACTGAGGCTTATGGAGGTTGTACCATTGCCCACCATCATCCAGTGAGTGTGTGGAGGAGCCAGGCTTTGAGCAAGGTCTGCCACTCCGAAGCCCAAGGTCATGCCCCTGTGCAGTCAAAAGAACTTAGTGCCACCAGTGGTCACCGTTTGTCAAGTACCTCCCATGTGCCATGTCTTTTACATGCATGATCTCAGCTCTGCTAGGTTTGTTTTTCTAGCTCAGAAAGACTAGGTAGCAGCATGTCCAGGGTCACGTGGGGGCAGATGGCAGGACGGGTAGATGGCTGCATCACTGCCTGGGCCAGTCCGCGGCTCATCCCCTCCTTGCTTGTCGTGCCACCCTGCCTGTCACCCCCGTCTCTTTCATCCTGAGAAGGATCCCATTAATCTCCAACTTCGGCATCTATATCTCTACCTACCTAAAGGCTCATCTTCATCCGGGGATGTGCTCTCTGTTCTCCAAGGAGCTCGGTCAGCTGGGCAGGTAAGCCATGCATGCACCTGCACCTAGCAGTTGACCACGCAGGGCCAAGGGTGTGGCCAGACAGACATGTTCGGTATAATTTGGAAGAGTCAGAGACCCATGCCTGGAGTAGACCTGCAGGGCCCGGTGGGGTTGCTGGGAGGCTGGAGGAAAAGGCTCGTTTTAGGCATGCAGCATGGCCCAGGAGGAACTGGATGCCCTGGGTATATTTAGGGGGAAGTCTGGAAGGAGTGGCAGCCGAAGATCACCTGGGAAAGGGACACTTAAGGAGTCTGCCCTTATGGTGCCACCACTTAAGGTTTTCAGAAGACACACGGCATAGAGGGAACCGGAGCGTGGATGTGCGGTTTCCCGTGGAAGCCTGCATTTCAGTTACGGAAACGGTGCATCTGCTGGCAGGGGAGTCCGGACGGCTGGGGACGAAACCTCCATCGAGGCGGCCAGAGTGGTCACCCCTTTTCAAAGGGAAGGGGTCTCCTCCTCCTCTCCTGCCCATTGCCCCCTTCTCTCCACCTCCCTAATCAGAGAGCAAATTGTTATCAGATTAGCGACAGCACTGAAAAGCACAGTCCCCTCAGCCTGGCGGTTAGTTAGCATTTAGATAGACTGGGGCTGGCCCTGCACAATGGGCTTCAAAGCAGTCTCAAGGCGGCCGGAGGGATTAATTTCTTTAACCAACAGGCCTGATCTGGCCTAACTCATTACCCTGCCTTGTCAGTGTGGATGCTAGATTCGATTGAAGATTATAGCATTTAGGCCTCTCCCTTGTTTTCTGCCGAAACCGGGGCTATTGAATTGTACATTCTTGCGTAGCCCCCGTCAATACTCAGCGGCCTGAGGTTCTAATTCTGCTTCATTTAAACTTCATCAACTTTTCCAATCAAGTGGAAGGATCCGAAATAGGCTCTGTGAGCAGAAAGGCCCGGTTCCCTTTGTCAGATAATTTATTCTGTTTTCTCCTCTCCCCCCCACTTTGCTCTCTTTCTCTCTCCAGCCTCGCTCCCCAATCCCCTCTCTCAATGTGCCCCCCCTTATCCTGATGCTGAAAATGAGATTACAGTATTTAAATGACTATGATAATCAATCTAGGGACCTGGAGCTGAGGCTGAGGTTAATTTTTCTTAGCAGAACAAAGAAGCATGATGCCTTTGGGGACGAGAAGGTGCAATCTGGGTTTCTTGCTTGTGGATTGTTTTCCCCCTGAAATTGCAGTTTTAGGAGTCTTTTCTTGTTACTAACTAGGCACCGGGTGTGATTTTTAAAGGCGGCGGCCCCTAAGAGAGCAGAAATGCAATTTTGAGCTGATAAACAGCTAACGGCCTTCAATCAACAATTTTAATAGGAAAAAAAAGTCACTTACATGATATGAGTACAGATCTAATGAAAGGGTGATCATTTACCTTATTTATTTTTAAACACACACAGAATAATTCCCCACTGTGTTAGAACTAGTAATTACAGCCACGCGGTGCACCCGTAAACTTCTGAATGAAGAGCCTTGTCACTCAGGCGGTCTTCTCTCTGGCAGCTTTTGCGGGTATGAAAGTTGAGATTTTGTCATGTTTTGGCTAATTGGAAATGGGGTCATTATACCATTGGAAATCTACATGAAAGTGACTTGTTCAATTGTTACCTGCAGCATTCACAAGCCGGCCAGTCATTCTGCTGGGACCCCCTCCCCCCGACCCCAGCTTCAGAACAGAGAGAATCAAAATATGTATATTTCTTTGTCTCCCTTTGCTCTCTTGTCAGAGCTGTTTTACATGCTGCCACCCAATGCTATCTTTTATTTGTGTCAGGAGAAAGGATCTGACAAGTTCAGTATACAATGTTCATTTGGCGAGGCAAATTTTTCATACCAATTTTGAGTTCGGAAATGAAACTATCTTTCAACAGAATGAGCAGCATCATTTTTGGACAGACTTATTATGAGAGAGAGGATTGCAGAACTTTATTTCTTCGCATGCTCCCGAGAAGTCTAATACATTTTTTAAAAAGTAGAATTTGGTTTGCACATGCAACCCTACTTGGGGGACTAAGAAGCGACTGGAATGTCTTCAGACAGGGCTGCCTGGTATTCTGTTCCCCCTCCTGACTCCCCACAAGTTATTAAAAAGCTGGAATAAATTGTTCCTCTTCTATATTATAATGACTTTGTCTCAGACCCTTTAAACTGCGGGTGAGTTTCTGACAGTCATCCGAATTAGCAAAGCAAAATATTTAATAACCACCGCTGTCTGAAGCAGCAGCCCTAGTTGTGAAGGGTGGAATGCCACCCCACCCTGCTCCCCCAAACCCCATGCCTACTTTCCATCACTGTTTGCCTAAAAACGAAAGCCATCTCACCCTCTGTGCTACCAAATTCACTTGGGGCAGTGGTTTATGGTGACATTTTTCTTTCTTAGAGCAAATATTGACTCACCATGGGGAAATTAAAACTCCATTAGGCATCGCTACATTGTAGTGCAGGCTGCATTACAGCAGTCAAGCTACTATTAATTGGTTTTTTCCTCAGGAATAATTCAGGGAGGGCAGAGGGAAAGGGGAAAGAGAAGATGGATCTAAACCATAATTTCTTAAAATGACACCGTCTAAATCAGCAAAGGTGATCATTACACAGTTATTAATCTAAATATAAAGACGACGCTCCCTAATAATAGGACACGTTTATCAATATAAAAAGCCTGTGGTGAAGTTGTTCCAGGCAGGGGAGAGTACATTTGAAATGAAAGCGCAGGTGGGCCAGCCTCCACCAGATTTGGGCACCGCGGAACTGGTTTCTCTGGAGCACGAGTCGCCCCGATTCTGCGTGGGTGTGAGAAGTTTTCCTTTCCTGCAGTGAGGGAATAAGATTCCCCTCCAACCTGTTCATGGCATCCTTCCCAGCCCGAATGAGTGCTCTGCTTCTCATGTGGCCATGTCCTTCATCCCCACGCAGCGCTTTCTTGCCCTGCCAGCCTGAACCCCACCCACTCCACCAAACTGTCACAAAAGTAGACCAAAAAAGAGCACTCGCTGGCTCTGTGCCAATCATCTCCCACATATGTTTCTGGTGGTGGTTTCTGATTTTGCCTTTCTGTATGTCTGATTTCTGTCATTCCAAAATTTCTCCAAATTGCTTGTTCACTGATGCATCTTTCTTGTCTCCAATACAATTTTGGTTTTCTTTCCTTTTGAGAAATAATCTCTCTGTCTTTTCCTCATTGGAGGACAAGAAAGTAACATATGTGCTCAGTCCTCCATTTTGATCCTCACTCATCCTGTCATTTTTCAAGCATCTCATGATAAACTAGCAAGGAACCCTCCAAATCATAGCCTAAAGATAGTTATGTTTATCTTTTTGGAAGAAGAGTTTGAAAGCCTTTTTTGATATTTACTCATACATTAAATCCAGCAAGAATGTTTTCATTTTTCCCAATGACCACAGCTACTCCATGAACCAGAAAGCCGCACCCTCTCTCTGCCTCTCTCATTCTGGTATGTGTTCCCTATAGCAAAACAGAAAAATTAAAGAGGAGGAAGAGGGAGGAGAAGAAAAAAGAAAAAGAAGGAGAAGAGGAGGAGGAAGAAGAGGAAGAGGAGGAGGAAGAAGAGGAAGAGGAGAAAGAAGAGGAGGAGGAAGAGAAAGAGGAAGAGGAAGAAGAAGACGACCACGACCACTTCCTTGTTATGACCTGAAGAAAATCCCTCCTGTCCCAGTCTTTATTATCAGATGCCTAGGTACTAGAAAGACCTCAGCAGAACCCCTGCTTATATTTGGAACAGCTGGGATCTCAGCAAATACGTCAGAAGGAAGCAGCAGCATAGTGAGCGATTTTTAACCAATAACAGGTTCCTCTTGTTCCTCTTCTGTTCATGCTAAGTAAACTGATCAGCCCTCTCAGAGATAATATTTATAAACTCTGGATAAAATATAAGAAAACAGCTATGGCTGGACTCCCACATGGCTGACCACGGTTCGAGTCCCGGACCTGGTGGCTTGCATACCCACCCCCCCCATTATGTCTCTTTCTGGTCAAATTTAAATAAATAAATAGGTAGATAGGTAGATAGATAAATAAATAAATTGATAAATAAAGTTAACATAATTATAAAAAAAAAGAAAAAGAAAACAGCTATGATAGAAAGTGGATAAATACTGCAGACACAGCAAACAGATGAGGGTATCAACACAGACGAGAATAGCAGGTGCCGATCTTTCTCCAGTAAATGCACCTGTTAACCTAAGGCCAAGCTACAGTCAGTGTTGCACAGTATGCCCAGAGTTTACGCACAAATCTGATTCTATCCAACCTGGGGTCAAAGACCCAGAATATAGAGCTTGGGGCAACCACAGTCACTGGGACATAAGGGAAGAATCCCAGAAAGGAGAGCTCCAGAGAAAGGAGGTCTAAATCCAAACTCTACCTGAGATGATCTCAGAATAACATGCAAGTGAGGCAGATTCTAAAAAGCTCAACCAAGGCTAAAATAACTGAGTGTAGATTTGACCAGCTATTCATTAAATAAGAGGCAAAGTTTGCAATTTGAGTTCAACAAGTTAATTTCTTGCAAACACACACAAAAAAACAAAAAACAACAACAACAACAAAAAACAAAAACAAAAACAAAAAACAAGACAAACTTAGTAGGACCGTAACAGAATCCAGAGTCTCTAAAATGTATCCATCACGATGTCCAAAGTATACTTCAAAATTACTTGATGCACAAAAAGCTAAACATGACATAGAAAAAGCAAAAGGTATATAATTGAGAAAAACCTCATAGATTACTCAGATTTGGAATTGGCAACAATAATTTTGTGTGTATTTTTATTACATTTAATTATTGTACATCTTAACAACATACACAGTGATTTTTCCCAGCATGAATATAGTGCATGGCAGTCAAGTCAAAGCTATTACCACATATGTTATCATCATCAGATAACTTCATTTTTATGCTGTTAAATGTTTTTTTCCTTCCCTGATCCCCTATCTCCCACCCCCACTCCCCACTACTCACCCTCTCCTATAGAGTCTCTAGTATCTACAGTTGCCTTCCCTGCTATTATACCTTTCAACCCCTCAGTTTCTGCTATAGAGCACAGACATTCAGTATATATTGAATGGGGACATACAATGTTTCTCTTTCATAGTCTGGCTTGCTTTGCTTAGCATTAAATCTTTCACATTCGTCCACTTTGTATCAAATGTCAAGGACTCATTGTTTTTTATGGCTGAGTAGTATTCCATAGTATGTATGCGCCACATTTTTTCAAGCTATTTGTCCATTTTTGGACATTTGGATTGATTCCATGTATTAGCAATTGTGAATAATCTGCAATAAACATAGATGTACAAGTGTTTGTCTGACTGAGTATTCTTCTATTCTTCAGGTAGATACCCAGGAGTGGAATTGCTGGAATGTGTAGTAGTTCTATTTATATGTTTTTGAGGAATCTCCACATTGTTTTCCACAATGGCTGTACTAATTTACATTCTTACTAATAGACGTAGGAGAATCCCTTTTCAATGCAGCCTTACCAGCACTTATCATTCTTTTTTTAAAAAAAATTATTTATTTAACTGTATTTATTTATTCATTTATTTTTAATTTGACCAGAGAGAGACAGAGAGAGAAAGTGAGAAAGCAAGCCACCAGGTCCGGGACTTTGAACTGTGATCAGCCATGTGAGAGTGTCCAGCACCTTAACCACCACACTACCTGCTGGTCTTTTTTTTTTTCTTTTTTTTTTTTTTAAGAATTATTTATTTTATTTATTCATTCATTTATTTTAATTCGACCAGACAGAGACAGAGACAGAGAGGGAAAGTGAGAAAGCAAACCACCTGGTCTGGTACTTGAACCATGGTTGGCCATGTGGGAGTGTTCAGAGCCTTAAACGCCACACCACCTGCTGGTCCTGGTTTTAATTTTTTTAATTGCCGAAAGGTACATGTGCTCACCAGAGAGGGGCAGGGAAGCGACCCTCCCACTAGAGCATAGCCGTGCCGCATTCCCTTCTCCATTTCTCCATCCTGTCTGCATTTGGGGCACTCACGCACACAAGCCCGGAATGTTTTTCAAGCTGCTGGGCCAAGAATTTAGACTGAGGCCAGCTATGCGGGCATCTGGCTCCCTTAATCACTGCTCTAGGGATGGGCCTGAGCCTGAAGGTTTGAGCTGTGGAGAGGCGGGTGGCCATGAGTCTTGCTGGGAGCCAGACCTCGCTGTGGCCCTGGACAGGGACAGATCCTAACCCTCCTTTAGCCACTTGCTGTCGTGTAGCCTCAGGCACGTGCTTTGCCTTCTCAGTCCTCATTCCCTGACTGTGAACGAGGAGTGGTCCTAGTACCCACCATGGAGCTGTTGCAGAGATCACACGAGATGAATGTCTACAAAGAGCCAAGCGCGGGGCTTGGTGGTGGCGAGGGCCCAGTGATGGCAGGTGTGGGGTTATCACTGCCGTCCTCCTAGTCAGCAGCCGCAGAGGTGAGCCCTTCACGGACTCCGCCACTCAGCCCTCTGCGTGTTCTCACGCTGTGTGGTACTTGCCTTGTCTCCTCCGTGGAGATGGACACGCAGGCAGCAGGAAGTCATGGCCCGCCTGGGCGCAGGGTGTCCCGCCCCTCCCCTGAGATGCCATTTCTTTGCCCTCCCGTGGCCGTGCCCGATACCTTTTAAACCCCAGCTCTGAGTCCCTCCCCTGGACTTTCCCGACCCCGCCCTGGCTCTGACACTCCGTAATACCCGCGTGTGTTTCTGCCGTTGCCTTGCCACACGTATTAAAATGTCTGTTCCTGTGGGTTCCTTGTGGGCAAGGACCAGGTCTTCTTCATCTTTTTCTCCCTAGTGCTTGCAGTGCTTGGCATAAAGTAGGTGTTCAATAAATGCTTGTCAAATGGGCAAGTAAGCAGTTTAATGAGTACCTGGGAGACTGTTTCCTAGTAAATCGTAACCTTGGCATTTCTGTGACTGTCTAGATCTACTTTCAGTTCAAACTTAAGACACTTTCATTTTGAGAAGTAGAGACAGGCTTTTCTCCGTGCAGCAAGGCAGAGCTGCGTGTGCAGGTGGGAAGAAGCTAAGACTTTGCATTTGGCCTCGTTGGGAAGCGAAGTATCTGTGTGTACAATTCCATGTAATTGGAGCACGGTTCCTGTCAACAACACGTGTGTTATCAAGCTCCCGAGCCCCCAGGAGCAGTGGAAACACACCTAGAAACCGATCGGAGGCTTGAGGGATTGTTTGTGGTCAGCCTTTTGATCTGAGCACTTAACAAGTAAATCCAAACGGGGACTTTGAAACCGGGATCCCATCGAGCACAGCCGAACTGTCAGGTGTGAGCCCTGCCTGTGCGGCCAGGAGTACAAAAGGGGAGAAGAGGGGGCACATGGCTTGTCCCCAGCTAGGAAGGGCTCTTCTGTGACAGGGATTGAGCTGTTGGAGAACGCCCGATATTATGCTTGAATTACACTTGAATGCTAAGAGAAAGAGCATTGCTCAAAGACGCTTAACTCGGACGGGGTGGACCCCCTTTCTTCTGTCCCTCCACAGAGGTGTGTCGCAGGCTGTGAGGATTCCGTATTGTGTTTCTAAGCTGACAGGGTAATCCCGGGAACAGCGGGAGGGGAGGCAACCCAGGCGAGACTTTTCAACCCTGCTAATTAAAACAATCCTTCCTCTCGCCATGAAGGCTAATGAGACAGAAAGAGAGAGGGCTAATGAAAATGTCACCGCGAGATCGCCCACTTGTCTTATTTACTTACTTAATGCTGTAACTTCCATTTTGAGGTTTTGAGAGAGAGAGATTTTCAAAATTGTGCCAGAAGGTCATTTCTGATCTGTCACCGTCCCGCCCAGGATAAGCCAGTGCCAAGCGGGCCTTCAGCCATCTGGGATGTTACCTCTCCTAGTCAGTGGTGAGAATATTCTTGGAAGAGCCTGTTTGGTTGACTTGGAACCAAATTTTAAAAATGAAAGGGATCCAAATCCCTTTTCAGAGTATTTCACCCCAAATCTTAGAGGCCAGTTTCTGAAAGCCCTGGCCCCTGGGGTTGTGGCCAGTGAAGATGAAGAAGTCTTGTTGATTTCCAGTGGTGTCTGGGGATACGCGAGCACTGTGTTCAAACAGGCTTAACGTCGATCCCAGCAGCGTCCAGGTCCGCCGGGATGGCCGGAATTCAATTAATACGGTATTTAATGGAGCCCAGCACGACTTCAGCATTTGATACGGTGAGGACACCCCACGGTCCTCTGCCTTCACGTCCACCCTAGCCTTTCCCCAAAATGCACAGTGGTTTCTGCTAACGGCTGCATGGGCACCCACCCACTGTACGCTGGACGAGTTAAAGAGAGGCTTCCACCTCCTTGGGGTTCGCTGGGTGGGACTGCGAGGCCGGGACTGCGAGACTGGCGAGTCTAAGTTTTTTGTTCCTGGAAGGCATTTGTACCACAGGTGGTCAGAGGCCAGGGCAGGTGCTCCTTCACCAGGAGCACCCAGGGAACGAAGACAGGGCCGTCTGGTTACGGATGGGTCCGTGTGTTCATACCCTGTGACTGCCACAAAAGAGCCTGCCAGCCTGGGGGCCTGCAAGGGC
>NW_006203448.1:1581341-1597002 GCF_000334495.1 Tupaia belangeri chinensis | reverse complement strand
GGCCCTGCCACAACAGCCCCTGCCAGCCTGGTGGCCTGCAAGGCAGCACTGCGTTCTTTCACAGCTTTGGAGGCCAGCCTGCGTGCCCTCGGGAGGCGCTGGGGAGGACCCTTCCTGCCTCTTCCAGCTTCTGGTGGCTCCCGGTGCTCCTTGGCTTGTGACTGCGTCACGTGTCTCTGTTCTGTGGTCACACGCCTTTTCCTCCGTGTCAGTCTTATTCTCTCTTTCTCTCTTTTTGCAGAGGGTGTACACACACACAGGAGAGAGAAGTCACGTCCTATGGGGACCGGTCACACCACAGTCCCTCCCTCCTTCCTTCCTTTCTTGTCATATGGTGCGGGCACTTGCCAGGGAGAGAGAGAAAGAGTGAGAAAGCACCCCCCCTCCAGGAGAAGGGCAACTACACCGCAATTCCTTCTCCTCTGTTCTCCCAGCATTTGGGGCTTATATGCACACACCTCTGGCATGTTTTCCAAGTTGCCACTTTTCAAACCACACAGTCAGCATCGGGATCCACGTGTTAGCCACCATGCCACCAGCTGGCCCTGCAGGCCTTTCCTTTCCCCCTGTTTGTCCGTCCTGTCATTTCTCCATCCTGTCGCGGCCCTGGGCCCGTGCAGTGTGTCTCGTGCCTTTTCCAAGCCACTGGTGCTGGACTTACTTTGAACCGTGGTCAGCTGTGGGGGAGCCAGCCGTCTCTACACAGCGTAGGCTGTGCTGCAGCTGCAGGCTGGCCTCCTAGTCTGTCTCACAGGACACTTCTCACTGGGCATGGGGCCCGTCCAGATAATCCACGGTGAGCTCTCTTGAAGATCCTTAGCTATATCTGCTAAGATCCTTTTCCAAATAAGCCACATTCACAGGTTCTGGGGGACAAACCGTTGGGTGCCACCATCCTACCCACTGTCACAGAGGCAGGCCAAATAAGGTGGAGCTGGCCAGTTGATCTAGGTTGATTAAACCAGCGTCTCCTGCCCGGACTTCGAGGCAGAAGCTGCTCCCTCTTTTTCTTTTCTTTTCAGGGCAGATGGTCACACCACAATCCCAACTCCTCCTGGGATCTTGAGCACGCATGCATATGCCCTGTGGGATTTTCAAGCCACCGGGTCCAGGACTCGAACCGCAATTGGCCATGTGAGAGTCCACTGACTTAACTGCTACACCATTTGTGGTCCCCACTCCCTTTCTTTTTCATGACATGAAGATATAGGTAGAACTATCTTATAAAAAGAACATTCCAAAAAGAATACAACTTTTTTATGGTTTTGCAAAAATTATCCTTGTCCATGAACCGGGGCTGGAAGGGAACAAAATGAAAGTTACACATGGGGGGGGGTGTTCCAGAGGTTTCCCTCTACTACATTTAAACATTTCTGCCATGAGGATAATGACGTTATGCTAGAGGCTGCCTCTCTAGGGAGAAAGGGGATCCTTGAGAGACTGGAACAAGAGAGAGACTTACTCTTCACACCCTGCGTCTCTTCTAAATTTCACACTGTGTGATGTAATGCCTATTCAGAAACCCAAATGCATAAACAAGATGGAAATTACTCTTCTCGTGAGGCCTTCTCTCGTGGCCCTGTCCCCTGGAGCTGGGCCTGTGTCTGAAGTCCTTAGCCATTGCTGCCCCAGTGCTGTGTGTCACATTGCCCTTCAGTTCATTCACCTTCTGGAGCGTGGGTGGCAGCATGGGCTCAGTAAGGCCCCAAGGAGAACGATGGCGTGGTATGCTCTGGAAACAGGTGGCCGTATCTGCAGGCCGATGTTCAAGAAAGGATGTGGCAAGAGATGGGGCAGGAGGCAGGAGTCTTGGTCGTCCTAGAGGAGCTTAGACCGTGCCTGAGTGCAGTGGGAAGCCACCCAGAGGGGCGTGACCACTTCTGCATCTTAGAAAGATCACTCTGAGTGTGGGAATATGTGCATAGTGTAGCCATCACAGAGCTCTAACAGCTGTTAGGAAGGCTCCTAGCCTGGTAGCTGAGGGAGTAGAATCCCGTTTGAGTCCCTGCCTTGGCACTTTTTTTTTTCTAAGAAGGATTTTCTGCTATAGAATGCATGCACTTGCCAGAGAGACAGGTAAACAGAGAGAAAGAGAGAACTCAACCCCCAGGGGGCATGGCCACACCACAATCCCTTCTCTTCCATTCTCCTCTCAGGATTTTGGACACATGCACACATGCCAAGGGTGAGTTTTAAGCCACATGGTCTTGAACCTGGTCTACTACTTGGGAGTCCAGTGATGAAACTATTGCACCATGTGCTGGTCCCCCTACCTTGGCATCTTGAAAAACATACTAGGTGTTTGTGTGTGTGTGCATGTGTGCGTGTGTGTGCGTGTGCACACATGTGTACCCAAAATCCTGATAGAGAAATGGAGCAGAAGGGATTGCAATATGACCACACCCCATTGGGGGTTCTTTCTCCCTCTCCCTTCCTTCCCTCTCTCTCTCATTCTCTGTTTCCCTCTGGTAATTAAAAAAAAAATAGTATAGGTCATAGTAAAATGTAAAACGATTAGGAAGTGATGAGGTTTTCATATTTATTCTCTTGTTTTGATTTATTTTAATTTGTCGGAGGTTGTGTACACAGAAAAAGAAACAAAGAGAGGGAGAAAGCTCCCCCATGGGAGATGGTCACGCTGCAATCCCTTCTCCTCCTTTTCTTCCTCTTTTCAAGGTTTTGAGCACACATGCAACCATGCCTGGCGTGTGTTTCAAGCTGCTGGGTCCAGAATTGGAACGACGCAGTCAGCTCTGTGGGATCCAGCTAATGTGGCCATTAGCTGGGCCATCAGCTGGCCCTTGCTTTGTTTTTATGTAATGTAATTATAATAATATTATGATTACTAATTTACATCATTTGATTTTAAATAAGGTCTGTGCTTAACAATGGGCCTTGTGAAATTCCAGAACCCTTAACGGTTGGCTCTGGTGAGCTGGTGCGAAGTGGCGTTGCACACCACTGGTTAATACTGCGTCTGACACGTGTCTATTGGAGGAGAATGTAATCTCTACTACGCATTAAAGTCTCAGGAGCAAGAGGACCCCCTGAGTGGGGGCTGATATGACCAATATCCTAAATAAGGGCCTAGGAAGAGGTTGAATCTGACATTTCATGGCGCACCATGCCTGGCTCTGGGACCTGAAGAACAGTGTAGAGCAGCAGGTGGAAACTGCTAAGCCAGGAAGGCTTCCTTGGCAGGGGCATTCGGGCATGGTTCCCTGCTCCTACACAGGCTTCTATCACAGAACATGGCTCCCTCCTCCAGGAAGCGCTGTGATTAACCCAGGCAGCTGGCATGTCTTCCTCCTCCCTCCCACCTCTGAGCTCAGGGCTGGGAGATCTAGCCTTCCGTGGTTTGATTCAGTCCCGCTGACTCATCTTCAGACAAATGCACCACGTTTGTCGTTTCAGCTCTCTCTGGGCAAGGTGCGCTCATCTGCACATCTGTGTCTTGTTCCTTGGTTCTACGGCACAGTGGGTGCAAACCTCTATTCTGGAGGAACAGGGAATGTCACTGTCATCGCCACCATCCTCGTCAGCGTCAGGACATCATCACTGTCATCATCACTGTCGTCATCAGTGTCATAGCATCATCAACATGACACTGTCATTGTCATCAACATTAATGTCACCGCCAACATCGGCCTCACGACGTCATCGCCATCGTCATCGGTGTCAGTCTCATCATCAACATCAGCTTCATGACATCGTCAGTGTCGTTACTGACTCCCACACCACCCTCCTCCTCAGCAGCAGCAGCAGCAGCAGGAGCAGTAACAACAGCAGCTCATACGGGCCGCGCCTTTCTATGGCCAGGCCCTGGCGTAAATGCACACTCTCACAAATCCTCCCAGCAACCTGACAGGAGCAGGTACTGCTCTTATCCCCACTTTACAAACCAGGAAACCAAGGCTCAGAGAGGTAGAGAAACCTGCCTGAAGTCGCATTGCTAGTAAGTGGTGGAACGAAGATCCGAACACCGCTTGGACTAACTCCAAAGTCTCGTTGCTAGCTCTGCTGCAATGTCTTTGAGTAGCTCGTGACAAATCATGACTAACCCTCCTGCTTGAGGGTTTCAAGGATCCTCGCATTCATCATCTCATTTGCTACCACCTTCGGAAGCCAGTCCTCATCACTCTTGTCATTTGAGAGTGACAAAGAGGCTCAGAGAGTAAAAGGACTTTGAGAACCCACCAGCAGTAGGCAGTCAAGTGGTTCTTGACTGGGTCTTGAACCCTGCAGACCGTATGGGCTGCTTTATTTTACACGAACAGTGCTGGGGCCTGGGCCATTCTTCAGCAAATAAGCAACCTGTGTGTGTTCCCAGAATAGCTGCTGCGTGACAGTGCTACCTCCTTGATTCCAAGCTTGCAAAGGCCACCGATTTCAGCACCACTGCCCCTTCTCCCCAGTCCTGTCTCCTTTCAGCGTCCTAAAAGCACAGGGGTACGTGGGAACCGCCTACCACTCACCCCACAAATCTGTCATTTGCATATTGTGTCTTTGGGAGCAGGGGGAAAGGAGGCTGTGGGCCAGATATTTTCATGCAATTCTACTCATTATTTACGCAGACAAGGAGATATTTCAGTGAAGCTGCACTCAACTCTGAGTGACAAGGTATCTTTCTGCAGTGCAGGGTTCGGGAAATTGTAGTGAAGTTGACAGCTTTTTAATGTACAGTTGCTATTCCAACTGAAATACGGTGTGTTTTTATTTTGAAAGTACAAGATGACCTATTTATTAGCTGTGATTCAAACCTGAGTTTACATGCTCAGAAACACAAAGGGAAAAGAAACGGCATATTTCTTTTGGGGGCCACGGCTCCCTCTGCCCCCTCCCCCACCGCACATAAGAAAACATTGAAAATTGAGTGTTCCGAATTGGAGTGGACGCATTTTCCTTGAAATGACAGCCTACCTTGGAATCACGGGAAAAAGTTGCCAATTACCTTAATCATCCTCCTCAGGGTAACGCCAGGAAGCGCTTTGGGCTGCCTCCATGGTGTGAGGAAGCAGGGTGAGCTGCGAGTTTGGGGAGACAAACGACAGGGTCAAATACTAGAAACTGCTCTTTTCCGTAGTTACAAGGCAGGGGTCTGCTCCCCCAGCTCCTGCTTCTCCGTAGGTGTGAGGCTGCAGCATGCGTGCGCGCGCGCGCGCGCACACACACACACACACCCCCCCCCCGGCACTGGCTGGAGACGCAAACTCTCGGTTCTACCCCAGACCTACTGAATCATCAGAATTCGCCCGTCGGCGAGGTCCCAGGTAACCTGGGTGCAGATTCCAGTCTGAGAAGTGCTAGGCTGACCCAGAGTGGCCTCCAGCCTCTGCCCAGCTGAAGAGAAGCTCAAATCAAGCAGACTGGACTCACTCAACAGCTGTTTTGGGAACACACACTGTTGGCCCTACTATGTGCCAGGAGCCACCTCAGAGCCATCTCAGGAGTTCAGGGAATAAGATAGACAAACTCCTGTCCTCCCTAGGGACTTTGCAGAGCACTGAAGGAGAAGCCGGATGTGACACATGGTTATGTCTCTGGATTCCTACATAGTTGACAGCAGTTCAGGTCCTGGACCCGGGAACTTATATTTATACTGGTCACATGTGCGTGCGTGCCCAAAATCCCGAGAGGAGAATGGAGGAGAAGAGATTGTGGAGCGACCATTCCTCCTTGGAGGCGATTTCTCACTTTCTATCTCTCTGTTCCTCTCTGTTTTTCCAGTGAGCACATGTTCCTTATAGCAAAAATCTCTCTATTAAAGAAAAAAAAAGCCCTAAAAAAAGAAAAAGAAAAAAGAAAAAAAAGCCCTGGGGCCAGCAGGTGGTGTAGTGGTTATGGCACTGGATCCCGCATGGCCAATTGTGCAGTTCGAGTCCCAGACCCTGCAACTTGAAAAACATTTCGGGTGCATGTGTGCAAGTGCCCAAAATCCCAAGAGGAGATTGGAGGTGAGGGGGTTGTGTCATAGCCATCTCCCCAGGGGAGTGCTTTCTCATTTCCCTCTCTCTGTCTCTTTCTGTCTCTGTCACTGGCAAGTGTATGTGCCCTATAGCACCAAACAAACAAACAATAAACAAAACCAAAAGCAAACACAAAACAAAAACGATCTGTGTCTCTTACGTGAAATAGATCACGCTGGTAAACTGGCCCTTGATAAATCGACAGTGCTTAGTTTAGATTATTATATTATCAAGATGTCAGCTGTCGTCACTCATAGTGTATGTAGCAATTTTCTAAGATGAAGTTTTTTGTTGTTGTTGTTGTTGTTTTTTTTTAAGAGCAGAATCTATAGGGTATGTGCATTTGCCAGAGAAATAGAGACAGAGAGACAGAAAGCAAGAAGTCACCCCCCAGGGGTGTTGGTCCCACTCTGTGTTCAGGAAAACGCCCTTTCTTCTTCCCCTCCCCATTCCCTGCAGAGAGGTGGCGTTGCAGCTCCACAGGAAATCAGCTTGCAAATGGAAGGCCCAGCCTGGGCACTGGCAGGAGAGACGGAAGGAGGAATTTGTGAGGATAAGGCGCTCAGAGGAAGCTTTCCAGCCAAGCAAATCTAGAGCCACCTGCAGCACTGCCAGGGAGACAAATGCCACATCTGGAAAGAAATCTGCATAATCCACAGCTTGTCATTTGGGCAGGAAGTATTCTCTCTCCTTTGAGAATCTGCCTAATTACAGGCTGGATGAATGCCAGGCAAGGGAAGCGCGAGGAAGCCGTGCACACGGCACATCCAGGCCACGTTTGCCCTCTCGGATCGTGGTCTGCCTCCAGAACCGTGGGCTGGGGGGTCCGTGGTCAGACTCGAGAGAGGGTGCAGGCTAGGCTGGAGGGCCGATTTGAGCCTGCGGGCTGGCTGGCAGTGTCCTGGCGGCAGTCTTGTGAAATCCCGCGGTGTTTGGATCCATTGTGAAGAGTGTCCAAACCGTTCCTCACTACTGGTAAAATATTGACTTTTGCAAGGTATTAGCCTTGTTTTCTTCTTTTGAAATTAAAAAAAAAATGGTGGTAAGATACACATGACACAAAACCTATCGTCTTAGCCGTTTCTCAGTGTACAGTTCAGGGGCACCGGGTACATCCACAGCGTCACGCAGCAGCACCGCCATCCAGGCTGCATTCATCCTGCAAGCTGAGACGCTGGGCTCATGAAAAACCAGCTCCTCCTCCCGCCTCCCTCAGCCCTGGTAGCCCTTATCCTACTTCCGTCCCTAGGAATTTGACCACTCTGGGGCACTCGTACACGTGGTCTCCTACAGTATCTGTCTTCTTATGTTTGGCTTATTTCACTCAGCTAAGGCCAGTTCCATCCACAGCGTAGAACCTATCAGAACTTCCTTCCAAGGCTCCATAGCGCTCCATTGTGTGGACAGGCTACAGCTGCTTACCCATTGGTCCGGTGATGGACACGTGGGCTACTTGCGTCTTTCGGCTGCTGGGAATAACGCTGCTGTGAACATGAGTGGGCAGTTTACTGACCTTTGAAAAACAAAATAAGAGCATTTCTCTAAGCTGGTTTTTACCTTTGTGTTTTCTAAGTTTTTTTTTTCTTTCTTTTCTTTTTTTTTTTTTTAAAGTTTTTGTCATATTGTACAAGCATGCTCCAGAGAGAGAGACAGAGAAAGATGGTGAAAGGGAAAATGAGAAATCACCCACCAGAGGGAATGGTCACACTGCAGCCCCTTTTCCTCCATTCTCCTCCTGGAATTTTGGGCAGCATGCACATATGCCTGGCATGATCCTCAAGTTACCAGTCTGGGGCTTTGAACCACGGTAAGTTGTGGTTGATCATGTGGCAGTCCAGCACCTTAACCATTATATCACCTGTTAGTCCCTGATTTCTAAGATTTAAAAAGTTTGCTTATTTTGGGACCAGCAGATGGTGTAATAGTTATGTCACTGGACTACCACGTAGTCAACCCCAGTTCAAGTCCTGGACCCAGTGGCTTAAAACTCATGCCAAATGAGTGTGTGTGTGTGTGTGCTCAAAATCCTGAGAGAAGAATGGAGGAGAAGGGATTGCAGCATGGCCATCCCCCCCCCCCCAAGGGGGGGGGGGTGGTGATTCCTTGCTTTCTGTCTCTCTGGCGAGAGCATGTCCCCTATAGCAAAAATCTCTCTTAATGACAACAACAACAAAATTTTCTTATTTCTTCCAACACACACACACACACACACACACACACACACACACACAGGCATCCCCAACAGGGTCTTCAGTCTGATCTATCCTTAAGCTCAGTCAGTTGGATCACCAGGACGTGAACCCAGGATCTTTCCCATGGGAGTACAGTTGTGTTACCACTGTGCCACCACCTGTCCGCCCCCTTGTGTCTTTTGGAGAATGCTCTCTGGAGAGCCTTTCGACTGGGCTGAAGGCACTGGTCATTGCTTCCCCTGTCTGATCACAGCCGACGTGAGAGATTTTGCTGTAGGGTGTGTGCGCTTGCCAGGGAGACAAAGACAGAGAGAACTCAGTTGCCACCTGGGAGGGCCCTGCTGCATTCTCCTCTTCTCCTCTCAGGATTTTGAGCATGTACACATACCAGTGTGTTTTTCAAGATGTCAGCTCAGGTACTTAAAACACACAGTTGGCCACATAGGATCCAGCTGCCTTAACTTCCGTGCCACTTGCTGGCCTGTGAGTTTTGGGCACTGTGTGTGTGTGTGTGTGTGTGTGTGTGTGTGTGTGTGGTGAGAACATTTAAGATCTACTTCTTTAGCAAATGTCAGTGTACGATACAGCATTATTAACTGGTCGCTGTGCTGTTTGTCAGGTCTCGTCCTGCATAACTGAAGTTGTGTACTCTTTCACCAGTTATCTCCTCATTTTTCCCATCCAGCCCTGGCAGTCAGCTTTCTCTGCCTCTGTAAGGTCAACTTATTTTAGGTTTCGTATGTTAGTGAGGTCACATAGTCTTTGTCTTTCTGTGCCTGGTTTACTCACTCAGCATAGCGTCCTCTGGGCTCGTCCACGTTACTGCCAGGAAGCACACCGCTGTGTATGTGCACCGTGTTTGCTTCACCCACCTGGCTGCTTCCACATCTTGGTTACTGTAAGCGATCCTGCAATGAACACGGGCGTGCAGACGTCTCTGCAAGACTCCGGCGCTGTCTCCTTATACACTCAGAAGTGGGACTGCTGACCACGTGGCAGGAACCTCCTTCCACTTTCCATGTGGCTAGCCCGCGATTTCAGAGTCAAGGAACCGTTCCTTCCCTCTTTTGTTCATTTCCCGAGTTCATTTCTTTCTATGGCACCCTTCGTATGAGAGGCTTGACTTCCAAGTAGATGTGGTCAGAAAGACCAGTGAGAACTGGACTGCTCATTCTCCATGTGGTTACCTCCTGGCCTGCCCTCAACATGCCTGCTCTGGAGAATCTGCATGCGTGTGCATATGCAATAGCCGTGTGAGCACAGCTGCTTCCCTGTGTTCTTGCACGGTTGCACCGTAACGTTAACCCTGTGGCTTCCAGCAGCCCAGTTATTGGCTTTAAAATTTTCATCTTTGGCCCCACCTCCATGGCCCGGTGGCTGCCCTCCTGGCAGCCCGAGGAGCTAGGTATGAATCACTTCTGTCATTTTACAGAGACACAAACTGAGGCTAGAGGAGGTTAGGGCCGCCATGTCTCAGAGTCAGTGAAGTAGAGGAGCCAGTACCCACACCCAGGCCCGACTTGCTTCAGACCCCACACTGCCACTGATGGTGCAGTTTGTGATTTTCCACCTTAAAGTCAACTAATGAGCCAGACCTGGTGGGGATGCAGCTGGAGGTGACACGCTTCCATCTGTCAGTTAGCACCTGCCTCTTTGGGGGGCTGCAGAGAGTGAACGAGGTCAAATTAATTGATCATTTTCTATTTTAGAACTTTTTTCCAAGAGAAAAGTCCATATTATTTGAATTCCAGTTTCATCTCAAATAATTACAAAAGGAACCGGGCAGAGACGCGTAAAGCAGCTCACCCTGGCTAGGCTGGCGCGGGGGCTTTGTCTCTGTTCCCAGCACCTGCTACCCAGAGCGCATGGGCTCTCCTTGGCCGTCCGCAAAGCAGTGAGCAGTCGTGACTCGGCGTGTCCCGGTCAGCGTGCCGGTTAAGCCCTGCATGCCCTCTGTGTGTTCTAGTCTAGCTCTCCTCCCAAACATTTGCTGAGCTGCTGACAGCAGCAAACAGGACTTCAGAACACCGAGCACAATGTCTATGTCGGAAGAGTGGATTTCCAGAATGCTGAAATGCAGAACACACCAGAAAATTGGGCTGATTAAAGGATCAACCTGCTACTTCCTCTCTGTACCCAGCCCTGGCATATTTCTTAATAAAACCACCCAGCATTCAAAGGCTATCCACTGAAGGCAAAGACCTACTTAGGAGTGCAGTTTGCGCGGTGGTGGGATTATTTGTTTTACAGTAAGCCACTGTATTATGCGTTTCGGGGCTGCCAGGGGAGGTAGCCATTGTTAACGTGGTGACACTGTTACGTGCTTTGTTTGGGAGTGTGGCTTAATTAGATGACAACTTGGAGGTGCTAGCTGTTTGCCACGTAATACTAGTCTCCTGGGCTGAGGACTAATTTAGCTTTTGCATTTAGTTCAGAAACAGGGAGAGGGAAAAAGCTCAGATTGTATGGATAAAGAACACACATGCCTGTGTGTGCACACACACCCACACACACACACACACAGATGTTATAAGTCCATCACAGAGCTTTGATCTCATGACCCTGGGAAGGATTGCGGCTTCAGAGTAGGCGATGAATGAAGTGGCTTTCACATCCAATGAGAGTCAATAAAACACATCATTCCTGGGGGCTTTTCACTGTATCATGCAGGTGGTATGTTGTGTTTAAGGCATGGCGCTGACTTAGACACAGACCTCGTTCTGAGCCCAGCCCTACCCCTTCTAGCTATGCATTGTCAGGCAGGTTGATTTGACTTCCCTGAGTTTCTGCGTCATGGTAAAATGGGATACCCACCCCCGGGAGTGTAGTGAGGGTCGCATGAGCATCTTAGGAGCAGGTCTGGGAGCACACTCAGTCTTCTGTTGTGACAAGAGAGAAATTAAGGCACCCAAGACCTTGCCTCTGGAGTCACCAGGCGATAGACACAAAGGACCTAATGACAAGGTCATAGGAAAAACCCAAACCTGTGACATGAACAGGGAGCAGTCAGCTTGGAAGTGAGAGGGGAAGGAAAGCCTTCCCAGAGGTGGCCAGTCCAGTAGTTGGCTTTGAAATTTTCATCCTTGGGGCCAGCAGGTGGTGTGGTGGTTAAAGGCGCTGACTCCCACATGGCCGACTGCGGTTCAAGTCCTGGACCTGGGGACTTGCTTTCTCACTGTCTCTCTCTCTCTTAATATGTCCCTCTCTAGTAAAATTAAAATAAATAAATAAAGTTAAATAAAACATAATTATTTTTTTTAAAGAAATTTTTATCCTTGGCCCCAGCTCCATAGCCTGGTGGCTAAGGCAGCTAGATCCTCCATGGCTGACCACACAGTTCAAATCATGGACCCAGTGGCTTGAGAAACTCACCAGACACATGTGCATGTATGCCTGAAGTCCTGAGAGGAAGGAAGACGGAGGAGAAGGAATGGCCGCGAGACTGTGCTTCGTGGGGTGTTCTCTCCTCCCCCCTCCCCCACTCTCTGTCTCTGTCAAGTGCACATGGACTCTAGCAAAGAAGAGTTCTTCCGTCCTTATTGTTTATGCAGGTGAGTTCCGTCCCCTTAAGCGTATGGTTCGGTTAATCTTGGTGATTCCGTGCCATCATGTCAGCTTCTTCACAGTCAAGGTGGAGAACCGTTTCCTCATCCCAAACAGCTCCCCGTGCCCTTCACATGCATCCTGTTCCTGGCCCAGCCACCCCGGTTGCCTTCTGTCATGATGGTGTGTCCTTCCTCTGGGTCCACATCAGAACTAGAGCGCACACAGTCTTACCTGGGGCTCATTCGTTAACACAACTGAGAGGTCTCCGTGTCTTCGTGTCTTAGAGTGTATCAGTGCTTCATTTCATTTTTCTTTATTCTTTTCTAGAGACAGAGTCTAGCTATGTTGCCCAGGCTGTCTTTGAACTCTTAGTATTATTGTTATTATTACTTATTATTATTTTTCTATTTTTATAGGGCACATGTGCTTACCAGAGAAAGACAGAGTGGGAGATGGTGAGAAAGCCATCTGCCAGGTCTAGGACTCAAACTGCAGTTAGCACGTGGGAGTCTAGTACCCTGACCACCATGCCACCTGCCGGCACCATGTCTTTTTGTTTTTTAAAGAGATTTTTGCTATAAGGTACATGTGCTTGCCGGAGAGACAAAGACAGAGAGACAAAAAGCAAGAAATCACCCCTCATGGGGGATGGCCATGTCACAATCCCTTCTCCTCCATTCTCCTCTTGGGATCTTGGGCACGGTCACACACGCACCTGGTGTGAGTTTTAAGCCACCGGGTCCGGAGCTCGAACCACGATCGACTATGTGGGAGTGCAGCGACATAGCCATTACGCCATCCAGTGGTCCCTGGCCCCATGTCGTTGAACTCTTGATCCTCTCGCCTCAGCCTCCCAAGTAGCTGGAACTCCAGGGCGCGTCACTGCACCCGGCTCCTTCTTTTCTGCTGCCAGCATTTTGTCACCATGTGGATGCACCTGGTTTATGTAGCCATTTGGAAAAAGAAGCTTAATTCCTCTTTATTTGTGTGGGGAAGAAAAACCAAAGTTTCACCCAAAAAGTTGAAAGACACCAAACCGACATACACAGATGGTTTAATATTTTAGGAAGCACTCCGACTCCTGGGATGACAAGCTATTCACTATGTTTTCCGCCTGATCTGGTTTTTAAATAGACAAGTTACAAACCTCCGGAAAATTGGAGTTTATAATTGAAATATTGATAAACTCTTTCTCATAAAGAAGCTACTAGCTACTGTAATAATAACCAGGAAACAGGCAAAAAAAATAGTAATGCTTCCCTCTGCTTAGCCAAGAAATACAACGGCACAGGTTATCGCTTACAAAACACAGCTGCCTTTCTGCAAATTGGATAGAAAAAAATGAACCCCGATAAGTTATGATGCCCCTAAATTCCAAAGAATGTACATCAATTATTGGGGGTGCCACCGCCATCCTTCTGGGCAGCCTAGTTCTTAGGGCTATAATTTATTATTATTATGCTTTGGTGCAAATACGCAGACTGATAAAATTCAAATCTATTAAAACAAATGTCCTCCCTTCCCTGAATCAGTAAGGGACAACCTTCTAATAGAAAGTACTGTGAATTAGAAAAGCAAATGTTCTGATATACGCAGCAGAGAGACCAAAAGGCAATTAAGGGCACAGACGTCCGGCATAAGCTTTCCACATCCTGCCCTAGAACCCAGGAGTTGCTGCAAAAGTAAACAGAAAAATAGAGCATTGGGCTCCCTTACTTGGTGCTCCTAGCCCCAAACCTCCCTACCTTTTAAAGCTGTTTTAAAAAGAATGATCTATTCAATGTTTTTATTCACTCGTTCATTTATTTTAATTTGACCAGAGAGAGGCACGGACAGAAAGAGAGGGAAAGTGAGAAAGCAAGCCACCAGGTCCGGGACTCGAACTGTGGTCAGACATGTGGGAGTGTCCAGTGCCTTAGCCACCACACCACCTGCTGGCCCCACCACCTTTTAAAGTTTATTTATTTATTTATTTCACGAGAGAGAAAAAGAGACAGAGAAATAGCACCCCTGGTAGAGTTTTGATCCTGCAATCCATCCCCCCCACCCCCTATCCCCACTTAGGCCTGCCCCAGACAGGGGGATTTGAAGGAGACGCCTCTATTCATCTCTAAGCTCCAGGAATGGGATGGCTGGGCTACCCGAGGATGTCCGCTTGGCTTGCGAGGTCCTGCTGCACGTGTTCCCAGCGCTGCACCGTTCTGCATGTCCCCAGCAGTGTGTGTGTTCCCGTTGCACTTGGTATTGCCAGTCTTTTTAACTCTGATGCTTGAGTTTTGAAGGATGACTAGGAGTTTGGGAGACAGAGGTGGGGAGGATAGTCCAGACAAAGGAAATAGCATGTGGGGAAGCAGGGACCTGAGAAGAAGCCCACAAGTGAGAACCGCAGGTGGGATGAGAGAGTGGCAAGTCTGGCCTGCAGACTGGGAAGCCAGAAAAGCGGGAAGTGCCCTCAAGATGTGGCAGAGGCTGCACGTGGGCCTCGCTGCCAGTAGTAAAACCAGGCTGAAATTCCTGCATACCAGGCACCGTACAGCCCTCCTGTCAGCCCTGTCTGCAGGTGAGGAAACTGAGGCAAGGTTATTACCATGCCTGCGTACATAGAGCCAGTGAACAGAAGAGCAGAGATTTGAACCCTGGGGATCTGACTGCACAGGCCATGAGTTAACCATTACGCCACACTGCCCACCTGGGAGTCTTGGTGTGATTCTCTAACCAGTGGGGTGCTTTGTAAGGCTTCAAGGCGAGAAGTGACATGAACACACCTGCTGTTCGCAAGACCAGTCACCGCAGTGCGAGAACGGACTGGAGAAAGTGAGCCTGGAGGCAGGGAGGCCGGGAAGAGGCTGCGGCAGTTGTGCGGCTGGGAGGTGAGTGTGGGTCTCAGGAAGAAACAGGAGGAGTGGGAGCTGTACGAGGTAGCCTGACAGGTGTGGAGAGCAGGGACGGGGAGCTGGGGGCAGGTGTCAGGGTGTGTCAGCCACCGAGCCAGCGGCGCCCTCTCGAGTGGAGCCGTGTGGTGAATCCTCTTCTGGAGGCAAAGATCCTTCAGTAAAGCAAGCAAGCAGCCCTAGCTGTGCGCTACCACGCTGGCCTTTGAGGAAGTAGCCAGACCTGCAAGTCTTGCCGAGGGCCGGTGCTTGCTTGCCCTCGGATGGAAGGGCAGAGCCAGCAATCTGATAGACATGCACTTGGGTATCGAGGACAGTCTGCTCACTTGGGCCGACGCCTGAGTCCCGCTTGGCCTTGCAGCCAGCCACGCTCCCAGCCACGTCTTCCCCAGTCTCCTTGAGTCAGAAGTGAGTGATCTCCTAGGGCATCACATGGTCACCAGAGAGAGGGCCCCTCAAAATGTCATGACCCCACAGGCACATTAAACCCTGCTTACAGCCCGGGGTAGATTTTGTTTTATTGTGTTGGCCTTTAAAAGAGAAACCAATCAATGAGCCTGAGGGGCCTCTTTGTTCTACTTCCAGATCCTGCCCCGACCCTTGGGAGGCCTTAGGAGGTGGGACCTCGTTCTTGGCAGCCCTCGGTTACAGTGCACTACATGTGGGCTCTCGCCTGAGGGAGAGACAGCACCCAGTGTGGAGCGAGGCTGCACAATGCGCACTCTCCGGCAGTGTCGAGTGTCGAGGAAACATACTTAACGCCCACCTTAGGACTTGAGGACGCCACGGAACGTGGCCCCTGGAGTCCCAGGCCCAAGCTCTCACACTGTTTCAGCCACTTATTGGCTGTCACCGAGAAGAAACCACTTACCCACTCTCGGGCTTTCCATCAATAAAATGGGGCCGACCGCACACACCTCACAGCAAGAGGTGCGAGTGCCCGCCCGGCACTCGCGCCGTCATCCGGTCCCGGTGTCTGTGAAGCACCTGCAGCACGTCGTAGTCTGCGAGGCTCTGGGAACGGTGGTGAAGGAGCCGGACGAGGAGCCCCTCTCATGCTCACGTT
>NW_006203448.1:1547940-1581070 GCF_000334495.1 Tupaia belangeri chinensis | reverse complement strand
GGGAAAGATAATAAATAACTAAACAGCATTTCTTGTCCTGTAGGCACCCTTGATCTGAGGTTGGACTTCCTATAGTTTCAATTACCCTTGGTTATCTGCAGTCCCCAAATGACATTATATTACATTGTATGGTTACCATCGTTCTATATTATTAATTGCCATTAACCACTTACTGTGCTTAATTTGTCAGTTAACTTTATCAGAGGCACGCGTGCAGGAAGACCAGTACACACAGGGTTCGGTATGACCCGTGACTTTCCGAATCCACGGCGGTCCTGAGACATAGCCCCTTCAGATAAGGGGGGCGACCGCAGTAGGTGGCTGGCAGGGGCAGGGGTGGGTGATAGAGAAGGGGTCATCCTTTGTCGTTGTTGTGTGTCCTTCCCTCCAGAGTCATTTCAAAGAGCACCTCCTCCAGGAAGCCCTATCGGACCTCATCCTGACGTTTACTTCCCTGCTCCCTGCACCGCGTACCATATCCTTGGCTGACTCGCCATCCTCTGGTCCCTAGACACCTCGTTGGTACCATCCCAAGCATCTGGCCAGGGCTCCAGAAATGTGTCCAGCTGCGTCTTCTTTACAAACCAGATGGGCCGTGTCCTATCCCTGTGGGTGCACAGAGCCCGGCCCCAGGGTTGTCCCCGCATTCACGCTGATGAGCTTGAGTGTGAGCAGAGCCTGCCCAGAGACTTCCATCGGCAAGTGCTTCCTGGTGAGCCCCGATTCCCTCTGCCCTAGCTCCACTTCTCCTCCTTCTGGTCTTGATGGACGCAGCAGGTCAGGAAACTGTTCAGTTTGGGCAACAACCAGCTGGGAGAGGGGCAGAGGCCCTGGTACAGCTGGAGATTTTGAAAGGATCCTGGGCAGATCTTTAAAAAGACCCGTGGCCGGCCCCCACTGTGACGGAAGCAAAGGGCAGTCTCATTTATGTACTCAGGAGCCGACTGAGCCCCTGAAATGGCTCACCCTCTCCCTAGGGTGAGGAAGATGAGGCCGAGGTTTGCACCTCCCTGGGTGAAGCCCTCTGCCCGGGTCGCACTGTGTGATCCTGGATAGCCCAGTTCCCACGCATGCCCGCGAGCCGACTCAGCCTTGGCAACTGACAGGAGGCCGCATCTGATGAAGGGGGAAAAAAAGGATTAAAACCGAGATTTGGCTATTATTTTTCTCTGATAAAAGTGCAGCGAGGAATAGCTGGATTGTGTCACTGCCTGGTTTTTCATTTGTGTTTTTGTTTCATGCTTCAATATCTTCTTCCAGCTGCTCGTGTCTCCTTTTCTTTTCTCCTCACTTTGATCTATTCGTTTTCCCCAGAAATGGGGTTTATAAATCATTGTAATGCAGCCTTGCGAAAGATGGTGCTTAGTGCAGGGAGAAATACATCGCCGCTAACAGCCCCGGCAGGGAGAAAAACTCTCGCCTTGTTGCTGGGTCCCGGCGACAGGTTACTGATGGTATTTGCTTTTTATGTCTGCGCGCGTGCCATCGGGGCAGGGCCGTGGGGAGCGTTCCACACGCCACCTTCCTCGTATTTCAAGTCTCCTCCGGCAGTCGAGAACAAACTGCTCCTGCATGCTCTCAAGGAGGCAGGGAGGGAAGGGAGGGAAACCCAGAGGCAGGGAAGGGGCATAAAGAAGCGTGCCTATGTTTCCTGGGATCCCAACTCAGCTAAAACCACCTCCTAAAACACCTTTCCCTTCCAGAAACCAGTGTGTGTGCTCGGGTCTGCCATAACTAATCTGGCATTCCGGATGGTCGGGTCTAACTCTCCCAGGCGCAGTTAGGAGCCTAACCGCCCGATCCCTTTTTGCTGAAGGCCCAGAGCCTCCCTCCTTCCTTCGTCATATTTTATGGTCCCATTTCCTCTGTAGCTGGGAGCTGCAGGGAAGCACTGGGCTTGAGGTGTGGGTCTCTTTCTGACTCAGAGCGGCCTCGCTGTGCGTGTATGATCTGGGGCGAAGCAATGAAAACCTGCCAGGCCTTAAATCAGGACGTAAAGATGGGTCCTGTCACCCCAGAGCCAGGCACGCTGCACAGCCGCCCCTGCAGCAGGCCCAAGTCACGTTCAAGGGCAGCGACAAGCTTCTGACTTCTTCCTTCCCGACGGACCTCTCCACCATTGTCCTCCTGGCAGGCGGGGAGGCCGCCTCTGCTCCACCTCGCATGTCAGGGATTTCGGCTGCATTTCCCTGCCACCGCCTTTTCCCTCCACATCTTCTTGCCCATGGAGGCAAAGCGTTAGTCTTCACGACGGTCTTTACTCGCAAAAGAAAATGGTTATTTCCTTTCAGGTCTACACAGGACGTAGTCGAATGAAGGCAGTCTGTTGGGGACTTGGCACTGTGTAGACCTGCCCAGTTCGATGGGACTTCTGGATGAAAGCATCCTGTCTCTGCCCTGTCCAGTATTTACGACAAGCCCCCAGGCCACCAGCGGTGCTGAGCCCTTGAAAGCTGGCTAGTGGGGCCCAATGTGGCTTCACCTTAATGAACTTTCATCCACAACAGGGTGGCCGGTGGCTGTCCTTTTAGCACAGACGTAGCGAGGGCCTTGGAAGATGCAGAGAGGCCACCCTCTCTGGTCCCGCCTTTGTTAGACCTCAGGGCTGCTCTCCCAGGCGGCTGGCGCCAGAGCAGCGAGGTGTACAGCGAGGTAAGCGTACGGGGGTCAGGAAATGACCGAACCCTTTGAAGTCTCTCTCCTGCCCCGGGTACAGTCAGGGGTAAAGGCACTCTCAGACTCAATATCCAGGCCAGATCACGGGAGAGAGCACCTCTGGGGGTGAAAATGCAAACATAATCCAGATAAACTGACCTGCTTCCTGGTAGCAGCTCAGTTTAAACTAATTTATTGCCATGTATCTTA
This sequence comes from Tupaia belangeri chinensis, assembly GCF_000334495.1. Taxonomy (NCBI): domain Eukaryota; kingdom Metazoa; phylum Chordata; class Mammalia; order Scandentia; family Tupaiidae; genus Tupaia; species Tupaia belangeri. The sequence continues at coordinate 1,578,205 of NW_006203448.1, read as the reverse complement.
TCCCGCCTGGATGAGTAGTGTGTATGTGTGTGCGCGTGTGTATGTGTGAAAGCTTGTGTGTGAGTGTCTAAGTGTGAGAGGGTGCATGTGTGTGTGTATGCCTAAGCATACATGCATGAGTGTATATGTGCAGGTGTGTGTGTGTGCATGTTAGTATGTATGTGTGAGTGTGTATGTGAGTGTATGTGTACATGTTTATGTGTGTGTGAGAATGAGTGTCTATCTGTGCATGCGTGTGTACATATGTGTATGTGAGTGGTGTGTATGTGTGTGAGTATATACGTGTACTCATTAAAGACCTTTGAGAACCTTCTGACTCTCCAGGTCTTAAAATGTGATCCCTTGCAGGGTGCCACACACTGCAAGGCTCCAGAGCAGAGGGTTTACTAACCAGCCCCTAAGAGCTCCGGATATGCGACCTGCCATGGTACAGAGAGGTCACTGCATCCACTTCCTGTTGGTGCCCCTCCCCCTGCCTGTGCCCGCCCCGGTCCTTCCCCGCTATCCCTGGGCCGTTCAGGGGTTGCCGACCTGACCGCATCTGCTTCCGCTCCTCTGTGGGTCACACGGTCTTAGATGAGTGAGTTGACTTCCCAGAGCCAGCGTCTCCTCCTCTGTGGAAAGGAAATGATAACACACCCCTCACTGCATGCAAGATGTTTGCATATCCACCTGGAGGATGGATACACAAGCTCTGGCCTCTCCTTGCCGCCGAGTATTATTGAGCCACAAAAAGAAGCGAAGCCTTGAGCACACTGAGCATGGCTGGACCTTGAAAACGCTGGGCTGAGTGGAAGCCAGACTCGAAAACTCGAAAGGCCACGTAGCAGATGACTCCGTTTGTAGGAGCTGCCTGGAGCAGGTATCCAGAGAGACTGAGCATAGGTGAGGGCTTGCTTGGACTGCAGAGGGGTAGGGGAACATGCCTGCTTACTGGATGTGGGATTTTCCTTCGGGGTGAAAAAGTTTTGGCCCCAGATGGAAGTGACGCGCATGCAACATGGTGAATGTCCTGGAGGAGGCTGAATCGCACACGCCAGCACGGTCAGTTTCATGTTGGTCAGTTTTCATTGGAACAAAAACAAGTAAATTTTAAAAATGCATGAACGTTTATTGGTGTAAAGTCCTCGGTGCAAGGTGGGCACTGAGAGAAGGTGGCTCCTCCCAGTGGTAACCATGGCGCCGCCCCACGCACGTTCTGACCTCTGTGGAGCGCAGGAACCTCTCAGGATGGACAAGACACAGACACGGTGGTGCTTGAAAGTGACAGTGTGCGAGGAGGATGCTGGGGGTGGAGAGCTTGGGCAGAGGGTCTTCTGTGCCAGGACAGAGAAATCCCACATGCCGGATGAGGCATGGATGAGGCGTGGACAAGGGCATGGGTCCAGGGAACGCTTTTGCCATCTCTCTCCCCAGAGATTGGGTGTGTTCGCCATGCCGCCACAGCCCAGCGGTACCAGCTACAATTTGGCTAATGTGCTAATGCGCTTGCTCAGCCACCTTCCTCCCACTTGGGGGCCGCTGCTGTCTCCCTGCTCCTTGTGCCCAGCAGCCAACAGGCCAGGCCCCAGCAGCAGGAGCGGCTGGATTTCTCAAGCCCGAGGAAGCTATAAATCTCGCGCTTTAATCATATCTTCATGATCATTCAGCAAAGAGCGACGGAGGATTTATTCTACCGGGATGGCCAAGGGAAGGCTGCAGGGGGTTGTTGTGGGGGATATTGGTTTAGCAAAGGCGGAACTGCTCCCCCGAGCCCTTCCCTGGACTGGCCGATGAACGATGACACCGCTGGCCGTAACAAGGCAATTACTGGTGTGCGCGGCGACGCTTTGTTAACGACAGACAGGCGTCCTGCGTGGGCCGCGAAGGCCTTTGCTGTGCAGCTCCATCCCGTGCAGAGAGCCTGCGATTTCTCCCCATCTCTGCTCTTGCGTCTGCGTCCTTGAGAATGCAGTGAGCATTTTTTAAAAGCCTCAAGGGTCCTTTCTCGTTTTCTCTGCAAATCTTAAGGAGAGGAGAAATCAAGGAAACCCGGAGAGGACTCTGGTCTCCTGCACACGGCAGGCACCTAATATCTATTTACTGAACATCGGTACTCCTTCATTTTGTGGGAGAGAAGGGGGAGGCCCGGAGGTAGCGATTAGTAACTGTCACACAGCTGGCCTCCCAATTCCCAGCGTGGGCCGGATGCCTCAGCGTTTGGCCTTGTTTACAAACCTCAGCATTGGAGCACCAGAAAGGGAGCGGTCCCCCGGGACAGTGAGAAGGAACCCAGCCCTGTTTTGGGGGTGCTCTCTGTGGAGCATTCCTTGTGAGTCACTACAAAAAAATGTTTTTAAGTTTTTTTCTGTCTTGTTCGAGCAAGAGAGGTACCCCCAGTGGAGTCTTCACGGCAGAGTCACGCCTGGTTCATCCAGCCCAGATCACGGGCGTGCACACTCGTGCCGATGTGTGTAAGGAGGCCCCAGCATGTGAACCCTGGACCTTATCATGTGGGTCCAGAAAACTTTGAAGTACACACGCGGGATCCGAACTTGTTTGTTTTGTTGTTGGTTTTTCCGCAGATGGGATTATACTTTGCTTGTGGAACTTGGTCATCAGGCACTGCTCGGGACACCTGCCCCCTTTCTAAATGGCATGGCTTGTCCCATTACATGGACATACCATGAAATATGCTTACCTCCGCCCCCTCTGTCAATGGTCATCTACAAGGTGACTTCAAGAAATTTGTGGAAAAATGGAATGAAAGTACGGGTTTATTTTGGTCAAAAAGATTTAGGGGAAACAAAATGTGTCACTTTTTCCTAATATACACTTTCCACAAACTTTTTGAAGACCAGAGTATGTCGTCTCTGGGTTCTCAACACCAGGAAAAAACATTGCCAGGGGACACTTACACACAGGTGCCTGCATTTCTTTCTTTTTCTTTTCTTTTTTAAAAGAATTATTTAATTAAATTTAATTAATTAATTAATTAATTAATTAATTTAAATTGGACCAGAGAGGGACAGAGCAAGGAGAGAGAGAAACAGAAAGTGAGAAAGCAAGCTACCAGGTGAAGTGCTCACCAGAGACAGAGAGACAGAAAACAAGAAATCATCCCCCAGGGGGGGTGGCCATGCCTCAGTCCCTTCTCCTCCACTCTCCTCTTGAGATTTTGTGCACGTATACACACACGCCCAGAATGAGTTTTAAGCCACTGGGTCTGGACTCGAATTGCGGTCGACTACGTGGGAATCCAGCGACGTAATCATGCCCTCTGCCGGTCCCTGTGCGGGTATTTCTGTAGGTTAAACGTCAAAGAATACTCACACGTTAAGATGTCATTGATGCTGGAGATTGCCCTTCCCAAAGGCTGGCCGGCTCCCGCTCCTGCACAGCATCTGACCTTCCATCGCAGCCTTGGCCTGTCCCATGTGTGTTCTTAGAATAACCTCTTTCTCCTGCCTCATCACCCCTGCCCCCAGCTAGGTACAGAGGAGTGTTCAGTGTAACAGACACATAGACCAGTCCCTGAGCACGTACCTGTGCCCCGGCAGGAAGTGGGAATGAATGGCTGGGTGAGGTTGGAGGGTCATTTTCCCCGAGGCCACCCTCCTGGATACCGGTGGGAGGCAGGCTTTCGCCAGGTGTCCAACACGCACCTGGAGGTTACTCACCCAAGAGGAGCGAGCCCAGCCCCAAGAGAAGATTCCAGTGAAGCAGGAGAAGAGGAAGAGCCAGTCTAATGGTCCAAGAGGGTGGGAGGGAGAGGTCACCCAACCTGGTGGCCGAGAGACAGGAGTGGGGGCGCCCGGGGAGGCAGCCTCCCTCCAATCTGCACGCCCACCCAGGGCTTCTGGAAGCAGGCCTGGGCCTGGGGGGAAGCATGAAGTCAGCCCTGAGGACAGATGTGGGACCTCTGGTGTCCCTGCCATCAGTGAACAGCATTGCCGAGGGGAAGGAGGCAAAAACTCAGCAGGGCTGGTCTATAAGGGCCACGGACTGGACCCTGGATGAAGGTGCACAGGCGGATTCTACTCCAAGGAAACCAGAACCAGGAACTGCCCAGGGTCCGGGTTTCTGTTCTGGTCGTAGACAGAGGAATTGGATGGGAACCATGAACAGAGACCAGCGAACCTGGCTCTGAGGCCTAGGCCTGCACTGCACGGCGGACGGCTCCATAGGGAAGGCTAGTTTCTTACTTACTAACAACAACGGAAAGTCAGGTGGGGGCCTGTGCGTGGCATGGAGGTGAGGATGGCTAGACCCCATATGGCCAACTTTTTTTTAGAGAGACTTTTGCTATAGGGCACATGTGCTCGCCAGAGAGACAGAAAGAGAGAAATCACCCCCCCCCAGGGGGGTGGCCACACCACCATCCCTTCTCCTCCATTCTCCCTTGGGATTTTTGGCACTTATGCACACGTGCCTGGCATGAGTTTTAAGCCGCTGAGTTCAGGACTTGAACCATAGTCGACTATATGGGAGTCCAGCAATGTAGCCATTATGCCAACTGCTGGTCTCCCGATATGGCCAACTTTGTGTTTCAAGTCCTGGGCCCAGCAGTTTGAAAAACACATCAGGCATGTGTGTGTGTGCGTGCCCAAAATCCTGAGAGGAGAGTGGAGAAGGTGTGGTGGCGTGGTCATCCTCCTGGGGGTGATTTCTCACTCTCCTGCTCGCTCTCTCTCTAGCAAGCACACATGCCCTATTGCAAACTAAAAGCAAACTAACAAGTAAATAAGGTGTTTCTCAGGAGATAGCACCTAAAGCCATCAGCAGCATTTTACTGATAATTTCATACTTAGAGGAAACATACCGACTTTCTGATCCATATCTAGCACATGGACACCCACCTTTAACCGTGTGCTTCAGCCTGACATCCGGCTCCCAGGGCCTCTCCCTTTGCCTCCTGTTTACAAAGGGGGAACCGAGGTCCGGAGAGGTGAAGCCACTCGCTCTGGTTAGACAGCAGCGCGCAGCAACGCTGGCTCTGTTCCCTGCACCTGTCTTTAAAGCCCACTCGTCAGAACCACACAGCAGAGCTGCAGCTCAGGCCCATAGGAAAACAACACGAGCCACGCACATGGCGTAAAGGTTTCTAGAAGCCATGTGAAATAAAAAGGAAACAGAAGGGGCCAGCAGGTGGCGTGGCGGTTGAGGTGCTGGACTCCCACATGGCTGACCAAGGCTGGAGTCCCAGACCTGGTGGCTTGCTTTCTCTCTCATTTTCTGTCTGGCGAGTGCATGTGCAAATTAAAAAAGAAAAATAATAAGTAAAATTCAATTTTAAAATGAAACAGGTGAGATTCGTTTTAATAACGTGTTATTTAACCTACTGTGTAAAACAACATTGCTCCAATGTGGCATCAATCTAAAAATTATTAATGAGCTATTTTGCATTTTTAAAATAATAATAGAGAAAAAAAGAGAGAGAGGCAGAAAGGAAAAGAGAGAAGCCCCTTCTCGTCACACCGCGAGCCCCTCTCCCAGCCCTCGGCTCGTCAGGCCCCTGGGCACAGCACCCAGCTGCGCACACAGAGACGCCAGGGAGTGGGCCGGGCTGGAGGCCGTTTCCTTTGTCTTTGTATCAAGCACAGCTGATCGCGTGGCTTGTCCGACAAGCGTGGCTTATTAAACTAGAATACCTATACAATCTTCCAGAAAGTACCCAATCTGTCATGCCCTGCACTGGGTCCTAAGAGCAGAATAGGCAATGCTGTCACTTGTCTCCTGCACTTCCCGGGCGGCGTTAGCTTTTAGAGACAAACGGGTGAGCTGCGCTGAGGGCAGTTCGGTGCTCTGTCCCCAGGGCCTTTCACTTAGCAGGTGCTCATTTAACAGCCTTTGAGAGACTAGGTGAACAAACACGCGTGTCCTTGTGAAGGGGACACGTGTGGAGCAGCCACGGTTCAGGCTGAACTCTCAGCCCACGTACACAAACCAGGGCCGCCCTTCAACCTGGAAGAACCAAGATTACTATAAAATGTGTTCTTTATATTTTCTTTTGATTTTCCAGCCCTGTCCCCTCCCCCAAATTTCTTCTCTTTATCTAGTTGGGTGTAAATTTCCAGAAGGTACCACTTCGCTATTTGCATGTCGGTAATGGAGCTGAGATTTCTAAGGGGGGGGGGGGGAGATGCTCCCTTGTTAGCCAGAGGGGTGGGGATTGCCTGGATAGAACAAGGGTTCTGAGCAGTGCCCAGGTACCAGGGGCAGAGACAACCACCAGAGGGGCAGGTGGGCCAGCACCAATCTCCCCGCACCCCCAAGTGCCTTACAAAAGAAGAGAAAGACAAGATAAAAATGCCTTCCAGCTCCCCCCTAATTTGTAGTTTTCTGGTGTTAGCAAGGCTTATAAGACACATGCTCCCAATTAGCTGCTCCTCTTAATTTAAATGCTTCATAAATTATCTCCTGCGCGTGTGGATTATCACTTCATAATGCGAGTTAGCATTTAAATAAATAGCTGTGCTGTAGAAAATTAGAGAGGTTTACTTCCGAGGCGCTGGCATAATGAAGGAAAATACCACAGCAGCTGAACGGGCTGGGGAGGAGGGGGCGGCATAGGGCTCCCCCGGAAATGGGAGCTGTCGCGGTCCACTCACCCTTTATTGCCTTCCACGTCCCCTCTTATGAGGGTATTTGCCCGTCTTTCTTGTTTTAGACTTTTAATTTTGAAATAACTACAGACACAGAAAAAGTTGAGAAGATAGTAGGGATAGGTCCGAGTCCTCTTTCCCCAGCTGCCCCCGGTGGTAATATCTTAAATATCAACGCCAATGAAATCGCAAAACCGAGAAGCTGACATCGGACCGTTGACAAGCCTTATTCAGATTCCATGGGTTGCTCTATCATTTCTTTTTTCTTAAGTGGGCATTTCAAAGACACCTCCACATGCTGGGAACCAGCAGTTAGCGTAATGGCTATGTCACTGGACTCCCACGTAGTCGACTGTGGTTCGCGTCCCGGACCCAGTGGCTTAAAACTCACGCCGGGCGCGTGTGCATGTGTGCCCAAGATCCCAAGAGGAGAATGGAGGAGAAGGGATTGCGGCGTGACCATCCCCCCTGGGGGGTGATTTCTCGCTTTCTGTCTCTATGTGTCTCTCTGTCTGGTGAGCGCACGTGCCCTATAGTGAAAACCTCTCAAAAAAAAAAAAAAAAAAAAAGAAAGAAAAGAAAAAAAGACACCTCCACGTGCAACACTACCTAGCCATGGCTGTGGTTTGGTGAGCGTGTGCTCTGCCAGCCCCGGTGCTCCAGCCAGAATCTCGCTGCACCACTGCATCGACGCAGGGGCAAGTTACCCTCATCTTGCAGAGGAGGGAGCTGAGACTCGGTGAGGTTGCCCCTTTTCAAGGTCCCCTGGCTGGGAAGCAGAGTAGGCAGATGAGAACCCAGATCACAAGGACCATGGAGCCTGAGCACGAGCCTCTGGGGCTGCCAGGGTGGTGGGGATGGTGGTGGGTCTTTCCAGCTTAGCATCCCCTGCTGGAATGCGTGGGGCCTCATGGGCAAAGAGCCCTGAAACTTGGATGCTTTTTCTTTTCAGAGGAAGAAATGTGGGCAATTTTCCAATAAGCCAGACAATCTCGTGTCAGGTGTGCGCCAGCCCCCGCGCTCTGTGCCAAGGATATTGAAGTGAAGACACAGTTCCTGGCTCTCAGGTGGTGACTAGGAGTGGACATAGAGGCAAGGTCACAGGGAATGTCATGGGCTCGGGACACTTTTGCCTTCATAAACCTGTTTAAAAAAAAACCATAATGATATCTTACAGTGGCCATGCTTGTTTTCCTTCTTCCACTTGGGAAAGAAGTCGAAACATTTTTGTGAGCTTCTAAAAGTAGCATGGGCGAGGGACCAGCAGGTGGCGTGGTGGTTAAGGTGCTGGACTCCCATGAGGCTGACCGCAGTTAGAGTCCCAGACCCAGTGGCTTGAAACATCACTCCGGGCTTGTGTGTATGCACAAAATCCCGGGAGAAGAACGGAGAAGAGAATGCAGCATGGCCATCCCCCCAGCCTGGATGTCGAACACCTCCCCACCCCTCAGTACTCTGTAACTTCCTGTGTCTGGAGAGAGCGATTCTAGGCCAAAGGCAAGGTGTGCAAACCAGATGATCCATGCGTGTCTCCAGGGTCTTCCTGGGCCAGGCGCAGGGCAGCTCCTAGTCGTGAAGGAGCTGTCGCCGACCCTCTCGGAGCTCTGAGGGTGGACTTCCCGTCGGTCAAATTGTGTCTTCTGATGAATTTGAGACAGCTGCTGGCCCTGGGGGTGTCTGGGACCCCGAGTGTGTTAAAACAGCTTAATCGCCCATGTTAGTCTCTCATACTACCTTTGCTTGGTTAAAAACGCCCTTCCCTTGTGCATTTCGGCCCGTCTCTGGCTAAACTGGGAGGGCGTGGGTCCAGCGGGCGTTTGCTCTGGGGAACATTGTTCCTGTCATCTTCTGTGTGGCTTTCAGTGGGCAGTCACACATGTAAGAAGGCCTTGGGCACTCACTAGCTCACGTATTCATTGGCTCGCTCACCCAAACATGCAATTTCCTAACGGTGACTCCGGATCCATGGATCCTGGGAAGGAGTGTGACAGTGAGATGGGGTCCCTGGGGGAGGCTCCTGGTGCACACGGCCGCTCAGGTCCATAGTGCTCAAGCAGGAGTCAAAGGCTACCCTTGCGATGTCCTCGGCCCTCCGAAGCTTGAACGAAGGAGTTTCCAAGGCATTCTCTCCTTAGGATCAGAGCCGGTCTCGAGGAGGCCGCTGGCGATGTCAAGGGGAGCTCGGGTGAGGCTGTGGCCATCGTTTTTCTGCACAGAGGACCACTAAGGAATTGCCAAATTAGTGGCAGGCAGGCATCCAGGACTCTAGGTTCCGACAAAGGCCGGCAGAGGGCATGCACCGCTCGGGGCAGCTGGTGAGCCCAGAGACACCGGCAAGTTTCCTCGGAGAGTCGAAGTGGAGCTGACTGCTGTGTCCTTCCAACTGATCTACTAAGCAGATTTCTTCAAATTTTATATCCCTGACCCTTGTAAAAGGATTGCATTGAAGGCGTGTTTTAAGCTGCATTTTAATAAGTCAATAAGAAAGCTCAAAATTATTTAAAGCTTCTTAAAGAGGATTATATTTGATTTCTTGTGGGAATTTCAGGGTGTGGAATAGTAAAGATGCTCAGGCCTTCTGAGGTGGTTTTACATTAAGGAAATACACCATTTCAGATAAAAAAAAACAACCAAAAAAAAAAAAACAATAAAAGCAAGCCTTTTTGCTCTTTTGTTGTTTGAATATAAAACAGAAGCGATTCAGGGCAGGGAACCTCATGTTAGCGGAGGCCGAGGTCTTCAGGGGGAGAGAAACGGCACTTTAAACTTCTAAGCAAATGTAGACTCTCCTTTAAACTTTATTTCCTCCCTTTAAAACGAGAGGTCCCTAGGATCAGCAGTTAGCATAATGGCTATGTCACTGGACTCCCACGTAGTCAACTGTGGTTCGAATCCCAGACCTGGTGGCTTAAACTCATGCCGGGCACGTATGCGTGCGTGCCCAGGATCCCAAGAGAATAGAGGAGAAGGGACTGCGGTGTGGCCATCCCCCCTGGGGAGCTCAAGGGTCTGGCAGTTCCTGCCGTATGGGCAGGGCTGGGGGGGGAGGGTGGTGGTGGTGGTGGTTCCTGAGAGCTGCGCTTCTGTCCTACCCTTGTCCCCTCTCCCCTGGGACGCAGGACCAGGACCCCACCTCCTGTCCTCCCTCCTGGTACTGCTCACCCTGGCCAGCAGTGACTGCCCGGCTGCAGAGCTGAGCATCGTGACCACTGACCCACGCCAGACATAGCTCCCTACTTCCTGTCGGAGATGGCCTGGCATGGCCTGGCCCCATCGCTCACTGTCCTGGTCAGCTGGACCACTTGCTGCTGCCCAGGTCTCCTGGTTAGGCTTTTCTTCCATCTTGGCACGTGCTGTCCTGTCTCTCTCTGTCCAGCATTCCAAGTCTCTCGAAGGCCACCTCCTCCAGGAGGTCTGCCTTGGAATTCCTCCTCGGATCCCTTACAACACTTGGGATGACCTCCTCTTTGCCCAGGTATTCTGCACCTGTTTATCCTCCAGCCTTGGTCCTGGGGCTGGAAGCTCACAGGCACGCCCCTTGAGATTTACTACCAGAAAAATCTCTCACCCTCCCTCACTGCATCCCCCACGTGTTCTGAGAAACCTTTCCCAAGTGATTCCCCACGTCCTAGGGTGCTGGATGGTGAATCATTTTTGGCCTCTGGGTCCCAGAACTCCTTCTCAAGCTCTGATCTCCTGTGTCCCCAGAGCTGTGAAAAGGGGCACGCACGCTGTCAGTCCTGGGGCGGGGGGGGGCGGTTGTCGAACTTGCCTGGAGGCAGCCTCGACCCTGGAGTGGCTCTGGACTTGCGCTGTTTGCCCGGTACTGTGCACTGCCTGCCTCGGCCCTGCTGGCTGGTCAGCTCGAGGCTCGGACTCCTTGTGGTGTCATGCTGCTGGGGGGTATGGTGGGTTGAATAGTGTCCCCAAAAAAGCTATGTCCAGGTGCTAACCCCAAACTTGTGAGTGTGCCTTCGCTTAGAACAGTGTCTGTGGATTGATCGAGCAGAGGGCCTCACAGCGACACCGTACTGGACCCAGGGTGAGCCCCAAGTCCTAAGGCTGTGTCCTCCTAAGAGGAAGGGGAGTTGAGACAGAGCCCGGGGAGCAGCCGCATGAGAGCAGACAGAGCAGGGAGACGCCGCCGAGGAGACCCAGGAGCACCGGCACCAGCAGATGCCAGGAGACGGGCGCCCGAGGGGTTTGAAGCCAGGAGAGGGGCAGGGAAGCAACTCAAAGCCAGCAGAGGGGCACAGAAGTGGGTTCAATGCCAGGACACAGGCACAGAAGGGGTCCAGAAGGGGTTCTGGGACCAAGAGAGGGACAGGGAAGGGGTTCAGGAGCCAGGAGAAGGGCGCGGAAGGCGGTTAGATGCCAGGAGAGGTGCGTGGGGGGGGGCGGGGTTCGAAGCCAGGAGGGGGCCAGGGAAGGGGTTCAAAGCCAGGAGGGGGACACCGAATGGGTTCTTGCCTAGAGCCACCAGGAAGAACCATGGCTAACGACACCCGGATTTCAGACCTTGGGCTTCCAGAGTGAAGAAAATACATTTCTGGTGTACCAAGCCACCAAGCACAGAGGTGACAGAGTGGGCCGGGGCTCAGATGCCAGGAGGGCGTCCCGATTGCCCTGCTGTGACGCTGATGCCCACGCCTCGGGCAGCTGGAGCCATAGTGACCTCTCCTGTGCCTCGGAGTCTCTATGAGGCTGGGTTTTCTGTGTGCCGGGACGGCGATGGAGCTGGCTGGCACCCGCCAGAGGGGCCCGGCATCAGGCCCAGCTTGCCTCCGAGCTCTGCCTCCAGTGACCAGCTGGGCCATCCTGCGCACACGGGTAACCTCTCTGAGCACTGACTGATCTGTGGAGTTGTGGCATGGGTCATGGTCAGCTCATTCGTGCGTTCATTCAACAAAGATTTAGTGAGCACCTGCTGTGTGCTGGGTACTATCCCGTGCCCTGCAGACAGAGCAGTGAACAGAAAAGACAATTCCTGCCCCATGAGGCCCACGTGTGAGGGGGAAGATGGTAACCGAGTCCATCCGGAGCACTCAGTTACTTAGAGAGACACACAGCAGGGTGGGGACAGGCTAGTCAGGGGTGCAGCTCGAAGTGGGAGGCTGGGTCAGGAGGGCCGAGGGGGCGGTGGCTGCTGAGCACTTAGCCCTGGCCAAGGTGTGGGCGGTGGAGATTGCTCAGCACACAGTCACTGTCTGTACTCCAGCCAGAGGTCAGTTTCCACCCCCGGCCCCCTTATTTTCCTCCCCGTGAGACACTGGTCTTCTTCGCCCCGCAGTTAGGTTAAGACCTTCCCCCCAGCTCCCTGTGTTGGGCATTCTGAATGCCACGGCAGGCGTCTGGGGTGAGGAGGCAGCCGGGCCATGCTCAGTGGAAGAGCGAGGCTGTGGTGGGCTGGACCGGGCTGGGTGGCCTGGGAGTGGGTGCTCTGAATGGGCAGTGTTGGGAGCTGCTGCGAAGGCCCAGCTGCTCTCCCTTCGCTCAGCGTGCTCCTGCTTGGAAGATGAAAAGCCCAAACTTGTGTCATTTCTCTGAAAACAAAGGAGACTGTGGAGTCATTGTGAGGGATTTCGTTTTCCTTCTCATCTACTCAACCCTCACTAGGTCTTACAACTCCACCATTTCTTTCTTTCTTTTTAAGAGAGTATTTAAAATATATATATATTTTATTTAACTTTATTTACTTATTTTAATTTGACCAGAGAAGACAGAGAGTGAGAAAAAGAGAGAGAGAGAACAAGTAAGAAAGCAAGCCACCATGTCCAGGACTCGAGCTGCAGTCCGCCATGTGGGAGTCCAGTGCCCCTAACCATCATGCCACCTGCCAGCCCCTTTAAGAGAGATTTTTGCTGAAAGGTGTGTGCATTCTCTGGAAAGACAGACAGAAAGTGAGAAATCACTCCCCAGAGGGGATGGCCACACCGCATTCCCTTCTCCTCTTGGGATTTTGAGCACACACGCACACGCACTTGGCGTGTTTTAAGCTGCCAGGTCTGGGACTTGAACCACGGTTGACTATGTGGGAGTTCAGCAACATAACCAGTATGCCACCTGCTGGTCCCACAGCTCCATCATTTCTACTGGGGTTGACAGGGAAGAGGGAATTGTTCTGTGTGTAGTAAAGGGTTAACACAGCAGGTCTGGGCTGATGGTGGCCCAGATCCTGGGAAGTGAACCTTTAACCTTTCAGCCCTTGGAACATCCTGCCTGCCTGGAGGGTCTTGACCACACCAGTTGGTACATACCACAGTGTGAGTTTTGGCGGGGTCTTGGGCCGCATGCTATCAACCACAGGGGTGATCAGCCATGTCTGTGAGACCAGCTCCCAGGCTGGCAGCCTTCAGTGAGCACGTTTGTCACCAATGTGGGAGAGGCTGGCCGTCTGCGCAGCTACACGGGAGAGGGTAACTTGAAGCCCCAGGCCTGTGTCCCCTGCATCCCACCTGTGACCCCCTTCCTTCCACCATTTCAGTCTGTCCTTTTGCCATAACAAACCAGAGCCATGACCCTGGGGTCTTTCTGAGTCCTGTGGATCTATCCAGTAAACTATTGAAGCTGAAGGTGGTCCTGGTGAACCCCAAACACAGCCACCAGAGGGCTGGTCCATGCACATCCCTGGAGGACCACGTAAGGCTGAGGGGCTCACGCCAGTATCCTGGTAGGGGCGAAATGCACACCATTGTCTCAGCAGGACCAGAGAATCTACTGGGTCAGATGACCGAGCCTGTCATTGGCCAGAGAGGGATGCTCCAGCCTCAGGCCTTCAGACAGACAGCCACCCAGGTGGACAGCTGGTCTGGTTGCAGGTGGGGACCGGGAGTTGGTTTCCCCTAGTTGCTCTGTCAGTGCCGATGGTGGCAGGTGTGCATTCACCCCTGCAGACCTTAGAAGGTGCACCCTCAGAGAACAGGAATGAGGTCCTCTAATAAGCAAACCCTTGGCTCTTATTACTTTGGGCAGCTCTGTCTACACGAGGTGTCCTAGTTGAAAAGATATGAGAGGAAGGGACGGAAAGGCGGGTGGGGCTGGGGTGACAAGGGGGAGGACTGATAATCTAATGAAGAAGAGGGCTGGGCGCGAAGACACTCGTCTCAGCCTAGCCCTTTAAAACCAAAATGATGGAGTTCATTTGCATTTAGATCTCCTTGGCTCCCTCTTTTCATCTACAGACAAATCCTCACAAAAGGCTGCTTAATTAGACCAAATTAGATTTCCGCTCAGCAGCTTGTCACTCATTACAAAATGCTGTTCTTTTTCTATTTTGGTAATTATAGGCCGGTCTATACCAGTTTGTAAGCATTCACTCCAGCCATGGAGTCTGACTAGCATTCCTGATTTTGTGCAGAGAAGAGGAAAATTATTCAGTTGCACCCAATCTGTCTATTTTATAAGTTGGATCAAGACCGTCACCGGAGTCTTTTACAATAACGGGTATTCTTACTCTTAATTCTTTCATGATTAAGTGTAGGAGCAGTCCAGAGCTTGGTAATTTCCAAGACTAAAAGCTAAATACAAACAATTCACTTGTAGCAATTAGGCCACGTATTTGAAACCTCTACCCTCGTATCCCACCTAAGAAGCCTCCTGCGAATCCTTCATGGCGTAGCCCGACTTCAGCTTAGATGGCTCAGCTGTCTTCGGCCCTGAGTGTTCTCTGGGAGCTCGGACCTCCTGTAGTTCATCTCCTTTTCCCAAACACGGAGCCGTGCAAGTCCGGTTTTCAGTCCTAGACACGGGCGTGGGTGAGTGAGTGGCTGAGGATGGGGGTGCTCTTGGCGGGCTGGCATGATTCGGTTGGTCCAAGGTCTTCAAATACTTTCCATTCATCGTACCTGGTCAGCCACTAGCAGACGTTCCCCAAGCCCAGGGATGAACCTTAAGGTGGCTGGTAGGTTGTGCTGAAGGGTTCGTGGCTGGATTTCCAATCCAGGGCGGCGCAGGTAGCTTTGCTGATCATTAAGGGGAGGTACCACTGATGGAGGTGGGATAGGGAGCACTATTTCTAGTAATTTCTCTAGTAATAACCACCACGCCCTCCTACCGCAGACGCCTGGTGCGGCCACCTAGTACTACGCAGGGCACTGGGGCTCTCACCTGAGGCCTAGCCCATGCACCGGTGCGGCGTCTCTGCACAGTGCCACACAAGCTCACATGGGCAGACTTGGCCTTGGGGCCCTGATAAGGCCAACCTAAGGTCCCCCCTGTGCTGCCTGGCACTCCTGAACAAAAGCAGCAGACAGTGCGAGTCTGTGTGGCATGGATCTAGACGGCTAGGGGATGGCAGAGCTGGAGGTCTGCTCACTTTGCAGACAGGAACGCTGAGGCCAGAGGCGAGGAGAGGGAGTTTCCCCTTAGCTGTCCTCCTGGACCAGCCCTCCCCGTGAGCCACAACCTCCACCCCTCCCAACTCCTGCCCACCAGTCTCCCGTTTCCTCTGGTCCATAAATCCAGCCCTCCTCGTGGGCCAGAGGGAACTCTCCTGCTTCTTCCTCTCAAAACCCAACTTCCTGGAGAATCCAAGAAGGACTTGTTCTAGAAGTCCTACCCAGGTGGCGCAGGCCTGGGGCTGTAGCCACCTGCACCACTGGCCACTCACTGGCACACAGCTGTGTGATTGTCCCAGCAATGAGTATGGGAGACCTACTGCGCGCTCCCAACCCCATGCCTCACGGTGCCAAGATGGCCACCTGGACGGGCCATTGATTACAGCAACATGGGTCCAGAAGGAAGGAAACACGATGGCATGGCTGGGGTTCCTCACGGAGGCTTCCCCAAGGAAAGGCCATTCACTGAGGAGTTGGGGGGTCCAGGAGTGGATGAGGAGGGGCTGTGACTGGTCACAGACTACATGCGAAGGGGCCCATAATTGAAGCTGCTGGAAGAAGACCAGTGGTATTAAGTGGAAAGTGAGGGATCAACAGATGGCATAGTGGTTACATTACTGGACTCCCACATGGTCAACCATGGTTCAAGTCCTGGACCCGACAACTTGATACTCATACTGGGCCCACAAGCATGTGTGTCCAAAATTCTGAGAGGAGAATGGAGAAGGGATTGTGGTGTGGCCATGCCCCCAGGGGGTGATTTTTCACTTTCTCTCTGTCTGTCCGGTAAGAATATGTACCCTCAAAAATCTGTCTTACCAAAAAAAAAAAAAAAAAAGTGGGAAGTGAAAGCATCGGTGTAGACAAGGCTAGAGCTGGGAGCAGAGGTGCCCTCGCAGGTGCCCAGGGCTCTCCGTTGCATAAACAAACCCCAGAGAGCCACCCTAGGTTGGTCGCTTCATCGCAGCAGGTGGAGACCACCTAGCCACTGGCACCAAATGCACACTTTTCCATGCCAGTTGTTTTAAAAATAACTTACATAGAGCCAGCAGGCAGTGTCAGGTTGGGGTGCTGGACTCCCACATGGTGACTGGTTCGAGTCCTGGACCTGGCAGCTGCTTTCTCACTTTCTCTCTCTGTGTGCCTCTTCCTGGTCGAATTAAAAAATAAATAAATAATGATGATGAATAAAATAAAATAATTATTTTAAAAAATGAGTAACTTCCATAAGCATATCTTTGGCCATTTAGGGCCTGCTTACTTTGCATGCCCCACAGAACTGCAGCCAGAACTGTAGGGCATAGCTGAGTCAGAATCCCGGATTATAAGAGCCTAGTCTGCTGCTGGGCTCCAGGGACACCCTGCTATGCCGCTAGACACATAAGCCCCTGCGACGCCCTTCCCCCCCCCCATGTTGTCCCCCTCCTGTAAGCCTCTGGACAGGCTCCTGCCCTGAGGGACATCCCCCTTCTGCAAGCTGATCCCACCCGACAAAGCTTGCTGCATGTTCCTATCTGTTCCCTGGGTCAGCCCTAGGCCTCCGGCTCCCTCCTTCCGCTCCCCTTCCTGACCAGATCATCACCCGCCTCTGGGCTGGAGGCGCCAAGCACACAGAAGGTGCGCCTGCCGACCTGCGGGACCTGCTGTCGCTGCCTCGGCCCCGGTCCCTGCGTCCTCTTCCCTGTGAAACAGCTCAGAGCTAGTCAGAACGCAGCCCCGCAGGCCACACACAGGAGCGCGGGCCGGCTCCGGCATCCCGGCACCCTGCCCAAATCAACAGCCGCCGGTTCCTCTCCCCGCCGACCCGGCCTTATTAACAGGCTCCATCTCAGAGCCCCTTCGTCTGCCTCCGCTGCCTGCTATGCTAACAGGTCAGCTGCCATTTTGTGTTAAACTCCGTCTCATTTATTACAATACCACTTTTTTATTGACATGGAAATAAAACTTACAATCAATGAGGTATTATGAAATATACATCAAAACAAAAGTCACCGGAGCTGGCGTTTTCATCTGTTCTCGGGAAGGAACAAGGGTTTATGGGGGGGTGGGGGCACACCGAGCATTTTTCCTCCCTATTACATGATGCGATTTTCAATGAATCTATAAAGAAAATGAAAACATAAATAGAGTAACCAAACAGAATGATCCCTGCGGCTGTCAAAACTTAAAACAGTTCAGTTTCCCTTTGATTTCTGTTTTAAGTTTTGAAAAGTACATAGATCATTCTCTGCTTTTTCCCTTTCTTTCCTTCCTTCTTTCTTCTTTTTCCTCTTCTTTCGTTCTTTCTTTCCCCCCTTCTTTTCACAGGGAGACTCTTTCTTAAATCTGCTCACTCTGGAGCCCCCAGGCTTTGACCCTTGACAGCTGAACTGACCAGATGATGAAGCGAACATGGCGTCTATGCCTTCTGCCGTCTCCCATGGGTGGAGGGGGTCCCTTGGTCTGTCCCTCCTCGGTTGTCCCTTCCTCCTTAGATGCTACATCAAAGTAGGCCCACGGCGTTTCCTCCTTTTACTAAAGGCTGGTTGCCCTGCAGAAGAGGGGACGGGAGGACCACCCCCGCTCGGCGCACAACCGCATGCTGGGCACCCCTGGGCTGCCTTGTCATTGTGCCCTAAGTTAGGGGCAGTCATTTCCTGTTTTATGAGCGATGAGAACTTGCTCAAAGTCACCAGTCTTCGGTTCTGACCCTGTCTGTGGCAGGTGGATGCTGGAGGGGCCCCCCGGGGTGGCCCAGTTGAGTGATTCTTATCTTTCTCATGGTGCCATGGACCCCACCTTTCAAAGGCTATCTGACATAAAGACTCCCACACATAAAGCTGTGTCAGGGTAGGAGGTCGTGTCCCCATATGCATCTTGTCCTCTCGAGGTGCCCCTGAACTCTCTGAGCTGTGAGACTATCCTGGGTGCCCGAGCTGCAGGGAGCGGTGAGAGGTCGGGGGTCACAGTCCAGTGCCCCTCCTCCTCCTTCCAAAAGAGAGGGCACATGAAGCCCAGGAAGGACGTGCTATGACATGGGGCCCCGAGCTCTGTCATCTGCACTGGCCTGAGAGCATGTGTTTTAAGATCCTAGAAGCCTCTAGCGGACACGCTGCCACAGCTTCCCAAACTGACCAGCAGAACACCGGCCTCCCGTCCCATCCCGGATGCCCGCCTCTGCGCACCACAGGACCTTCAAGTCGGGCTGCGCTTTCAAAGCTCACTGCCCTTCTGTGTGTCAGTAGTCATTTTGTTTCGCATCCCTTCCCCTTTCCATCCTCCCTTCCTCAGGAGAGAACAGGGTTTCCTAAATCTCTCAGGTGGGAAGCAGGAACACCTTTCCTGTGGCTGAGTGACATTTTTATGAAGATAAAGTTAACAGGAAGTTAACTATCAACATTTTTTTTTTTAGATTTTTGCCATAGATTATGCACACTTGCTGGAGAGAGAGAGAGACAAAAAGGGAGAAGTGAGAAATCTCCCCCAGGGGGAATGGCCATGCTGCAATCCCTTCTCCTCCACTCTCTTCTTGGGATTGTGGTCATGCAGGCACATGCTCCCGGCATGAGTTTCAAGCCTCCAGGTCCAGGACTTGAACTGCGGTCAGCCATGTAGGAGTCCAGCAATGTAACCATTATGCCATCTGCTGGTCCCTATCAACCATTTTTAAGTGTACAGTTAAGAGGCATTTCCTGGGACCAGCAGTTGGCATAATGGCTATGTTGCTGGACTCCCATGTAGTAAACCACAGTTCGAGTCCCAGATCCGGTAGCTTAAAACTCACTCTGGGCGCATGTGCATACGTGCCCAAGATCCCTAGAGGAGAACGGAGGAGAAGGGATTGCAGCATGGCCATCCCCCCAGGGAGGTGATTTCTCGCTTTCTGTCTCTCTGTCTTTCTGACAAGTGCATGTGCCCTCTAGCAAAAACCTCTCAAAAAAAAAAAAAGGAGGCATTTCCTGCCCTCACACAGCTGTGCAGACACACCCCTCCCTATTTCCCACACGTTCTCGCCCTAACAGGAAACCTCATACCCAGGACCCCTCCAGCCGAAGGAGCCGCAGTCTGCTCTTGGGCCTGGAGGTACCTGCTCTGGACAGTATCCCTGAACGGCGTCACATGCGTGGGCTCTGCTGTCTGTCCGGCTTCTTTCCCTTGGCATCACGTCCCCAGGGCCTGTCTGCTGTAACAGGTGTGGGGTACCCAGTATTTCACTCTTCCTTACAGCCGGGTTGCAGTCTCCTGTGTGAACAGACTACGTTTTGTTTTCCCGTTTATCAGCCGATGGATGTTTGGCTGGTCTCCGTCTTGTTTATATATACACATAGGGTGCATGCACTAACTGGTGAGAGGCAGGCGGGGAGAGAGAGTGGGATGGCCACGCCACAATCCCGTCTCCTCCGTTCTCCTCTCAGGGTTTCAGGCATACATGCACACGTGCCTAGGGTGTTGTTTTAAGCCGTCATGTCCAGGACTCAAACCGTGCAGTCGCCCATGCGGAATCCAGCCTCCTTGCGCCCACATCGCCAGCTGGCCCTGGTGTCCATGCTTTGGCGGTTGTGAAGAGTACTGCCGTGGACTGTGTGTACATGGGCAGTCTGAGCACTTGTGTTCTATCCCTTGGGTATAGACACTAGCTCGGAATGCAGTTGCTGGCCGTGTGGTAATTCTGTCTCTAGCTTTTTGAGGAACCGTGTATTCATTTTACAGCTGGTGTATTCACACAAATGGGGACAGAGCTGCTGATAATCACGACAGTGGAGCCAAATGGCAACTGCTAGCCACTATGACTACCTTTTATTAAGACCCTTCTGGCCGTCGGCTGAGAACCTGACCTGCCCTAAAACCTGTCTGAGCTGGGTGTTCTCGTTATACCTGTTTTATAGCTAATGAGAACGAGACTGGAAACTGTGTAAGGTCACACACCCGACAAGTCAGCATCCCCACGCGGGTGTTTGGCCTCAAGCTCTTAATTACTAAACTGTCGTGTCTTGAGAATGTGCTGGATGATTTCTGTTTGGACCTGGGCTGTGGCGGGGTCCGGCTGGTGGGGCAGAACTCTGCTCCTGGTCATGTCGGGCTCCACTGTGCGAAACGGCTTGCCTTCCCAGCACGCCCAGCAGTGAGCAGCAGGCGCTGGCCTGGCTCGGCCCTGCAGGTGGCTAACCCACACAGCAGTAAGTGTGCTTAACGCTGTCCCTCGGTGCATTCCCTGCAGCAGCTCCAATGACTAACGCACCTGCTCTGTCCGCCGTGCTGAGAGCGTCTCAGCCTCAGACCTGAGAGGGGACATTGTTTTCCCACTTTACAGACAGGAACTTGGGGCCCAGGAAGTCTGAGTAATCCAGATGACGACGCCGTAATGGGCAGAGGAGTGTTTCGGATTTAAGAGCTGGCTGCACTTGGAAGCAGGTGCCAGGCCGCACGGCCCCTGAGTGTCGTCAGGTGCTCCATCTCAGGGACTTCTGATTTTGCCAGGAGAAAGTTCCTGGGAGTTTGTTCCCAAGACGAAGAGCTGCGCTCTGAGTCACTGGGTCTGTTCATAGTCTCTGACAACACCTAGCTGCTTTTCGCTGCTTTTTTAAAAAAAATCCACATCATGAAATTAGTTCCTCCCGACCTCTCACACTGCCTGTTTTTCCGAACGCTGTGCTTCCCTCATCCCCCTAAACCTGCTCTTGAGTTACCGGCCCCCAGAGGCCGCGGGCTCGGAGCGGACGCCTCTGTGCACTTTGCAGCTCGCCGTTCTCCGAGTGCAATCAAACATCAAGCTAAGTAGCAAATAAATCTCTCGATCTCATAAGCTGCACAGCGAGATCATGTAAATGCAAATGAAGGACCTGATTTCAAGCTGTCGAGGGGGAGGGGAGGGAACGCCAGGGCCCTGTCACCGTGACCGCCTCCCACGGCCAGGGCCGTACATCAGTGGCAGAAACAGTACTGGCTGCACAGAGGGAGGCCTGGCACCCCCCGGAGCTGGGCAGGTGGCAGGAAAGGCAGCACAGGGCCGTGAGAACCAGAGGAGGGCTAGACAGAGTGGCCGGGAAGGCACGATGGGGCCAGAGAGCTGTCCCCACTATCTGGGCCTCCCCCTGGACGGGCTGGGGAGCTAGTGCAGAGACTCTAACAACAGCGACAGCAGTCAGACAGAGCATGCCTCCTGGGCCGGATACTGAGCAGCTATGTGAGATTTCACAGGTGAGGAGTGGGGAGACCAGAGACGTTGAGTAACTGGGCCACGGTCACACAGGAAGTGGCAGAGCTCTGGGTCACACAGGCTGGCTTCCCGGGTTCTTTGGGGAAGCCTGTAACATCTCCTCCAGGTCTCCTCTCAGCCCAGCAGCAGCCAGAAACTCCGCCATAAATAGGGGTGCAGAGTCATGACCACAGGAAAGGGCCATGTGTGACTTACATATGCAAAACAGAAGTGTGTCACTGAATTCTGCTTTTTGATGGCAATGCCCACCCAAAGGCCACTGTCCACATGCCCTCTCAGTGGCTGCGTTTCCTTCCGGCATTTTTTCCTATGCATTTTTATAGCTGGTTGTAACATTAGTGTATGTAAAATTCTGAATCCTGCTGGTTGTTGTTTTTCACTTGACATTATTTTATATGCCTTTGATCACACATGGATGGGGGTCTTCTCACGTGTGGCTTTTCAGTAACTTCACGCAATGTTCGACTGCCACTCAGACAATGCACACGGCTCAAAGAACCGGGCTTCTGAGACGAGCCTGAGTCCTTTGATGATAATGCACCTTATTTTACATGATTGTTTATCTGAGCTTCTCATTATGGAAATAAATAAATATCCTCTATGCTAATAATGCTCACGATTTGCATTTATATTGTGCTTTTCATTCGAGGATCTTAAGTTGTTTTACAGTAATGAACTACCCCTCTGTGAGCACAATGCTACGTGTGTGCATGTGTATGCAGGAGGATAGCTCTGTACAGGTATTTATTTAATAACTACCGGGCAATAACTGCGGGATTTCACGTGACTACACTTTAATAGAATGCAAGAAAGGTAGTGAAGGCTTTTCAACTGTCCAACAAACATTCATTTAGTTTAGACACAGGGCTGGAGCGTTAACGAGCTACGCGGTACGTGCCTGCCGGGAAGAAGGCAGTGACAGATTCCTTTATGGGGTTCGCTCTTAACCGAATGCACGTCTAAGGTAGGTCTAGAACCCAGGCACTGAGCTTCCGGACAGCAAACCTGCTCTTTTGGAATCGAATCCCCTCCCCTCTTGCCATTCGTGCGGAGGGAGATTAAGCTCAGGACATCGAAACAGCAAAGCCAGCTCCTTTCACCCTTGCTCACCTCTCTGGTGGGAAACAGCCACCTAAGGAGGAAGACCCTCTAGTGGGTGGGAGATGATTAGACTTGAGTTGCGAGGCTGGTCTCTTGTTTTGAAGAACTTGTTTCACGAACATGAGTGTCAGTGAGGCTCCAGGTGAGGGACTTCGTGGCTGGGTCCCAGGCAACCCCAGATCAAGGTGCGGCCTGTGGGAAACCCTACCTGGACCTGACTCTGGGGAGCCCCAGAGGACCTCATGCTGCCGACCGGCTGCTCTGAGGGGGCTTCCAGGCCAGAGGGCTGCCTGCCCCGCCTGGTCCCCGGGCGGATTTGCAGGGTCTGCTCCTTCATGTCTGGGAGCAGAGGGAGCTGCTGTTGCAGGAGGAGCCCCTGGGACGGGGACAGAGATGGTTTTAATTAGAGCTGAGAGATGGGAAATAAGGCAGAGAGGGATGACATCTTAATGAGGTTTAATGAAGCTGTCTGCTGGTGGGGACAGCTGTCACCCAGAGCTGTATTCCAGCCAAGCCACTTTGTGACAGAGGAAACTTGGAAAAAGGCACAGTTTGAAGGCAGCTAAGGAGGGCGGGGTGGTCCGACTCAGAGCTGGGATTTTCCTTCCACATTCGCCTCTTGATTCTAACACCTCGTTGACAAGGGATTCCAGCTACTGGCCAGATTTGAATAGCTTCCAATATTTCACAATTCCCTGTCGTGCAAGCTAAGGTGTGCCTCTGAAAACACCTTAAGGTGGGACCAGCAGGCGCAGTGGTGGTTGAGGCACTGAACTCCCACGTGGCCAACTGCAGTTCAAATCCTAGACTTGGTGGCTTGTTTTCTCACTTTCTTTCTCTGTGGTCAAATTTTTTGAGAAAAATAATGATAATGAATAAAATAAAAAATATAATTCTTAATAAAACAAAAAGGCCTTGAGGATTTTTGCATGCATTTTTTAAGAATTGAGCCATAAGAAATGAAAATGGAGGTCAGCAGGTGGTGTGGCGGTTAAGGCACTGGATTTCCACATGGCCAGCCATGGTTTGAATCCCAGACCTGGTGACTTGCTTTCTCACTTTTTTTAAACTCTCTCTCTCTTTCTCTCTCTCTGGCAAATACACATGTCCTATAGCAAATTAAGTAATAATAATAATAATAATAGTAATAATAAATTAAATTAATAAGTCTTTTTTAAAAGAAATAGAAAATGGAACAATTTTGAAGGCTGAAAAGGGGGTTTATTGGTCTCTTCCCTCTGAGCCTCAATTTCCCATCTATCTATAGGGACAACAGGTCTCCCTGCAGAGCTGTGAAGGGTCAGGGCCACTGTGGGGTAAGCCCCGAGGTGTGGCTTGTTTTCTCGCTTTCTTTTTTTCTCTCTGTTTCTCTCTGGTCAAATTAAAAACTAGTAATAATAAATAAACTCAATTAAAAAAAAAACTGTTTTGGGGTTGGTGGGTGGCATGGTGATTAAGGTGCTGGACTCTGACCTAGCGGACTGAGGTTTGAGTCCTGGACCTGGCAGGTTGCTTTCTTTCCCTTTCTCACTCTCTCTGGTCAAGTTAAAAATGCTACTACTAATAATACTAATAAGAATTAATAAATTAAATAAATCTTTAAAAAACAAATAAACTATATCTACCTTTTTTCTTTCTTTCTTTTTTTTTGGGGGGGGGTTTGCTATAGGGTATGTGCACTTGGCAGAGGGAGAGAAGGACAGTTAGAAAGCACCCTGTGGGGAGAGTGATCATGCCATAATCCCCTTTTCCCCATTCTCGTCTCAGGATTTTAGACACACATGAGCACGCACCTGGCATATTTTCAAACCACCAAGTCCAGGACACGAACTGCCGTCAGTCGTGTGGGATTCAGCTGCCTTAATATCCATGCCACCTGCTGGCCCCTTCATTTACTTTTTCACATGAGTGAGAGAGACAGAGAGACAGCAACCCCCAGGGGCCAACGCCTGGACCGCCCCAGCCTCAGCCAGCCCCAGATCACAGCCCATAGTGCCTGCTGCACCCAGGAGTGTCTCCAGGTGTGGCCAGAACCTTCCCTGGGGCCAGCCTCTCAGCACGTCCCAGTGCTGCCACTGTCCAGCCTCTCTTGAAACAGAGTGGATCTAAGGGCTCCCTGAACAGGAGGACAGGAGGACGGGAGGACAGGAGGTCGGGAGGATGGGAGGACGGGAGGACGGGAGGACATAGCCTCCACAGGGCCCGCATCCCATCCCCCTGCATAGGGGAAATCTGTGCATATGAAAAGACAGTTAATAGCCCTAGGCACGGACTAGCCAGTAGCATGGTGGTTAAGGTGGCTGCATCCCACATGGACGACTATGTGGTTTGAGTCCCAGTGCTGGCAGCTTGAAAAACACGCCAGGTGCATACGTGCATGCTCAAAATTCTGAGAGGAGGAAGGGGTGGAGAAGGGATTGAGCATGACCATCTCCCATGGGGGGTGCTTCCTGTCTTCTCCCTTTCTCTGCTTCTGGAGAGTACATACACCCTCTGGCAAACACAAAAATAACAAAGTAACGATAATAATTATACAGTAGTCCCCGGCAGATGATGCTGAATGCTAAATCAGAATCAGGAGGCAGCCCAGACTGTCTGGGTTCAAATCTTGCCTGGACTGTTCCTTAGCTCTGTGGCCCTCGAGCTCCCAGGCCTCCGTGGGTCTCTGTGTCCCACCTGAGGAATGGCAGTGGGCAGCTACACACCACGCTGCAGGCATCTCAGTGGGGCGAGCCCATGGGGGCCTCCCACAGCTCAGCTGTCCGAAGGCATTCTCCCCTGCGCCTGAGAGGCAGGGCCCCTGTCCTGCAGGCACTCTCTCTGCTGCCCCACGAGGGCAGCCCAGTCGCCGGGGCAGGAGGCTGAGGGGTCGACGCTGTTTCTCTGAGCACCTAGATCTTTTCTTTCTTTCTTCTTTAATTTACCTTTTTTAAAAAGTTTATTTATTGGACCAGCAGGTGGCGTGGTGGTTAAAGCACTGGTTCTTGCATGGTTTGAGTCCTGTACCTGGAGGCTTGGAAAACACACCACGTGTGCGTGCCCAAAATCCCGAGAGGAGAATGGAGGAGAAGGGGGTGCAGCATGGCCATCCCTGGGGTGATTATTTAAATTTCTCACTTTACCTCTTTCTCTCTCTCTCTTGTTCTTGCTCTTATTCTCTGTCTCTCCAGTGAGCGCATACATCCTATGGCAAAAATACATAATACATACATACGTACACACATACGTACACACATGCATACACACATGCATACCAACGTACATACATACGTATGCACGTACATATGTACGTACATACATGCATGTGCACACACATAATATACGTACGTGCATGCATACATATGTACATACATACACATACGTACACACATACATATGTACATACGTACATACACACATACATATGTACATACATACATACATACATACATACATGGTTTGTTTATTCTTCCATGAGCAAGAGAAAGAAAGACAGGGACAGAGAGACAGTAGGTTCTTGCTGCAGCCCTCCCCTCGCCTCAGCCAGCTCCGAGTACTGCCATGCCTGGCGCGCCCTGGGAGACCCCTACGCGCGACCACAGAACCTTGCCACATGGCTCAGCCTCACGAGCACCATGAGTTACCACTGTGCCACTGTCGGCCCCCAGCTGAACCTTCTTGGCCGAGTTCTTGGGAATTCTATTTCATTCCACCAGGCTGCATCTCAGCCTGGAACGGTCTGAAGACATGAGACGTCCACACTGCATTCTTGGGGGTTTCAGAATGTGGCTCGACTCAGCACAGTCTGGTGAGCCCTCAGGAAACCAGTTCTGGCCACTGCTCTCGTGGACCTTGCTGTGACCTGTGCCTGTGTGGTCTTGTCTGTGGTGGGGTCTCCTGGGAGGGCGGAGAGGGTCTCTCTCTCCCACCAGGAGGCCGCAGTTAGACAGCGACTCTGACGGAGGGCACCCGTGCCCCTGGGGCCCCTGTGCTGCAGACAGCCAGCACCCCTCCCTGGCCAGCTAGGCCTGACTTCTAAAACCAGGGGCGGTTACGCTTGTGTGGAGACCTCACCTGCATGGTGGGCATGTGGCTTCCATCCCCGGCTTCTTCACTGCCCGCCTCGTGGCAGGAGCACCATGTGGCTACCCGTGGCTGCCATTCTTCCCTCCCAGGGTCCTCCAGCCTGGTTGGCACCGTGGCATCCAGGGCCAACAGCACAGATGACGCCTCGTCATGTGTGTGGTGGGGCTGTTTCACGTCGGGTAGGGTGTTTAGCAACATCGCCAGCCTCGGAGCCGGTGGTTTGAAAAACATGCTGGGCACATGTGCATGTGTGCCCCACATCCTGAGAGCGGAATGGAGGAGAAAGGATTGCAGCGTGGCCATCCCCAGGGGGTGATCTCTTACTTTCTCTCTCCATCTCTTTCTAAGTAAGTGCATGTGCCCTACAGTAAAACTAAAAAATTAAAATTAAAAGAAAAAATACTTTTAAAAATGAACTGAGCTGCCCCAAGCATTCTTAGACATAGTTTTGTGTGGACACACACTCACTTCTGCTGGGCTCCAGGAAGGGACTGTTAGGTTCTAAGGTTCTGACAGCATACGCATAGCTTTAAGAAAGGCTGTAAAATAGTTTGGTTCAGTTCAGTGATTTTTCGAGTTTACGAGTCCTCCAATGGCACAAGTGTTCCAGTTGCTCCACATCCTTACTAATAGCCTTGAGCTTTGGTTTTGCATTTCCTAGTTTGAGAACCTTGCATGTGGGTCTTCGCCACCCAGACATCCTCTTACTGAAGTGCCAATCCAAGCCTTTTGCTTATTTTATGACAGAATTGTCTGCCTTTTTTCTTATTGATTTGTAGTAGCTCTTTATATATGATGGCTAAGATCCTTCGTCAGATGTATGCATTGCAAATATTGTCTCACTCTGTGAGCTCACAGACACTTAGAAGTAGGGACTGGGTGCACTTTGGCTATCATTTCTTTTTGCAAGATCATGAATTTCCTAAGAATTGGGGCTGTGTATCTTCTTTTGTTCCTGGCACAGAACTTGGTGCAGAGTAGGCACAAAATAAATGTTTGTGAAATGAATGAGCAAACCTCCCACTGGGGTGATTTCTGCAGCTTGTGGCTTCCATGTGTTTGGCAGTTATTGATTTTGAGGAAACCTCCCTAAAAAGCACAGAGATTGAGGTGCCTGCCTGCTTCCCTGCCCCTCAGGGTGGCAGCCAGCCCCCAGTCTAGTCCTCTGCCAGCTGGAAGCCTGCCCGCCTGCACCTGCCCTGAGGGAGGCGGGGCCCCTCCCGGAGAAGCACATTTTAATTAACTTTCCCGCAGTCACCGGAGAGGCTGGATCATTTTCATAAACAAATGAGAGCCCAGAGCTTTGTCTGCAGCTCCAGTCTGAGTTTGAGTTTGTCGTGCGGAAGGAATTCAAAGCACCCACCAGAGGCCTGGCGTATCCACCTGGGACTCAATATTGTCACTCTCAAGGGAGGCTGGGGTCTGGGATTCGAGGTGGGAGAAGCAGAGGGAGAAAGTATCAGCTGCTGTGTTGACGAACCAAGGCTCACAAAGCAGCTGTAGGAGCCACTGTGTTCCCCAGATTCCTGTTAAACCCTGACTCCCCGGGGCAGCACCAGGAGGTGGGGCTTTGGGAGGTGGTCAGGCCCTGGGGTGGAGACGTCAGATGGGTCAGTGCCCTCAGAAGAGGAGGAGCATAGCTCTGCTCTACCCCGCGAGCAGTGAGCGTGCAGCAAGAAGGTAGCCATCTGGGAGCCAGGAAGTGGCCTCAGCAGACACAGGTCTGCCGGGGCCCTGCCCTTGACCTGCTCATCTGTGAGCCACGAACGTTTGGTGTTCAAGCCTCCAGCCTGTGGTAGTGTGTGAGAGCAGCCCGAAATGGCTGAGTCCTGGGATTTCACGTATTCATTGAGCTCTTAGTTACTAATTATTTACTAATATCTATTCTGTGCAGGGCCCTGGGAGAAGCGGGGTGAGAACAGACTGACAGGTATAATGGAAACCTCCACACCTTCTGCTCAATTGTCTGTGAACATAAAACTGCTTAAAAATATAAGGTCTATTTCAAACCTTTAAAAAATGACCTCCCCCCTGCCCCCGGCCTCAGTGAAGCACACAATCTTCTGGGGGAAAGACAGACATTAAACTGGTTAGTTTCCTGATGTAACTAATGACCAATCCCACCTCATTTTAGGACGGCTTTGAAATGTAATCTCACACACACACAAGTCATCCATTAAGGTGTACAAGGCAGTGACTTTTAGTATGTTCTTGGGGTTTCACAACCATCACCTCAGAAACAGCCCTGAGCTCCCCACCTCACCCCCCGGCCCTGGTGGCCTCTGGTCTCTGTGGACCTGCCTGCCTGGGCAGAGAGCCATGCAGAGAGCCATGCAGCGTGTGGCCTTCGTGTCTAGCGCTAAGCCCATGTAGGCCTGCCCCACCGATGCTGTACCAGACGCCACGGTGACCTTGAAAGTGCCGTGAAGGGCTCCGGGTGCCGTGGTGCCACTGTCTAACGCAGGCTTGGGCTGGCCCCGTGGCTTGATAGTTAAGAGAGCCAGGTCCCACGTGGCTGACCTTGTGGTTTAAATCGCAGCCCTAGCAGCTTGAAAACCGTACTGGGCATGTGCGTGTGTTTGTGCCCAAATCCTTCCTGGGAAGGAGGAATGGGGGGAGGGAGCACTGGGGCCCGACTGTGCCCCACAGCAGGAGTTCTCTCTCTCTCTGGCTCAGGCCAGGTAGGGATTCCTCACCCCAGAAGAACAGAAGAGCACGTGCATTTATGGAAATCGAGGAGTCAAGTAATTCGGGGCTTAGAACTTAAGCAGATAGTAAGTCACTGGGATTCAGGTTACTGGAAGGCTGCTGCGAATTCAGGGTGGGGGACACCCAGATGGGACTTGCAGGATGAGGACCAGGAAGGGGAGGGGCAGGCCCAGAGCAGGGCCTTCCAAGAAGCTGAACCAAGACAGGGAGGAGCCTGGACCCCTGCCGCCCATCATAAGAGGGGTGTGGGCCCGCCTACCTGAAGCCAGGCCAAGTGGGAGCCTAAGAGGCGCAGCTCACAGTGGTCGGGTCTGAGGATGCGAGGCAGGGCTGCCAGCCAAGGGCGGGTCATTCCCAAGACAGCGATGTACACAGCCGTGGTCCCTGGTGTACACCAGCAGGGCCCCAACCTGCGGGAACCAGAGGGACAGAGACACGGAGATGGCAGGAGATAAAATGAGGCCAGGCCTGGCAGATTCTGGCCTGAGCGAGGATTCCCGGAGACAACACCCTGCTACTTCAGGCCTCAGCCCATGGCCTGTGGGCATCAAGGGGGGCAGCATCGGCCCCTCTCAGCAGCGTCCACAGGCCTGGCGGCACTCACAAACCCAGGCTTGTCGGTCCTGTTTATCAGATCTGAGGGGGACTGGAGGCAGCCTGCCGGCACCCAGTCCTGCTGCTTCCTGTGACCTGGCCGATGCCACCTGTTCGGCCTCTCTGCGCCTCAGCTTCCCATCTGGAAAGTGGGGCAATAGCGGGACTGCTTTCCCAGGGCAGCTGTGAGGACCATGCCAGTGGGGGCCTTTGAAGAGCCAGGAATGGTGCACGGGCTCTCGCGGCACCGAGGAGGGAGTGTGCGGGTCCCTGAGCGCCGCC
Source organism: Tupaia belangeri chinensis (assembly GCF_000334495.1). NCBI lineage: Eukaryota > Metazoa > Chordata > Mammalia > Scandentia > Tupaiidae > Tupaia > Tupaia belangeri. Next base: position 1,548,338 of record NW_006203448.1, on the reverse strand, counting down.
AGGCTCTGAGAGAATTCCTAGGTATAACAATGCCGGGGTCCAGCCTCGGCGTGGGTGGGTTATCTCGACGGAGGCGGCGCTGGAAAGAAAGGAAGACTAAGGCCTCATGCCTTTTCATGCACGTCCTCAGCCCCTCAAAGATCGCTCTCTGAGGAGTGACAACTGCTAGGAATCATCGAGCCTTTTTATTGAAAATGTGATACATGCAAGTAAATGGGTGAGGGGCAGTAAAAGATTTACTCTAAGGAACAGGGTATACAAAGCATGGAAGCAATAATTATAAAACATGCTGTTTGTCTTGTTAGCTCAGGCAAAGTCAATCACAGTTCTCAGGATGAGGAAGTCCATTTGTCTGCTGTATCTTCTTCTTAGATCTTGATTACTGGGAAGAGTCTTTT
>NW_006203448.1:1546475-1547818 GCF_000334495.1 Tupaia belangeri chinensis | reverse complement strand
GGTGAGTCTATGATCTTATATGGGAAAGGAAGATGATCTCGTAGCTCAGGAGACAACACAGGATGTTTTATTAGCAGTTTTTCATAGTCAACAGCACATAGATGAGAAACTCTTTGTAGTTGAAAGCTACCTGTTGCTTTAGATAAGAGCTCCCAGCTAAAATGGTTAATCTTTCTGTGGAGCCCTCAGCTTTGTTTATTCTGTTGTCCCATCCAGGCTTTTTCCTCTAATAAATCTGTGGGTTCCTGCATTTTGTTTGTTGAGTCTTGTCAATTAGTGAGTTCTTTTGTTTTATCTCTGAGTCTCTGTTATGTGGTGAATGTGCTGACTTTGCCTAGCATGAGCTAACTTTGGCCTGTAGCTTTAACAAGGGGTATGTAAGTAAAACTAACCTTAAACTAACTCAGTCTACATATGCTTCTAATGCTAATTTGCTTTATACTAACATAATCTATATGTTAATTTTGGCTTAAAAACAGACAGATGGGGGAGTCTTAAACTTCCTGATCCTCCTGTCAGTCTTAGGGAACCACATTCCTACAAGATCACTAATTGGCTTTATTGCAATGGTTGGGGGTGATGTTTTACCCTTACAGGGTACTGTAATAACAGTAAAACTCATGGCAGAGAAATTAAATACCGGCCAGTTCAAGGACACAAGGGAGAGCTCGTAAACTGGGCCCTGCCTCAGTTTCTTCCCAGTCCAGGCCTTGCCTTAGAATGGGAGGCAGCATCCTTACCAGCTTGTGTTGCCTGCATGGCCCCGTCATAACAAGGCCTGAATTTCGAAGACGGCATGAAGGTTGCCGAGATATGTTTCCTGAAACTTGTCACAGAAGATGGTGGTGGAGAACACCAGGGTCACTGCTGGGTGTAGAAAATATGCAGACCACCGGAGATGAAGGTTCAGGCCCCGCAGTCGCAGTGCTCACAGTATCTCATTGCCTCCGGTGTTTTGAAGGAAAAAAGAAGAACTGATCAAGAAAACAGGAACGGAAGCAAAGAATGAAAATATTTTGACATTGATAACTTTATAATAAACTGTAGAAAAATACTAAGACAAAAAAAAAGAGGGGCCAGCAGATGGTGTCATAGTTCCGTCGCTGGACTCCCACATAGTCGACCACAGTTTGAGTCCCAGATCCAGCGGCGTAAAACTCAAGCTGGGTGTGTGTGCGTGTGTGCGTGTGTGCCCAGGATCCCAAGTGGAGAATGGAGAAGGGATTGTGGCGTGGCCATCCCCTCTGGGAGGTGACTTCTTACTCTTTGTCTCTCTTTTCCTCTGATGAGTGGGTGTTCCCTGTACCAAAAATCTCTCTCTTAAAAAAAAAAAAAAAAAAAAA
>NW_006203448.1:1545311-1546444 GCF_000334495.1 Tupaia belangeri chinensis | reverse complement strand
TGTTCACTGTCCAAAAAACCTCTTTCTTAAAAAAAAAAAAAAAAAAAAAGAAGAAGAGTCGTGCGCAGAACATGGCCAGCGCTCGGCCAGGACGCCTCTGCGTTTCCTTCTCAACAACTTCTTTCTATGAGAGACAGACAGAAAAGCACTCAACAGGGTCTCACGCCAAGACTTTGCCCCTCACCAAGGTCATGGGTATGCACACTCCATGTCCAGGTGCCGAGAGGGAGACAGGGGAAGTGGTGTCCAAGTCGTCCTTGTAGGAACGAAGAGTTAGGCGGGAACGATGCCCCTCCAGGTGAGCCCTGGGTACTGGGTGGAGCCAGGCAGGTGGAGGCTGCTCGGCTCAGGCACCAGGGCTCCCTCTCTGACCGGGCAGCTGTCTCTGCTGTCCCCACTCCACCTCCACATCAGCATGCCGGGCAGCTTCCCAGGGAGTGCCCCCACAATCCCCTGCTTGTCTCAGGAGGGCGCTGCCATCCGAGTCTCGGAGCCCCTGAGGTCACACGAGGGCCTGGGCAAAGCAGGGCTCTGGGGCTGCCTATTGCTGGCCTGGGTGCCCCCTCACCTTTGCCCTGTCCTTCCCAACAGGCCGAGCTCGGCAAGCCCCGGGAGAGAAGCTGCAGCTTGCCTGGTGTCAACTTCAATTACGGACTCTACACCCGGGGGCTGGACGGAGGGGTCCCCGAAGGTAAGTGGGGTGCTTTGGAGCATGAGGGGCTGAGGGGCAGGTGGAGGCTCAGCCCTCTCCACAGAGCTCTGCCCTAGGCTGGGTGCCCAAGGAAGAGCCAGCTGGCCTGTTCCACAGCATGACTCCCTGAGGCCCTGAGTCTGGGCAGTCGAGCAGCCCCGGGGCTTGGAGAGTTCAAGCAGGGCCCAGGTGGAACCTCCAGTGCCCAACACTGCCTGTGCTCTGCACGGTCTGAGCTGCCAGCACATTCGGGCTCAGAACAGGAGAAAGTCGGGAACCAGCAGTTAGCATAATGGCTATGTCGCTGGACTCCCACGTAGTCGACTGCAGTTCGCATCCCGGACCTGGTGGCTTTAAACTCACACCGGGCGCGTGTGTGTGCGTGCCCAAGATCCCGAGAGGAGAATGGAGGAGAAGGGATTGCGGCATCACCATCCCCTCT
>NW_006203448.1:1543195-1544051 GCF_000334495.1 Tupaia belangeri chinensis | reverse complement strand
GGGGGGGGCCCCCCCCCCATAAGAAAAAAACCCCAAAAAAAAAAAAAAAAAAAAAAAACAGGAGAAAGTCGGAGACCAGGGACCAGGCAGCCTGTCCCTGCAGGTTCAGGTTCGCGAGAGGTGAAGGGCCCCAGGGTCTTCCAGCTGGAGGCCATGGGTGCTGTCTTCCCAGGCTGACCGCTGCACCTGCTCTGTCCCTGCCACCCTCAGCCATCGGACACTGGAACGTGTTTAAGCAGCAGCCCACCTGCCCCCACGAGCTGACCCGGAATTACATCGCCATGAACTGTGGGGCTGTGAGAGCCGGCCTGGTGACCGCCCGCGAGAACCTCCTATACCGCCGGCTCAACGACATCCGCATCGGTGACCAGGATGACCGGCGCCCGAGGAAGGAGCCGCCCGCCCTCCCTCCCAACACCACCTTCGGGGTCCGGGCCCGGTAAGGGGCTGGCAGCCCGGGGTTCGTTCCTCACTGTGGCCGTGGGGGTGAAGGGGGCATGGAGGGAGCAGTGAGTAGGGGAACAGTGTAAGGGTGACGGGGAGCGAGAATGTCCTCCCAGGCTCACTGTCCTCTCTCTGGCATGACTCCCATGGCCACACTCTGAAGGCCACCAGCCTGGTCCTGGTTCCAGTTCTGGTCCCACCTGCAAGACCACAAGAAGGGCCACGGAGCCTGCGTGCTGCCTGGACCCTGGCCGTGGTCAGGGGATCCCTGCGTCAGTTCCTGCATCTGTAGGCTGGGATAACAAGGAAGCCTCACAGCATGGCTGGGCGCTGGCAGTGACATCCAGCCTAGGGGAACCTTAGCCCGCGTGGAGACAGGCTTGGGCCAGTGGCAGACAGAGGTGGAGGTGGG
>NW_006203448.1:1532877-1543180 GCF_000334495.1 Tupaia belangeri chinensis | reverse complement strand
GGGGTGGGAGGCCGGCAGCCAGGCTTCCTAACCTCCCCACACCATGTTTCAAACTAGCTGTTAGCACGGAAATCGCAGATCTGCGCCTCATGCCTCACCGGCCATGAAGAAGGCTGCTCCCACACAGTGGTGAGCAGCCTGGCCTGGAGCTGCCCAGAGCCATCCCGACTGACAGGGCTGACTGGCAGCCCCCAGCCCCCGCTGTGGCCGTGGCCATGGCCTGCCCCCCTCATGCAGGGCCCCTGCCCGGGCCGGGCCTGCCTTGTGCACTGCCCCGCGCAGGTCCTGGGTGAGGCTCCTTCTCCCACTCGGCCGCCACCCTGTTGTGTCTTACTGGCAGCTCCTTCTTTGTGTCTGTCTCATTGTTTTCGAGGTTTTTACGGCTGACAGAGATCCCTGCCATTCCCGCCATGTTGAAGTGCACGGCTCGGTGGCACCAAGCACGGTCACACTGTGGTGTGTCCCTGCCGTAACGCCGTCCCCAGGAAATGCTCCCCCATTTGTCTTGTGAGCTCGCTGCTCCTGGTCACGAGCTCCTGTAACCCGAACCTAGCGCTTGCCTTTTGGTACCTGGCCTCCTCTGCACCCCGTGATGTCTGCAGGCCCTGCAGTGAGAGCATGACAAAAGGCTTAGTGATGTCCCACTGTCTGGGCGGACCACGGTTCGTCCTTTCAGCCCTGGCTGGAGCCTTTGGGTGCCTCCTGTTCGGCTGCCGGGAATACTGCTGCTCTCAACTTGGGGGAGCAAATATCTGCGTCAGACCTTTCGAGGGTGCCCAGAAGCGGGGCTCCTGGCCCTGGGGTCATTCCAGGCCAGCGTCCAAGGGCTCACCATGCTGTTTCCGCACGGCTGCTCCACACTCCGTCGGCTTTCCCTTTGCCTCCTCTCTCCTCCTGTCTCCACACCATCCTCCTGGGCGAACTGCTTGTCCGTCGGTCAGCCCGTCATCTGCCACGCCCCAGGGACTTAGGTACGAGGTATGTCCTGCTCACCAGAACCGGAAATGTGTTTCACTCACCAGTCCTCGAAACCCGGGAGGGGACACACCGCAAAGTCACCTCTGGGCGGGGTTGACTAATTGTTTCCCTCTGTCCTCACCTTGTAACACCCCCATCAGCCCCTCCGAGGTGTCTGCCTGATTCTCGCCGCCGGATCTGACCCCTCTGCTGTGGCCCTCAGCATACGGTCTCCCTGCCTCACTTTCCCAGACTGCCTGCAGCCAAGTGGAAGAGTCCCTGCAGACACGGGAGATGAGTCCGTGCTGGGACCACGCAGGGTCGAGGGGAGCCCAGGCCGGGAGCAGCCTGAGGTGCCGGGTCCCGCTTTGTCCCCGACCCTCCACGTACCGCCCTGCTCCAGGGTCTCCTTCCCTCGCCTGTAGCCGGGGCAGGCTCCGGAAGCCTGGCGGCTGATCTCAGAGTGAGCTCTGTCTCCCAGCTTGGCTACAAACCCGCATGCCAGTTTTATTTCCTGTCCTTGTAACCCTGTGCAGGCAGGAAGCAGGGAGAGGCCGGCTGGCCTCCCCAAGTTCACACACCTTCTTGGTGGGGAGTGACCTGATTCTCATTCTAGTGTGCTTGCATGTGAAAATATCAAATGTTAGAACAGGACATCAGTGGTCACCTGGTTCAAAGCCCTCATCTAAACCAGGAGAAGACAGGAGGTCAGAGAGGTGAGGAGAGCGCCTCGGGGCCACACTGCGAACTGTGAACTGAGCCAGGCCACAGCCAGGCTGGCAGACGCCCTGTCCAGGGCTCACTCCATGCATCCTGCCTCCTCAGGACTGAAGTGAACACCCAGTTTCCGGTCCCTTCTATCACTCAAGTCAGAGAAGCTCAGAAAGGACATCCGTTATCATCCAGCTTTCAGTGTGGAATCTTAAATTGCTATCAACCCGCGTGGCCACCATTCCAGGGGAAAGGCGTGATGAAGTACTGCCTATATCTTCTGTGATGCTGAATGGGCTTTGCATATGCAAATTGAATGGATTTTAAAATGGTATTTAATGACAATTTTCGTAGCAGACATTAACATTAATTGCACGAAAATGAAAATGCTGCATTAGGTTGCTGTTAGCAGCAAATATCGCGGCCATAAAGCTTTATCTTTATCAACGGCGGCCCTTCCGGCTGTGACAGGGCAGCTCAGCAAATTGCAGGCAAAAGGGCTTTTACGGAACAGAAATAGCCCCCAAAGCAGGCCCAAATCAGCATCAATTTCGCTTTATTTCTTCGTAAATGGAGGTTAAGTGGCTTCAGGAAAAGCTTTTACTGAGATGCCCAACCTGCCTGCAAAACCCTCAGCCTTACAGCACAAATGCAGAGGAACAGTTAAAAATCGTGTGTCCCCCTCCATAATGGAGCTATTACTTTAAAGTTATGGGGCCAAGGCCCATTCTCTAACCGCCTTTTACGGCCTTCGATTGTATTTATTTCTTTACTTTAAAAGCATGTTAAAGACCAAACCGGATTACACCTGACTACTGAGGCGTTGCTGGGGTGATTTGGTCCAATAAATAAAAAGACACAAACTAGAGCCATTTACCCGCAACCACAGATGTGTTAGAAGATAAAGCCCGGGCCAGCAGATGGCACAAAAGTTCACGGCCAACTGTGCAATTTGATTCCCAGACCTGATGGGCTTGAAAAATACGTCAGGCTTGGGGCCAGTAGATGGCATAATGGTTACGTTGCTGGACTCCCATGTAGTAGACTGCAGTTCGAATCCTGGACCTGGCAACTTAAAACACACACCAGGCACACGTGCATGCATGCCCAAAATCCCTAGAGGAAAATGGAGAAGGGATTGTGGCGTGGCCATCTCCCCTGGGGGGGGGGTGACTTCTCACTGTCTTTTTCTCCCTCTCCCTCCAATGAACACATGTGCCCTACAGCAAAGCTAAAACAAGTCGGTCTGTCAAGTCCCACCTCAGAGTAAATCCATGGAAACTCACTGTGTGTGAGGGGTACCGAAACGCACAGGGGCTGTAACCACTGTGAATTAAAGCTCCGATCACAGCCAGTTCCCCGCCACCCCCCAATATCACATCCCCTGCCATTTATAAAAACAAAAACATCTCTATTTACCTTTCTCATGAGCAGGAGACGGAGCCAGATTGACATCACCCACAGGGCCCTGAGCCAGAAACCACCCCCAGCACCCCCAAACCCCAGTACTCAGGGAGGGCTCCAGATGCGAGCTGGGAGCCTCCCCATGTGGCTCAGTCTGTGCTCTGCCGCGGCACCACCGCCAGCCCCTCCTCCTGACGGTTATATATTTGCCAATGGGCAAAAGAAGTAGCTGCCAATCTGTCGATCAATCTCCCTCCCTCCATCGCCCCGCCATTTCATCTCGTAATACCAGATGGAATGCAAACCAGACTTGGGGATTATTCAGTTAATCCCTTTCCTCTTAGTTTATTTGGTTCCCAGTCCACATCCATTTATTATGGGCTGTCGCTAAGAAAAGGACGAGGTCGTTGGGAAGGTCGTGTTGGATTTTTCTGGTTTCCTATGCAAAGGTGCACAATGACTTTTCCCGGGTAGCCAGTACATTTGTGAGCCTCTGTGGTTTAAAGGAAGTGGGACCTAAGCAATTATCCGGGAAGGGGGGCCGTGACCAAGTCACCCACTGAGATACTTGTTTGCTCCATGTAGTTCCTGGGGGGGGGGGGGGGGGGTGTAGGGGTGGGGGGGGGAGGTTAAATGAGTTGTCACAGTAAAAAAAAAAATGAGGAGATTTTTAAGAAAAACCTGAATTTCCCAAATCTTTTGAAAAGTCAGAAGCCTGGGCAAAGGGGTCTGCACTCCCACTTGGCTCGGGCGGGGGCCGAGGGACAGTGTCAGTTTTTTAAATTAATTGCCGTAGGGCCTGTATGCTCCTGAGAGCTGGGGGTGGCGTAGAGAAAGCGCCTCTCCCCGCACGCCTAGGGCCGTGCTCACGCTGCCATCCTTTCTCGTCGGTTTCCTCGTCTCGTTAGGATTTTGCACACGTGTGCACACGTGCCTGGCCTTGCGCGACCCAGCTTTCTCTGCACAGCTCTAAGCTCTGCACAAGCCGTTGGCCCTGCGTTTGGTTTCTGAGGCTTATCTGATTCACGATAGAGAGCAGGGGTGTAAGACAGCGGTGGACAGAGGCGCCCAGTAGCAGCCTTCCAAACCTCCAGCCGGTTGGGACCCCGGGCCTGCGAGCACATTCCCAGTGTGTCCTCAAGCCGAACCACCGTTGGCCAGTGGCTTCCCCCGCTGTCCACTCACCACCCACATCCCAAGGTTGCCCCAAGGCCGACCCACCGTGGGCCAGTGGCTTCCACCGCTGTCCACTCACCACCGACTGACAGCCGGCTGGGCTTGCCGCTCCCCTTGGGAGAGACCGTGCCCTCCGTAGCACAGGGCTACCACCCACACCAGCTGTACGAGCCGAGCTGTCGGCGTGGCAGGCAGTCTGCGCTCGTTATTGCCGACCCTCACAGCCTCCTCGTGTGGCAGGTATCATTCTACACTTCCCAGGCCAGGATGGGGACGGGTAGAGTTCTACCCCCGCCCCAGGCCCGTGGCATCTGAATTTCCACCTGTCTGTGTGGCTGGCTGCAGAGCCCACGCCTCCAGGATCAGGCAGCTGGAAGCAGTGCGGGCCTTCTCTCACTGCCATTTCACTGCCAAATCTCAGAATTCAAACCAGGGAGGAATTTTAAACTCATTACCAGCCATGTGTAAGGCCCTAACAGTTCTCAAAGGGTGCTGCGCCCAAGTTCAGTACACAGATATGTCTGGAGGCCAGAAATGTAACTATGAAAGACGTAATTATTGATACATTTAATAAGTGTTTTCCAATGTCCACAGGCCCTCAGCATCTTAATTGTTACCACTCCTAGATGGTCCTGCAGCCCCGATTGTGATGAGTCAGGGAGGGTGTGGGCAGATCGGGCACCAGCTGGCACTCCTGCAGAGTCTGGGCACCCAGGGCTCTGCCACTATCTTGCTTGGGAGCCTCACGCCACACTCCAGGCAAGGTGCTAGGAGCAGGATCCATCGCTCCGTCAATGGGCACCCAGCCCCTGTGCGTCAGCGTCTGACTTGGGCAAGCTGGTGGGCAGACCCCTTTGACCTTACAATGGCAACTATGGATTATGGGAACTGTTACATGTCAGCCATGGTGCCCACCATCCTCGGTGCATCCTTATTACACCAGTAGTTGGTGTAATGGCTATGTCGCTGGACTCTCATTTAGTCGACTGTGGTGCGAGTCCCAGACCTGGTGGCTTAAACTTACGCCAGGTGTGTGTGCATGCATGCCCAAGATCCTGAGAGGAGAATGGAGGAGAAGGGATTGCGGGGTGGCCATCCCCACTGGGGGGTGATTTCTCACTTTCTGTCTCTGCCTTTCTGGCGAGCGCACACGCCCTATAGCAAAAACCTCTCTAAAAAAAAAAGAGAGAGAGAAGAGAAAAACAGAGAGAGAAGCACCCTCTTTCAGAGAGGGTCCTGCCACACCACAATCTCTGTCCCGTAGCCCCGCAGCTTGTCAGGATCTCGGACATGCACACACGTGCCCAGCGCATTTCCGGTCAGCTTGGCTGGAGGTCCGAATCGGCGGTCAGTCATGTGGCTTCCAGCCCTGCAGTTGGATTTGCTACCGACTCTGACTGTGCCCCCTACGCCGGGCCTGAGTGTTCCTTGTGGTGTCACTTCTTGCACTTCCCCTCTGCAGCTCCCCACTTCCCAGGAATTCAAACTCCTAGAGGAGCACCCGAGGCCCTCCCTGCACGGCTGCCCCAGGCTGCACAGCTCTGCCGTCTCTTTGCGGCCGGAGGCCCTCGGTAACTGCTGTACGAGTACAGACGCATGGCCACGCCGGACCAAACGCGAAGCCAGGACAACGTGCCACGTCAGCGGAATCTTTATTTCGTCCCTAGTGAGTCTGGTCTCGACCCCCTCATCCAGTGAGATCATTCAGACCATGGAGAAAATAAGGAACAGCAAGAGGAGCTGAGGCCCGCCCGCCCCTCTGCAGCTGCCGCTCGCCCTGCTCCGAGATGCATCATCAGCCCGACTTTGACGAATGTGAAGGATGGAGGAAGTTTTCAGGCTGTTAAAAAAAAAAAAAATGTTTGCTGCCTGACAGGTTTTTTGAATCTCTCTGCCACGCTGATTTATTTTACAAATTTACAATGGGCCTATCAATCACTCCTGGTTATTTTGTTTCTCCTGGAGCTGACGACCAAAATCCAAGCTGCCCACCCAAACTCCTATGAAATAATCATAAGTCCCTTCCCAGGCAGCTGTCCCAGCGCTCCGAGATGGTTTCTGAAGGGCGAGACCAAGGCTGGGTCTCTGTGGCCTGAAGCCCAGCTGCAGGCAAGCGGGGCTGGCCACGAGGGGGAGCAGGTGGGTCTCACAGAGCCCCAGCCTCGGCAAGCCTGAGCCCACAGCCTGCCAGACAGAGCGAGCGCGTCCTGCCTCCCCACCCCACCCTACCCCGTGTCTGCTCTGGTGCTGCCTCTGAGCGCAGTTAAATCTCATCCATTATGCCAGTCTCCTCCACCGGGCACTCGGGTCCCAGAGGGTAGGGACAGTATCAGTTCTGTCCCCCACTGGAGGGTCTGAGTCTAACTCAATGCCTGGCATAGCAGGTCCTCCAGTGCTATTTGCTGGAGAGAAACATGATCTAGGGCCCCTAAGGCTTTGAGACAGAGTTATTGAAAGCAAATAGCCGGGGCCAGTAGGTGGCGTGGTGGTTAAGGCACTGGACTCCCACATGGTCGACCACTGCTCAAGTCCTGGACCTGGTGGCTTGCTTTCTCACTTTCCCTCTCTCCCGCTGGTCAAATTAAAAATAATGATAATAAACGAAGTTAAATAAGTAATTACTAGAGGGAAAAGAAGGTAAATTGTGCAGGGTCAGCTTGCGGTGTGGTGCTTAACATACCTGACTCCCACACGGCCAGCTGCACTATTTAAGTCCCGGACATGGCAGCCTGAGAAACACCAGGCGCGTGTGCGTGCGTGCCCCAAATCCCAGGAGGAGAATGGAGGAGAAGGGACTGCGGTGTGACCATCCCCCCGGGGGGTGATTTCTCATTTTCCTTTCTCTTTCTTCATGGAGCACATGTACCCTATACCAAGTTAAAAAATGCAATTCAATTCAATTAAAAAGCCAAATAGTGGGACCAGCAGATGGCATAGCAGTTACGTTGTTGGACTCCCACATAGCCAAGGGCGGTTAGAGTCCTAGACTCCGTGACTTGAAAATCACACCGAGTGCATGCACTTGCATGCCCAGGATATCAGGAGGAGAGGGGATCATAGGGTGGTCATCCCCCTTGGGGGGAGTGATTATCACTTTCCCTCTCACTGTCTCTGTCTCTCTCTCTCTGGCGAGTGCATGCACCCTATAACAAAAACCTCTTAGAAAAAGAAAAGTCGGGCCAGCAGGTGACATGGTAGTTAAGGGTGCTGGACTCCCACATGGTTGACTGCGGTTCAAGTCCTGGACCCGGTGGCTTGCTCTCTCTCTTTCTCTCTCTCTATCCCTCTCTGCTCAAATTGAAATAAATAAGTGAATGAATAAATAAAGTTAAAATATTTTTTTTAAAAAGAAAAGAAAAGGCAAACAATTCATTTGAGACCAGATGGTAAAGCCAGAGATCCCCGCATCATTTAACAGATCCCACCGTGCCCCAACTCTCCTTCCTGCTGTTTTTTTCAGCAGCGCCATGACCCTGCCTCAAAAAGTGGCTGCACGTGTTGCCTGCATCGATAGAGGCAGCAAGTCTAGAACAAGGGAGGCCTCTGTCCTCCACTCAGCTGCTCAGGTGGCGCATACACCACCGAGTTAAGGCAGGACGTCGCATATTCACGAGAGGGCCCCAGTGCAGGAGTGTCTGTGGGGGCCGCCGCGAGGATGGGCACAGCCACCGTTACAGAGAGCGTGACAAAAACGCCCTGTCCTTGGACCGCTGTGGCATATATGCTGCTACGCTTCTGCTCCACAGCCCGGGCCCACATGGCAGGCCTGGGTTCAATTTCCGCCCACCCTAAAGGCCAGTAGTCCCAGTGACACGGGGGCTGACTGCAAACCTGAGCCTGGCCTGGGCAGCTCAGTGAGACCCTGTCTGAAAAAGAGCCAGACACAGGGCCGGCAGGTGGCATGGTGGTTAAGGGCGCTAGACTCCCACATGGCCCACCACGGTTCAAGTCCTAGACCTGGTGGCTTGCTTTCTCACTCTCACTCTGTCCCTCTCTGGTCAAACTAAAATTATTTATTAATTAATTAAAGGGGGAAAAAAGGAGCTGGGCCTGGTGGCATGTGCTTGCAGTCCCAGCGTGAGACTGGGCAGGGGGATGGCGACACAGCAAGGCCGTCCTCCTCGGTGGCCGAGAAGAGTTGCAGAGATGTGGCAGCCGTCCCCAACCCTCTAAAACCGTTTCATGAGGACAGTGAGGGGCTCTGTGCTCAGGGCTTCAGAGGATGAAGCAGGGGCCAGTGTGTGCTTTGGAGTGGAGGCAGTGCCATGGCTAAGGCCCAGTCCCCCCTGAGCCACCCTCGGGCATAGCGCTGCACTCTGACCACTCGTCTCATTGATCGCCCACAAGGCCACCAAGTAGGGACCAGTGTCCCCGTTTTACAGACTGAAAACCTAGGCTCGGCGTCACTCGCTTAAGGCCACACGGCTAGCCGGTGCCAGGATTTGAGCCCCGTCTCCTTCCAGAGCACTGTCCACACTTCCAGGAGGAAGGACAAGCCCTGGGAGGGGGGGTGGTTTCTCATCCCAAGTCCATCCACGACAGTGCAGGTGGCCTGGTGTGGGGCGAGACCCCGCTGCAGCCGTGACAGTCAGCTTTGAGCACTCGGGGCCCAGCAGTCCTTGGGTGACTCAATTAGCCCTCACTCGGCCTGTGCAGTAGGCGCCCCGCCACTTCCATCTACCACAGGAAACTGAGGCACGAGCGGTTCCGTCCCTTAGCAGGAGGCCACGGGTGGTTACTGAGGCGTGGAGGTCCAGTCCAGGCCCGTGCATGTAGCCGCCAGAACAGATTCTTTGGGGAGGTGGAGGTGTTGGCCGGTACCCAGATCCCTCCATTGCTGCCCGCCAGGGCTTCTCTGCCATGGCCTTGGGACTTGACTTTCTTTTTTGGAGCGGTTTGTTTGTTTTTCTATAGGGCACGTGCGCTTGCCAGAAAGACAGAGACAGAGAGACAGAAGTGAGAAATCACCGCCCCCCCCGGGGGGGGTGGCCACACCTCAATCCCTCCATTCTCCTCTCAGGATCTTGGGCACGCATGCACACGTGCCCAGCGTGAGTTTAAGCCACCGGGTCCAGGACTCAAACCATGGTCGACTACATGGGAGTCCAGCGCCATAGCTATTATGCCAACTGCTGGTCCCCCAGGGCCAGGACTTTAAACTGAGCTCCACCAGGTCGCCTCCTCCCAAGGCCAGCCTGTTTCCAGGTGCTGGGGTCTCCAGGGGGTTTTGTGGAAGGGGCCCAGGCAGCGGAGGATAGTGGCCAGACCCCATCCTCTCCATCCACCGTTCCTGGCAGCTCAGCCGGCCTGGGCCCAGCTCCGTCTCCTCCCACCTGCGCACACTCCTGCGGGCTCCTTCCCCCTCCGCGGTGGCTTTGTCACCAGAGCCGGGACAGGCGTTTTTCATGCCTTCCTTGTTCCCTTTCTGCTGTGGCCCAGACAGAGATTTATCCCAGCCCTCTGCTGTGGCATCCTGAGCAGGGAGGGCTCGGAGGCACTGATGCGCCCGTAATGGATGGGGCTGTCGTTCCCCCGGGGCCCGTCCAGGCTCAAACCCCATCCATCAGGAGCGGCTTGGTGCCAAGGTCAGCGCTAACGAGGCCGCCTGGCCGCTCCCCCTCGGGGCCTTCCCAGCCACGTCGCACACACTCCGCTCTACTTCTGATTTCTGCAGAGCTGGGCCCTGCTGGCGTCGGGGAGCAGAGCATGCACCCCGCTGGGTGCCAGCCTCCAAGGCAGGCTCGGTGCCTGCCCCAGCTGGGCCTCAGCTTGCTGCCCCGTCAGAGGGGTTGGTTGCTGGGGCGAGACTGGTTCATCCGCTCCCGTGGCTCGGCAGCTTTCTGTAACAGGGCACAGAGGAGCTGGCACCGTGCGGACCGAGCCGACACACTGGCCCACATCCTGCAGCTGGGCAGGCCCGGTGAGCCAAAGGATTCGCGGAGCCCTTGTGTCCTGCAGGGTTGGCGGGGTGAGGAGGGCTGGATGGAGGGTGGGTGTTATACCTCCTTCGGCCCCAAACCCGCAGGTGTACTGCCTATGGCCTCATACTTTTCCC
>NW_006203448.1:1527872-1532864 GCF_000334495.1 Tupaia belangeri chinensis | reverse complement strand
TTTCCCTGCTGTGCCTGGCCAAGGCCTCTCCATCCTCAGATGCTCCTGTGTCCCTTGCCTTGATGGGCTACCCTGTGTGGCCACCGCCCACTGGTCTGTCCAGTCCCCCACCAGGCGTGGCGGGGCGAGGTCTGGTTCCACTCACTGTGGTGTCCCAGTGCCTGCTCTGTGCCCAGAATGGCGGCGGTGCTCGGTGAATGCTTGTCATTGATCGCATGAGAAAGAACAGCTAGCTGTTGGCATTCAACCTCCACGTGGGGACAGCAATATTCTAGTGCCGAGGACACCTGAGCACGTGAGACGCTGACCCCTCCCTGCCGGGCTGGACTCGTGGCCATGGCCCTTTGGCCGCAGAAGCTGTCAAAGATCATCGTTCTTGAGTTCCCTGGGGCTTCCTAACAAATTACTGCTAACTCGGTGGCTTCTCATAGCGCGGGGCCCAAAAGCCGAAAATCCATGTGTCACTGCGCTCCTGGGGGCTCTAGGGGAGGGTCCTTCCTGCCTCTTCCAGCCTCCGGTGGCTCCAGGCATTCCTTAGCTTGGGGCTGCTCACTCCGGTCTCGCCCGTGTTCACACTGCCAGCTCCACGCTGGGTCTTCTGCTTTGTCTCTTACAAAGACACTTGCCATTGAATTTAGAGTGCACGCAAACATTCCAGATGATCTTCTCTCAGAATCCTTAACTCCAGCAGACGGTATAATGGCTACGTCACTGGACTCCCATGGAGTCGACCACAGTTCAAGTCCCAGACTCAGTAACTTAAAACTCACGCCGAGCATGTGTCCATGTGTGCCCAAAATCCCAAGAGGAGAATGAAAGAGAAGGGATTGCAGTGTGGTCAGTCCCCACGTGTGTGTATGTGTGTGTGTGAGAGAGAGAGATTTCTCACTTTCTGGCTCTGTCTCTGTCTCTCTGGTGAGCACACGCGTCCTATAGCAAAAATCTCTCTCTAAAAAAAAAAAAAAAGAACACGTAATTCCATCTGCAAAGACCCCTTTTCCAAATAAGGGCACAGCCATGGTGTTCAGGGGGTTAGGACATGCACACACCTCCCAGGGCCCCTTCCCACCCACTGCACGCATCAGATATCTCACCACGAGCTAGATCAGGAAGTCCTGCGTTTCAGCTCTGACTGGGCCTTTAGGAAGGTTCTCCTTGGAATCATTCAGACAGCGGCTACCCCTGGAGTCAGGTTACATGCCGTGGAAACTGTGCAAGTGTTTGGTAGTACATGGAGGGTTTTAACCTGCCAAAAGATGATAGGTATAGATGCTTTTCTGAAGGGCAAACATTTTTACCAATTTCTTCTTCCTTTTTTTTTTTTTTTGGCAAGGTTTTTGCTATAGGGCGCATGCGCTTGCCAGATAGACAGAGAGACAGAGAGACAGAAAGTGAGAAATCACCTCCCAGGAGGGATGGCCACGCCGCAATCCCTTCTCCTCCATTCTTCTCTTGGGATTCTGGGCACGTAGGCACACGCGCCCGGTGTGAGTTGAAGCCACTGGGTCTGGGACTCGAACCACAGTCGACTACGTGGGAGTCCAGCAACACAGCCATTACACCAACTGCTGGCCCCACCAATTTCTTCTTTTATGTTTATTAGATAACTTCCTAAATAAGTAGAAAAGTTCCTGGGTGGTGTGATGGTTAAAGCGCTGGACTCCCCCCTGGCCAACATGGTTCAAGTCCTGGACCTGGTGGTGGCTTGCTGCCTCACTCTCCCTCCTCCTGTTTGATTGCCTCTACTCACATTGAATAATAACAAATAAAATGAAAGAATTCTAAAAAAAAAAAAAAAGAAAAGAAAGAAAGAAAGTT
Source organism: Tupaia belangeri chinensis (assembly GCF_000334495.1). Taxonomy (NCBI): domain Eukaryota; kingdom Metazoa; phylum Chordata; class Mammalia; order Scandentia; family Tupaiidae; genus Tupaia; species Tupaia belangeri. The sequence goes on along the minus strand of NW_006203448.1, from coordinate 1,531,046 downwards.
CCAAAACGACAGAACTAACTCTTAGGGGCCCATCACTTGGATTTAATAAACATTGTGATCTGGCCATGTTTTCCTTTTTTCTGCTATAGGGACATGCACTCACCAAAGGCAGAAACGGAGGGAAAGTAAGAAAGCACCCCCCAGAGGAGATGGCCACGTGGCAGTCTCTTCTCCATTCTCTCGGGCCCCAGGGCACGCATATACACCTGCTAAGAACGTTTTTCAAGCCACTGAGTCAGGGACTCGAACCACAGTTGACCATGTGGAATCCAGCCTCCTTAACCTCACACCACCTCCTGGCCCCTTTTTCGTTTCTTATCCTTTTCTTTCTCATTACTGAAATAAAATATAACAAATACAGTCAGAAGACCCTGTCAAACCACCCATGTCCCTAAGGACCATCCTGAGGTTGCAGTGCAGGCGCCCCCACCCCTTCCACCCTCGCGTTCCATCAGGATCTGACCTAATCCTAACGTGCTCCCAGACCCAAGGTCACCGCGCAGTGGCTGGCTTCCTCCAGTCAGCATGCTTGCTGTCACCTGGAGCACGTCTGCTTGTCCAGCTCCCCACACGGGACATCCAGATGGTTCTCGTTTCCACATGACAGGGCCCTGGCGGGTGCCCCTGCACACCTGGCGAGCCCCTGCACACCTGGCACACCTGTCCCAGATTCCTTGGGGCTGACGCGGCGTCTGAGCCATAGATGGAGCTGCCGGGCTGCAGCGGGGCCTCCTCAGCTTCTGCCGGACACCCCTGACTGTTCTCCTGGGAGCTTGCCCTGGCCGCACCCCCACCTTCTCCCATCTGCACTCCCCTCTTCTGCCCTCTGCCGATGGCCTGGGCCACATGTAACAAACAGGGAGGAGAGCGGTCAGTGATGAGATGCGGAAACCAGGCCACAGGGAGGCCCTGCCCAGAGGCTCGAGTATTTGGCAAGAACCTGCTCTCCTGACCTCGCCCCCCAGCCCCCAGGGCTCTCCACTGCTTTCTCCCCCTGGGGCAGAGGTGCTCAGTAGTGCTCACCTTCCCAGATGCCAGGATTCCCCACACAGATTCCTGAGTGGCTGGAGGCTTCCCCACACTGAGGCTGCCCAGCGCTGGTGGAGAATCCGCTAATTGAATTCACCCTTGTGAGAAACGCTAACAAATTGCAAATGACCTCCTAGACAGATTTAGAAGTCAGGAGTGGCCTAACCAGGCCTCCCGCCTCAGTCATTAGCTTTTATGTTGGATCCACAAACAATTAAAAAGTAACCACAAGCCCAGAGGTCCTCTTCTCTAATTAGCTCTTAGAGCCCTGCCAGGGAGCAGACTGCCCTCAATTACCACCACCCTCCGCCCCTGCCCCTCCGTTAGGAAGACAGGCCCTCAGGCCAAGGGGAACCATTAAGAAAAAGGCAGCGAGGGACAGAGCGGACAGGGGGCTGCCACAGCCCCCTAGGGGGTGGACTGACCTGCCAGCCCACCCCAGCTTTGTTCTACAAGGACAGAGGTGCTGCTGGCTGGCAGGTTGAGGGTCTCCTGCGTGGGGAAGGCTCAGAGCTGTGACCCAGGACCGCCTGTCTCAGAATCCCCTGGGGTGTGGTGGCGAATGGACCCCTGGTAAAATGTGGACTCCTCAGCCCCACCCCAGGCCTGGAGAGGGAGAGGCAGAAGGTCCGACAGCCAGCGGCCAGCATCTCTACTGTAGCCTGGATTCTGGGCGATGCCTGCTCGCTGGCCTGGGCATGTGTGGGCTGGACATGATCGGGAGGAAAGGTGTAAAGCACAGCTCCCGGCCCGGTGAGGCCAGTGTCTTCCAGCTCTAGGGGTCAGATCTGAGGGTTGGCGATCCCCTCAAGGCTGCAGGAGGACTTCCGGGGTCCTGTGCACACCTGCCTGCATAGGCCCCCTCCTCTACTTAAAAATATTAATGAAAACAAGATCTTATGGTCGTGCTGATATAAAGATGAATTTAATTCAGGCTTGATTAATTTTGTTTTTCTTCTGATTTTAAAAGGAATTAAAACAGTATTGCGGGCCCCCATAAGGATCTCGGTTCCCAGGCACCTGCCTGCTGAGCTCAATGGGCAAGTCACCTCCTTCCTCCTTGAAGGGGGCACCGCTCTCCCCCCACCCCTCCCAGCACCCCCTTTCTGGAGGGAGCAGAGATGAAGACAGGAGGATAGAAAACTTGCTCCGGAGCCTGAAGCTGCAGACTCAGCACAGAGGTCTCCGGCCTCTGCTGGCACCCACGCTCATGCTGCGGTGTAGCCCGCCCTCTGCCAGGGAGCGTCTACCACGCCCCCGTCAGACATGATGGCGTGAGTGCATCGGCAGGAGCTCCGGGACCGCTCTTGGAGAGAAGCATTTTAGTTTGTTATAGGGACCATGTCACGCCAGGGTAAGAGAGACAGACAGAGAGAAGGAAAGTGAGAAATCACCTCTGGAGGGATGGCCACGCCACAGTTCCTTCTCCTCCTTAGGATTTTGGTCATGCACGCACACATGCCCAGTGTCTTTTTTGTTTTTGAGAGGTTTTTGCTATAGGGTGTGTGTGCTCACCAGGAAGACGGAGACAGAGACAGAGAAAGAGAAAGGGAGAAATTATCCCCCAGGGGGAATGATCATGCCACAATCCCTCCTCCTCCCGGGATCTTGGGCATGAACTCACACACACCTGGCATGACTTTAAGCCACTGGGTCCAGGACTCAAACCGTGGTCGACTACATGGGAGTCCAGTAACATAGCCATTACGCTAACTGCTGATCCCCCCAGTGTCTTTTTCAAGCTGCTGGGTCCAGGACTCAAACCACACAGTCGGCCATATAGGATCCAAATGCCTTAACCACCATGTGACCAGCTGGCCTGACACCATGTATTTTTTATTTTTTAAAAATTCAAGATAGAAGGACCAGCAGTTGTCATAATGGCTATGTCGCTGGATGGATGCCCATGTAGTCGACTGCGGTTCAAGTCTCGGACCCGGCAGCTTAAACTCACCCTGGGCGCGTGTGCATGCGTGCCCAAGACCCCAAGAGGAGAATGGAGGAGAAGGGATTGCGGTGTGGCCATCCCCCCGGGGGGTGATTTCTCAGTTTCTGTCTCTGTCTCTCTCTCTTCCTGGAGAGTGCATGCGCCCTAATAGCAAAAACCTCTCCAAAAAAAAAAAAAAAAAAAAAAAGCACACAAAG
>NW_006203448.1:1524462-1527631 GCF_000334495.1 Tupaia belangeri chinensis | reverse complement strand
CTGCTGTACGGCATGTGTACTCACCAGAGAGACAGGAAGTGAGAAATCACCCGCCGGGGGGATGGCCATGTCATAATCCCCTCTCCTCCATTCTCCTCTCGGGATCTTGGGCCCGCACACACATGTGCCCTGTGAGTTTTAAGCTGCTGGGACTTGAACCATGATTGGCCATGTGGAAGTCCAGTGCCTTAACCACCATGTCACCCGCCGGCCCCTCACAATCTCTTTTTCTCTGATTCTCTATCCTGTCAGGATCCCGGGCCACATGCTCACGCCTGGTGAAGCTGTGGGGCGGGGATTTGAACCCGGCTAGCCATGTGGAAGCTGGCTCCTCTGCACCCTGGGGCCGGCCCGATACTTTAACGTGTGAGAGTGCAGAGCTGGGCGAGGTGCACACGCCTGCCGTGGCTGGCAGGAGAAAGAGTGAAGCCAGCCACGTGGGAGGCAATAGGGCGTGGTGGGGCCTGGTCTGAAGCTGGCCGCTCGGTCACGCTGTGGGTGGGGGTGCCGGCCGTGTGGGAGATCCGAGGTCTCATCACTCCGGCTTTTACCTGGACTTTTCTCGTTTTCCTAAAAACATATTGATACGTTAAGCTTTTCTTTTCTTTTTTTTTTTTTTAAGAGGTTTTTGCCATAGGGAATGGGTGTTCGCCAGAGACAGAGACAGAGACAGTGAGAGGGGAAGTGACAAATCACCCCCAGGGGATGTCGTGACCCCTTCTCCTCCATTCTCCTCCCAGGACCTGGGGTACACATGCACACGTGTCTGGCGTGATTTCCAAGCCAGTAGGTCCAGGACTCAAACCGCAGTCAGCCATGTGGGAGTCCAGCGACATAACCACTGTGCTGTCAGCTAGCCTGCTAAGTTAAACTCTTCAAATACTATAAGCCAAACAAACGATGCTGCAGTCCAGACACTGCCTGCAGTCGGCCCTCTGCAACTGGCTTAGGGCAGTGGTCACCCGATGTGGACCCCGAGCAAGTCATTTAGCGTGGTTGAACCCCAGTTTCTTCGTAAATAAAATAGGGTGATGGTAATAGCCCTATGCAGCAGCCTCGTGTAAGGGTGACGTGACAGGGTTCTGGCACGTGAGTGCGGGGGCGGAGGGAGATGGGTGTGGCTGTACAGGGCAAGAGGAGGGAACCTCGCGGGGATGGAGTGGTCCCAGATACCCACTGTGCGGTCCCCACACACGTGGCGAAATCACACAGACACACGCGAGCACCGTGAGGTGGGGGAGCTGAGCAGGGTCAGGGGGCTGGGTCCGTGTCGCCCTCCTGGTTAGGATTTCGCGCCTTAGCCCGGGGGGAACCAGGTGAGGCTGACACAGGGTCTCGCTCATCATTTCTCACAGCTGTGTGCAGTGTACCATGATCTCGATAAAAAGGTCTATTAAAAGAAGAAGAAAAGGAGGCCAGTAGGTTGCATGGAGGTTAAGGCGGCTGGACCCCACAAGCACAGGGTGCTCTCTAACCTTCTCTCTCTGTCTCTCTCTCCAGTGAGCACACACACTCTAACAAAAATTAAAAAAAAAAAAAGGGAGAAAGAAAGAGACAAACAAACAAAAAAAAAGATTTAGCACTGGCCCCGGTACAGCATGGGCAAGGCTAGCCAGAATTGCTTGTTAGGAAAAACAGCAGCGCAGCTTTAGGGACAAGAAGTACCCGGTAGTCATGAGGTCACTCGAGCAGCTGACAGATGAGCCCCTTCGGGAAGCCTCGGCCTGGAGGGTGAGGGAGGGTGCCCAGCCCTGAAGCATGCTGCTCTGTGTTGTCCAAGGAGGCAAGGGGGTCTTTGGAACCCCCCATGCGGAGGTACTTCTTGGAGGTGGGTGAGAAAGTGCGCCCCCTTAGATGGTGCCGGCTGAGTGTCCCTCGAGGGCTGGCTTTCGATGCAGAACCTTCGAGAGAGCCCAGTGCAGCAGCTCCTGTGCCTCTAGAACCAGACCCTGCACCATCCAGGCCTGCGTGGGTTTCACACCCCGCCGAGGGCTCAGAGGCCACTGTCCCCCCGGGGCCCTCGTGGCTATGACGGCGCTGACACCACCTACCTCTCCCCACGCCGGTGAGGAGCGGCCAACCACTGCATGTTACAGATGCATTTTAATTTTCCTTTAACAAAATAGCTGTCTCTACTGGAAGAGGCCTCAGGACCAATTCAGGGCCCGTCCTGAGCGGAACCGCGTTGAACAGATCTCCGCGCTGTCATTGATTTTCCAGGAAGAAAAAGATCGCCTCTGGCTACTAAACCGAATTAGTAGTCACTGATGACCAATTATTTCAGCCCGCTGTGAACGGGGAGTCGTACTAAAATCCGGTTTGTCAGCCCCAAGTCTCCCTTCTGAAACACCTTTCAACAAATGTGTACCTGAGTCCCTCAGAAGGTTCCTCCAGCTTCCTCTCCTCCGCCAAGTTCTCCAGCTCCACGAAGTTTTAATGAGCAGCGAAGATGAAGATGGGCCGCATGAAAAGGCCCCCGCGCTGCGAACCGAGCTGTCAGCCCTCATCCCCCGCACGCGCAAATGTCAGCCTAATGTTTGCAAATGATAATTTCCCTCCCCTGCACGTCCCCGGCGCCCTCATTGGAGATCAACCCCTGGTCTGGGGTATCAATCGCAAAGCAGCGAGGATGGATTTGATTGAACTAATTTGAAGTTTCTCGGAGGCCTGGGCCGAGTAGGGGCTGATTCTATTTCATTCTATTCCCCATTTTCGGCTTTATTAGACTTAATTTTGACACAGTTTTGTTGTTAGTGGGAGCGTCGGGGGTGGTGAGGAGCTTTTCGGAGAGATTCCTGCAGGTTATCAGCAAATCACTTGTGGAAGCTCTTCGTGGCGGCCCCACCTTTGTGATGGGCGCTGATCAGGCGTCCTCCGCGAGCCGCAGCCCAGCTCCAGCACCGGGAACCCCACGCAGCCCAGCTCCAGCAGCGGGAACGGCAGCGCAGAGCACCTGCGCCGAAGGGGCCGGGGCTCGGGATGCTGCCAGAGGGGTCAGAGAAGCAGCCTGCGAATGCACAGCGGAAGCCGGACCCTGAGTGCCGACCGGGCTTTACGTCCAGGCCCTGGCAGCTTGGAACACATGCTGGCACTGGCGTGCCCACATCCTGAGGACGTGGACAATTGGAGGGGAAGGACTGCAGCGTGACCAGGCCTGCGGAGAGTCTCT
>NW_006203448.1:1523219-1524452 GCF_000334495.1 Tupaia belangeri chinensis | reverse complement strand
CCTCTCTCTCTCTCATGCACAAAAGGAATGAAAAGGGCAATCTGCTCCAGCTGCTGGGCACAGAGCAAAAGGAAAGGGAAGCCAGCGACCCCGCCTGGTGAAGCCGGGGTCGCTCAGGCCCACCTGGGAGTCGTTGACAGATGCAAACCCAGATTCAGAGCCTGGATGTGGGGCCTGGCTCTGCGGCCTGGCCACTGTGTTCTCCAGGAGAAACCGAGAGCTCACTGCTCCGTTCCTCTGAGCCTGAGTTTCCCCATCTGAAATGAGGGGCAGGTGTTCCTCCTCTTCACGCTCTGAGACGTGAGGAGCCAATGAGCTGGCAGGCGGAGTGCTCGCCAGCAGGATGGTACAGTAAATGCTCATTACAGTGGGAGCACCGGGGACCAGCTGGTGCCACGGAGGTTAAGGTACTGGGTCCCACATGGCTGACTGCACAATTCCAGCACTGGACGCAATGGCTTGAAAACCACGCCAGGCACGCTTACGTGCATGCCCAACATCCCAGAGGAGGCCGCAAGAGAAGGGACTGTAGCGTGGCCGTCCTCCCTGGGGCGCTTTCTCACTTATCCGCTCTCTGGTGAGCGCATGTGCCGTACAGCAAAACTGAAAAAGAATAAGCGAAAGGAGGCGAAGGGCTGGGCTGGCCCTGTCGTGAGGTGTTTAAGTGCTGTGCTTAGAGAGCCAGGTCCCAGGTAGGTGTCTGCAGCTCTCACCCCTGCCCTGGCAGCTTGAAAACATGCCAGAGACGTTTGTGGGTCTACCCCAAATCCTGAGGAGCCCAAGAAATGGGACAAAAAGGATTGTGTGCGACCACACCGCACGGGGGCGCCCTCTCTGGTGAGTGCATATGTCCTCTGGCAACGGGGACGGGGGAGGGTCTTCGCACTGCTGTCTCTCCAGGGCTGGGAGTGCTGGGGCGGCCCATCCCACTCTGGAGCCCCTCGCCTCCTCGATTCCCTGCCGACCACCTCCTGCTCCTCACCCAAGACCCATCTGAGGCTCAGCGGCAACTCCTCGCTGAATCCCGTTCCCTCTTCTGCTCCCACCACGCTGCACGCGGCCCTCGGCCCTCGACCCTGGGCGCGGGGCGGCAGGGTGGGTCTGCCCACAGATTTCCAGCTCAGTCGATCTGTCACTCGCTAGCTGCCCACCCCACTCTGGAGTGGGGACATCAGTCTCTCGAGCTGTCCGGGGCTGAGGAGGCGGAGGAGAGTGGGCTGTCCGGTACTGGGC
>NW_006203448.1:1510678-1523188 GCF_000334495.1 Tupaia belangeri chinensis | reverse complement strand
CTGCTGCGTGCCGTGACCTGGAGCTAAGAGGGCATGTCTCCTGCTCGTTCAGAGCCACAGGTGGTGCTGAGAGACGCAGGGGCACGTGTGTATCTTACTTGTTTTTGTTGCCAGAGGGCACGTGTGTGCTCCAGAAAGACAGAGGGAGAGAGACAGCACGGCCTACCGGGCATGGCTGTGCCACAATCCTGTCCCCTCCATGTCTTCCTCCTGCCAGGATTCTGGGCACGCGTGCACTTACTGAGGCTGGGATTCAAAACTCCAGGGGCTGTGTGGGAACCAGCTCCCAACATAAGGCAATTGACTGCTGCTCTGCAGGGCCGGCCCCAGGTTTGTATCTTTAAAAAAGCCTTAGCTTGGGACCAGCAGATGGCATAATGGTTATGTCGCTGGACTCCCACGTAGTCAACAGTAGTTCGAGTCGTGGACCTGGTGGCTTAAAACTCACGCCGGGCATATGTGTGTGTGTGGCTAAAATCCTGAGAGGAGAGTGGAGGAGGGATTGGGCGTGGCCACCTTCCCACCCTGCTGGGGGTGATTTCTCAGTTTCTATCTCTCTGGTGAGTGCATGTCCTTATAGCAAAAATATCTCCAAAAAATAAAAAAGTTTCAACTCCTGTGTGGAGAGGAAGAGAAGGGAGCCCGGGACTGGGCTTTGCAGGGTGCTGTGACACAGGGTTGTGTGTGGGAAAGCTCGGGGTCCTGCACGAAGAGCCAGACCCTAGACAGGGCCTCCATCTGCAGTTGGCCAGCCTCATATCTGAACGGCCAGCCCTCCCACTCAGTGTAGCTGCCCTCTCTTTGTGAAACCTGGGCCAGGTTCTCTTGGCTGGAGATGCCACAGCCTGAGGGGTGGCAGGCCAGGCTTTGCTCCTGGAGTGTGCTGTGTGACTCAGGTGAGCCATCTGACTTCTCTGGGCTTCAGCTTCACCACCCTCACTCCCACGCTCTGTAACGAGGATTAGTAAGTAAGCTCTTCAGTGTGAGCCTCTCCAGCTCCTCCAAAGGACGCTGCAGGAAGGATGGCCGTGACTGTTACCATGGGGGCCCTCGGCCTGGGCAAAAGGCATTCGTGGGGGTCGGCTAAGAACCACATTGACTTAAAATCCTAAGCATGTTGTATGGTGGCAGCAAAAAACAGTGGTGGAAGAAAGCAGGCAAGATGGCGCCTGTCGGTTCTAAGAGGGCCAGGCACGGGGTGTGTACGAGGCAGGCCTGGCTCTTGCCGAGGGCCCTCCTGTGGCCCCGGGGAGACTTGTTGCCCTCAGCCGCTCTTGTGAACCAGCCTGGAGGGTTCCAGTCCTACCTGCAGTCCCGGATAGCCCATCATGGCAGGTGGGTCAGGGCTTGCGTTTGGGCACCAAGTCTGGGGTCCCGGACACAGCACCCCTGACCGACAGAGTGGCCTCAGCAAGTCACTGACCCCTTGCACTCAGACTTCTTTTCCCCTTCAGTCATTGCAAAAACATCACCTAGAACTGCTGAGCAGACAGGAGGGCAGAGGCCCCTCGCCCCACCCACCACCTCTGTCATTGGGGGGCTTCCTTCTGTCTCTTCTCACCCATCACACCTGTGTCAAGGTACTTGTACCTGTGTCCCTCCAACCCAGAGCCCCCAGCAACTTGTCACCCTTGACACATATCCTGGAGATATTTCTGGGTCATTCCACACGTGACCACTGGTTCTTTTAAGCAGGTACATATTTCACAGTGAAGACATTTATTTTTTTAAACAATTTATTTCATTCCATTTGTTATTATTATTATTATTATCATTAGGTCAGAGAGAGCGAGAAAGGGAAAGGGAGAAAGCATGCCTCCAGGTCCTGGACTCGAACCTGGTTGGTCACAGTGGGAATCCAGTGCCTTAGCCACCACCCTGGTGAAGACATAAGTGTGGCCAGCCTGGTGAGCAGACAGGAAATGCAGAGGACCTGGTACTTGGGCCCACCTGGCCTGCTCAGCCTGCTCTGAGGGCCAACTTCTTTCCCAGGCTTCTGGGTGACGTCTTGAGCATCCGTCTTAGGCTCAGGGCACTAGTTAATATGCCCAGGCTAGAGAGAACATGGGCACTGCCAATGCTCACTGGGAGCTGAGCTTCTCCTCCTTAGGCTGCCCTGTGGGAGGGCAGGGAGTGAGCTGCACCATCTGTGTGCCCCATTTCTGTCTGCACCCCCCAGGCAGAGGCCCAGGGGGGCAGAGGGTATTAGAGGGTCACTGCCCCATTGGAGCTGGACTATTCTTTCTTTGACTGCACCTGTGAGAGTGACCAATTGTGTGTGTCTTCTCACATGCACTTTGCAATTGTAAAATGACTTCGGAAGTTGTTTCCTGCAGAGTTCTGGAATACCTTCTGTTGTACAGAGGGGAGAGCTCGTGAGGAAGACATACAAAGTCCCTGGGCCTAGGTCCCGACAGGTGGCATGGTGGCTAAGGCACTGGAGCCTACGTTGTCAACTACGGCTGAGTCCCAGACCTGACGGCTTGAAAACCACTCCGGGGATGTATGCATGCGTGTCAGAAATCCCGAGGTGAATGGAGGGGAAGGAACTGTGGCATGGCCATCTCCCGGGGGGTGGGGGGGTAGATTTCTCACTTTCCCTTTCATTATCTTTGTCTCTCTCTGCGCATGTGCCCTGCGTCAAAAACTTTTAAAATATTTTATTAAAAGTACCTGGGCCTTGGGGCCAGCAGTTGGCATAATGGCTATGTTGCTGGACTGCCATGTAGTTGACCACGGTTTGAGTCCCAGACCCAGTGGCTTAAACTCACACCAGGCACATGTGCATGTGTGCCCAAGATCCTGAGAGAATGGAGGAGAAGGGATTGCTGCGTGGCCATCCCCCCAGGCGGTGATTTTTCGCTTTCTGTCTCTCTGTCTCTCTCTTTCTGGCAAGTGCACTCACCCTAGAACAAAAACCTCTCTAAAATAAATAAATTAATTAAATTTTTTAAAAAAGTACCTGGACCTGGCTCCTGTGGCTCTATTAAAGTTTCATGTATGTACTTTAGTAACTTCAATCTTTTATATTTTTCTATTGGGTCATCGGAAAAGTCATGATGTATTTTTGCATAGAAAACCAGAAAAATACGCCATGACTTTTCTGACGACCCAAGAGATAAATTACCCATTTTGTTTTAGTGTTCACCTTTATTGGCACAAAGTTGTACATGATACAACTTTTTTTTTTTTTGAGAGATTTTCACTGTAGGGTGCGTGCGCTCGCCAGACAGAGAGAGACATAGAGACAGAAAGCGAGAAATCACCCCCCAGGGGGGATGGTCACGCTGCAATCCCTTCTCCTCCATTCTCCTCTCGGGATCTTGGGCATGCACGCACACGCGCCCGGCGTGAGTTTTAAGCCACCGGGTCCGGGACACGAACCGCGGTCGACTACGTGGGAGTCCAGCGACATAGCCATTACGCTAACTGCTGGTTCCCCATGATACAACTTTTTATAATTAAAAAGAAATCTTGCCTGTGCATGGGGTTGGTTCTAGGTTTTTGTGGGGCCCGGAGCTTATTCAAACTTTGGAGCTCTCCTTAAGAACAAAATTCAAATCATGAATAAATTTAAGCACAAAACTGAATACCTAATGGGAATGAGAAAATAAATCAAATTAAATGATGTGTTTAAATAGAAGGACAAGCCATCGGGCTGGCAGGTGGCGTGGTGGTTAAGGTGCTAGACTCCCACATGACGACCGTGGGGTAGGTCTTGGACCTGCCGGATTGCTCCCTCACTTTCTCTACCTCTTTCCCCTCCCCTCATCAAAGTAAAAAAATAATAATATCACAAACTAAATAACTATTTGAAAGAAAAAGATAAGGGCTCCAGAAAAGGATTTTAATATTATTACTATACATAAAATATATTTTTAAAAAAACTGACAAACTATGAAAATTCAGAAATAATTTCCCCCAGCATTTTCCTGCATGTGTCTTCACGTGATGGTAATTCTATAATTTTTCCTACAAAGTAGAAAGCTACTCTTGTCTTTCCTCTAGCATACTTGATTGCATTTAAAAAGTTTTACTTTGAAATATTATCACAGGAAGTTGTAAAAATAGTTCAAAGAGATCTGCTATACTCTTCACCCAGTTTCCCCCATGGAAACGTCCACGTCACTGAGCCAGCCAGTGACGTGGACGTTAGGGCAGCTGGACCCCACATGGCTGACTGCCCGGTTTCAGTCCTGTACCTGGTGGCTTAAAAACATGTCGGACAGGACCAGCAGTTAGCATACTGGCTGGACTCCCACGTAGTCAACCACGGTTCACGTCCTGGACCTGGTGGCTTAAAACTCACACTGGGCATGTGTGCGTGTGTGCCCAAGATCCCGAGAGAAAGGAGAAGAAGGGATTGCGGCGTGGCCATCCCCCCTGGGGGGTGCTTTCTCGCTTTCTGTCTCTCTGTCTCTCTCTGTCTGTCTGGCGAGTGCACGCGCCCTATAGCAAAAACCTCTCCAAAAAAAAAAAAAATTAAAAAAAAAAAAATGCCGGGCACATGTGGGTGTGTGACCGAAATCCCAAGAGGAGAATAGAGAAGAAGGGATTGTGGCAGGGCCATCTCCCCAGGTGGGGGGTGCTTTCTCACTTTTCCTCGCTCTGTCTCTGGCGAGCACACTCACCCTATAGCAAAAACAAAACAAAACAAACGAAAACGCCTACATAACTGTAGTGTGAAGTGAGAACCAAATCACTGACATACAGATTTTATTCGGATTTCACCAGTTTTACGTTCGTGTGTGCATGCGTGCGTGTGTGCGTGTGTGGGGTTGCATGTGTGTGTGCGTCGTGCATTGAGCTCTTGCATTTTCGTCGCATGTGTCGGTTTCCATAGCATGATCAAGCTGTGAAACCGTGTTCCCCATGGCGATCTCCATCACGCCACCCCTTAGTGCCCCCCACACTGTTCCCCAATGCCTGGAAAATGTCAAGGACATTATAAACCTGGGACCAGACCCTATGGGACCTTTTGAGACTGGCCCTTCACTCAGCATAAAGGCCGTGAGCCATCCAGGTCGCTGGAAGGATCTGTCACTTGCTCCCTTCGGTTGCTGAGCAGGACTCCATAGTTGGACATCGGCGGCATCTCACGCTGTCACCATTCACCCACGGAAGGGCAACGCTGTCCAGTCTAGGCTTTTCAGTTAAAGCTGCTGTGCACATTTCGGGGGAAGTCTTTGTGGGGACCCAAGTGTTCACTCTCTGGGTATGCCCAGGAGTGCAGTTTCTAGGCTGTATGGCTGTATACCTTTAGTTTTGGTTTTTAAAATTATTCTATTTAGGGACAGCAGTTGGCTTAATGGCTATGTCGCTGGACTCTCATGTAGTCGACTGTGGTTCGAGTCCTGGACCCGGTGGCTTAAACTCACGCCAGGCATGTGTACGTGCGTGCCCAAGATCCCGAGAGCAGAATGGAGAAGGGATTGCAGCGTGGCCATCCCCTCTGGGGGATGATTTCTCGCTTTCTGTCTCTCTGTCTCTCTCTGCCTTTCTGGCGAGCGCATGTGCCCTATAGCAAAAACCTCTCAAAAATTTTTTTCTATGTATTATTATTGTTGTTATTATTATTTTAATTTGCTATAGGGCATGCACACTCCCAGAGAGAGACAGAGAGAGACAGAGAAAGTGCGAAAGCAAGCTGCCAAGTCCAGGACTCCCATCACAGTCGGCCATCTGGGAGTCCAATGCCTTAGCCACCAGGCCACCTGCCGGCCCCAGTATACTTTTCATTTCTAAGAAACCCACTGCTTTCCAGGGTGGCTGGGACATTCTGCGTCTCACCAGCAGTGCATGAGAGATTTCGTCCCTCCGTGTCTCCACCAGCGCGTGCTGGGGTCACTGTGTACCGTTCTGTAGGACTGCCAGGTGACAGTGGTGTCGTCGTGGTCTTTTGCTGAGCGGCTCGGATGGTCACTGCTTCTGTATATCCTCGGTGAACTGTCTCATGTCGTTTGCTCATTTTCTAATTGGACTCTTGACTTTTGCGAGTTCTATTTTCTAGATACAAGCCTTTGCCAGATAGATAATTTGCAAGTATTTTCTGTCTATAGCTTATCTTAACAAGATCTCTCGCTGAGCAAAAGTTTTTAATTATGAGAAAGTTCAAGTTTCCAGTTTTTTTTTCTTTTATGGATCATATTTTTGGTGGATAGTCTAAGAAACTCTTCACGTGGCTTTAGATTTCTCTCCTGTGCTTCCTTCTCAACGTTGTGTGTGCCTACATTTCATGTTGAAATCTGGGACCCATTTGGATTTTGTTTCGTCTCATTTTTCGGTTTGGCCATAGAGCGCATGTGCTCACGGAGACAGGGAGACAGAGACAGAGAGAGGGAAAGTGAGAAACCACCCCCTGGGGGGACGGCTACTCTGCAGTCCCTTCCCCTCCATTCTCCTCTGGGGATTTGGGCGCACACACACACGTGCTCAGGGCGGTTTTCAAGCTGCTGGGGCCGGAACTTGAGCCATGACCAGCCGTGTGGGAGTCCAGCACTTTAACCACCACATCATCTGCTGGCCCCTCGTTTTGCTTTTTAACGAAGAGAAAAAGCACCCACAACGGGGCCTGGTGGTCTCTAGCCCCCTCCTTCCGTATCACCATCCGTCAGGACCCTAACCCTGCACATGCATGTGCCAGCATGTTGGTGCTGGGCTGACGTTCCAGATGGCCACGTGGGCCTGGTCCCTACACAGACCTGCCCGGATGGCACTGTGTGAGTTCATGTTTATGTAGGCTGTGGGACTTAGAATGCAGGGGGTTTTTGTTTTTGTTTTTAAGAATTATTTATTAAACTTTATCTGTTTATTATTCTTCAATTTGGCCAGAGAGAGAGGGAGAGTAAGAAAGCAAGCCACCAGGTCTGGGACTCGAACTGTGGCTAGCCATGTGGGAGTCCAGAGCCCTAACCACTATGTCACCTGCCAGCCCCGTGGAACACAGGTTTTTTTTAGGTGTTTCGTTTGATTGTTTTCTCTAAGAAGTTCGCTTGCTCTGACACCTTTGTTTGAAAAAACACTGTTCTTCGGAGTTGCAATCCATCCATTTCTCTCCTCTACCATAACTCATACCTAGCCTGGCTCCTGATGACAAGTCATGAACTACGGAAAGTGCATCTCCTGGGACCAGCCATTGGCATGATGGCTATGTCGCTGGACTCCCATGTGGTCGACGGTGGTTTGAGTCCTGGACCAGTGGCTTAAACTCACACTGGGCACGTGTGAGTGCGTGCCCAAGATCCCGAGAGGAGAATGGAGGAGAAGGGATTATGGAGTGACTATTTTGTCTCTCTGTCTCTCTCAGTCTGTCTGGCGAGTGCACGCACCCTAATAGCAAAAACCTCTCCAAAAAAAGTGGTTTGGAAAGTGCATCTTCTGAAACTTGTCTAATCTTCCTTTTCTTTGTGTGCCATTTCCTCCTCTCACCCTCCCTCCCTCCGCTCTCTGTCTCTCTCCTCAACCATGAGCAGTCATTGAGCTGACACCACGCCAGCTCTCGTCAGACACAGACCCCTCCTGCCCTCGCGGCATGGCCTTCATCGGCCAAGGCCCATTGTGAACCAGCTAACGAAGGGATGAACCAAGTGTTTCCACGTGGGGAGGGCGCAGGTGAGGGCCTTTTAGGGTGCACAGGTCAGGGATGAGCCCACTGGGGAGGTGACCCTGTAACAGGGCCCTGAAGGCGAAGGAGAAGCTGAGCACGTGCTGGGAGAGAGAGTGCTCCGGGCGCAGGGGCTGAGGGGTGGACTCGGTGCCAGGGAGGCTGGAGCCACGCCTGGGAGGGTGTTGCGGGCCACGGAAGGGAGTCTGGGCTCAGTCTGAGAAACGGGAGGCGGTGGGGGTTTAAGCAAGGGAGCCAGGGTCCGACTTCTGTACCGGGTTTCCTCGTGTTAGACCAGCCTCTCGACCTTCATACCCAGGTAAATGAGCCAGTGCAAAAACGGCCCAACCCTGCCGGATCTGCTTCCGGAGCTGGCTGGGGTCAGGGTGACCCCTGGGATTGGTGGTTCTTTTTGTGCTCAGACCTCCTTCCTGCAATGAGGGCCACTGGCCAGGGCAGGGCACAGAGGTGTCAGCTGGGGCTGTGGGAGGGCCAGGAGGCTGGTTAATGGTGATGGATGGAGGGGGATGCCGGGAAGAGAGCTCTTCGGCTGTGAACGGCCTCTGGGGGTAGATATTTCGAGACTGCGCATCCCGTGTCATTAGAAAACACAGCTATAAATTAGGCTGCCCAGAAGCATGGGGTGTGTAATAATTAAGTAATAAAAGTCTCCACAGGAGCGAAGGAGCTGGAAGACAAAGAGCCACGGTTTGCAGATGCCCTGCAGGCTCTTGGGAAGAGCCAGAGCGCTAGAGCATCTTGGAGTCACTGAACTGCTCGTCAGACAGAATCCCGCCTTGGTGGAGCCCCTAATAGATCAGCATGCAAGGGAGGCAGGCACACGAACCGCATGGGAGAGCGGGAGAGGGTGTTCAGAGTCCAGCCTGGGACTTCAGCTGTCTCTGGGGCCACAAACTCAAGCACTTAGAGGGGCCCAACACAGTGAAGCTAGCTTGGCAAAAGGGCAATAAGGAGGGGTGAGGACTAGGGCTAAAGAGTCAATGGACACTCGCTCAGGCCAATTGTCACCCGACGGGAACAGAGGTTCACACTGCAGAACTTAGCAGTTTTCAAGACAATCAAGAAGGTCATTTTGTCTTACTGTCAAATCTCCCACTTTCTATTTTTTAGAATTAATTAATTAATTAATTAATATATGTATATATATATTTTTGAAGAGGTTTTTGCTATAGGAAAGACAGAGACAGAGAGACAGAAAGTGAGAAATCATCCCCCACCAGGGGCAATGGCCACACTGCAATCCCTTCTCCTCCATTCTCCTCTCGGGATCTTGGGCACCCATACACACGCGCCCAGCATGAGTTTAAACCACTGGGTCCGGGACTTGAACCACATTCAACTACATGGGAGTCCAGGGACATAGCCATCATGCCAACTGCTGGTCCCAATTTATATTATTTTTTAGTTTGACCAGAGAGAGACAGAGATGGGGTGCGGGGGGGTGAGCAAGCCGCTAGGTCTGGGACTCACACTGATGTGAGTCTAGTCCTTAACCACCACATCACCTGCTGGTCCCAAATCTCCTAACTTCTAAATGTGGACAATCCCCAGTCTTTTAAGACAGGCCTGAGCCAGCAGGTGGTACAGTGGTTAAGGTGCTGGTCCCACATGGCTGACTTCGCAGCCTAAGTTCCAGACCTGGCAGCTGGAAAAACCTGCCAGGCACGTGTGTGTGCGTGTCCGAAAATACTGAGAGGAGCATGGAGGAGACAGAACTGCGTCGCGGCTACCCCCTGGGAGGTGACTGCTCACTCTCTCCCCGTCTCTCTTCAGTGAGCGCACACATCCTACAGTAAAAATCTAAAACAACAGAGCCATCACACAGGCCAACGAGAACACAAAGCCGGGTGCCCTGGTCTGCAGCTAGATGATCGTGGGGAGTCACCTCCCTGACCCTCTGTGTCCTCATTCCCTCGTCTGTAAAATAAGGTCTTGGGGGCAAGACCAAGGTTCTGAACCTGCCCTGGGACCTGTGCACCTTGGAAAGTCGGCGGAAGCTGTGGATCCTCTCCCCAGACTACATGTCTTTTTTTCTTTATAGTAATTTAATTTTGAGTTTTATTTACTATTATTATTATTATTTAAATACGACCAGAGAGAGAGGGCGGGAAAGTGAGAAAGCAAGCCTCCGGGTTTCAGACTCAAACCGTGGTTGGCTACGTGGGAATCCAGTGCCCCACCACCACACCACCTTCTGGCCCTAGACTGCATGTCTTCACATGGCTGCTCAGAAATGACCTTCTGCAACTTCACGGGGCTTCGGTGGGTGAGAGCCCGGGTTCCATGGCCCCTGGAGCCTGGCTCCTAGACACAGCACCTCTCGTCGCCCGATGGATTGAACCAGCACCCCCCAGTGACTCACATGCCGAGGGCAGTTGGGTCCTGCCCCACGGGTTAGGACCTGCTCTGGACCTACTCGTCCCAAAGCGTAGGTGGAGAAACCCCTGTGCACATTGCTGCCACAGCAAATGACCACGAACGTGGCGACACAGCAGGACCGATTGTCTCACAGCTCTGGAGGCTGGCCCTCACGGTGTCAGCAAGATCAGACTCCCTCCGGAGGCTCCAGGAGGGCCCCGCTTGCCTCTTCCAGCTCTGGTGGCACCAGGTGCTCCCTGGCGTGTCGTTGCCTGTCGTTGTGGCGTGGCCCACACTGTGCTTCTGACGGTGCCTGGTTCACTGTGGACTGTCCCCAGGCGTCGTTGGTAGGGGCACTGCAGACCCCCACTGCGCTACTCCGGCACAGTCAGTGCGCCACAGTCACCAACACTGGGAGCGACCGTCTGAGCGAATGTTCTGCTACGTCAGCTTTACCATAGTAGTACAGTGACAATAAACGTGCATTCCGTCCAGCTGCTGCCGCGTGACGACACAGCGGGCAGTTCCCCGCCAGGCTTCACCCAGTCACTTAGGGCCTTGGGAAGCCACCCTGGGACCCGTTATGTCGTCGGGAGCCGCCGAGCAGCAGCCTCCCTGCTGGCTCTCTCGCGCCTGTCACCTATTCGGAGCTCTGTCACCTGTTCGGTTACTCAAAGCAGTTTCACAGGAAAAGCAGTGAGGTGCTTCATTATTTATTTTCAGAATAACAATTTTAAGGCCTCACAGCCTCCACGCTAATCAAGGAGGTTTTCCTTTCCCCCACAGTATTCTATACACACATACAAGTATGTGCACATACATCCGCCATACATACATGTATACGATGCGTTTCAACCCAGGGCATCATTACTCTTCCCGAAGCTCCAATTGTCCTGTTTCTGGCCCCTTCCAGCTGGCCCTGTGTTCTACTGCTGTGTCCCCCAGTCCCCTGATGGCAGAGGGGTCTCCAGGCACAGGAGATCGGCCGGCCATTCCTCCCATGAACCCTGGTCGTGTTGAGTGGAGAGCAGCATTTGGAGAACACTGTCTGGGCATTGGGGTGCTCATTGCTGCCGGGCTGTGATCCTTCTAGCCCTCTTCAGGAGACAAAGCTGGGAAATATGCTATTTTTTAGAAAGAGAAAAAATAATAAATTTGAGTTGTGGGCTTCTTATCTGATTTTATGTTTTTCTTTTCTTTTATACTGAAAATTGTGTTTCTCAGTGACATTTATATAATTACTAATTTTCTTGATCCTACAATGTATATATATTAGTTTGTCAGAAAAGTCATGACAGATTTTTTTTCTGTTTTTCCTATGCAAAACTGTATCATGACTTTTCCAAGAACCCAATAATAGCGTCAGGGCAACAGCATGAACATGATTATGAACAAGAACACAGCTTCAGATTTCCCCACGGTTCTTTTTCTTTTCTTTTTTGTTTTTCAACTTACTTTCTTTCATGAGCAAGAGAAACAGAGACAGCACCCCAGGGTCCTCACACGGCAGCGCAGCTCCGGCTTCAGCCAGCCCTCGCTCCCGCGCAAACACATGCCCAGCACAGTCTGGAGGTCTCCAGATGCAACCCGGGACCTCCCGCGGCTCCACCTCTTGGAGCGTTGCTACCTGCGTCAGGTCCGCCACGCCCTGCCCCGCTTCTTATGTCCTCAGGACGTGTTACCATGCCGGGGGTGGCATACCCAAAATGCTGGTGAGAACCCTCAGAATAATTCTCTGAGGTGTCAAAACCCGACATCCTGCTAGGGTCATTCATGTCCTCCTATCATTTGGGGATGCTAATCTTTTTATTTTGCTCTGTTCCAGTTATTAGAATTTTCTATTTATTTGCCAGAAGGTGATCCTCCCGGTGGGGCACAGTTAGGCTGTAATCCCTTCTCCCTTTCTCCACCCCATGGGCATGTTGGCTACACATGCACACGCGTCCACCATGTTTTTCAATCACTGGGGCCAGGATTTGAACCGCACAGCCAGCTAAGTGGCATCCAGCTGCCTTAGTCACCAGACTAGAGAGCTGGCCCCAGTTACCTTTCAGAACCTCCCTGTACGTGGTTCCAAGGGGAACGGTATCACACAAGGCCTATTCTCAGAGTTCTTGCCTTTCTGTCTGTCCTTCCAGTTTCCTCCTTCATCCTATAGTTTGGTTCGTCGCTCATTACTTTTCTTATTAAAATAAAACTACATACATATGAATCATAGATGTCATGCATCGTACATGTAATATGCACCACATATATGTGATGCTTCTTATTTTTACATCTACGTAGGTAGGAAAAGAGGGCTCCGAGGGGCCTGTCTGAAGTCTGGTCCAGGAGGGCGTCGGTCACGTCTTGGTCCCGCACTTCCAGACATGCGGTCACTGTTTGCTGAAAGGCGTTTGGAGGGTGGGGAGAGACTTTCGCAGCCTTGGGGAGAGTGAGGTGCGCTGCAGCCCCTGGCAGCGAGGCAGGTGCCTGGGGAAAGCAGAGCTGCCTATGTAGGCAGGGGGGGCTGCCGGCCCTGCCCAGGG
>NW_006203448.1:1505988-1510457 GCF_000334495.1 Tupaia belangeri chinensis | reverse complement strand
GAGCAGCCCTGCCTATGTAGGCAGGGGGTGCTGCTGGCCTTGCCAGGGCCTCAAGCCCTGTCCGACTCTTTCCTTCCAGGCCTTCGACCCCTTTCTTCGACCTGCTGCAGCACCGGTACCAGCAGCTGTGGGTACAGGAACAAAAGGCCACCCAGAAAGCCATCAAACTGGAGAAGAAGCAGAAGGTAGCACAGCCCTCCCCCCGAGTGACCGCGTGTGGGGAGAGGAGGGAGGGGAGGGCTGGCCCAACCAGGCTCTGAGACCGGTTTGTACATGCTTGTGTTGGGGCTGGTGTAGGAGAACCAAGTTCCGTAGTGGTTAAGGGGCTGGGACCAGCAGATGGCGAAATGTCTACGTAGCTGGACTCCCATGTAGTCAACCACAGTTCGAGTCCTGGACCAGACTGCTTAAACTCACACCGGGCGCGTGGGCGTGCGTGCCCAAGATCCCGAGAGGAGAATGGAGGAGAAGGGATTGCGGCATGACCATGCCCCCTGGGGGGTGATTTCTCACTTTCTCTCCCTCTCTGTCTCTCTGGTGAGTGCAAGGGCCCTATAGCAAAAATATCTCTTAAAAAAATAATAAAAGAAGAGGCTAATCAGGCAAAGTGGAGAGGAACAAGCTGATCTTAGAATGGCGATTTTGAAGGATGCATTTTATTAAACTTAGGGACCCATTTTCTCACGTTAATGCCAAGGCTCGTGCCAGCCCTTCCCCTGTGTCCCACGCATCACGCACCTGTGCGTTAGAAAGCCTGTGAGGAGGGCGTGTCACCCCTACTTCCTGGCCTCAGAATTAGGGTGTGGAGAGGTGGTGTCTACGTAGGGGAGCTTGGGTTCCAGCCCCAGCCACGTCCCTGCTCCTCCTCGTCTGAGGGGCAGGGAGCAGACTGGGTGAGACTTGTTCCAGAAAAAAAGTACTGGGCCATTTGAAAATACTCCATGTGTTCTTTCTTTAAAATATCCTGAAATTTGGGGACTGCAGGTGGTGCAGAGGTTAAGGTGGCTGGATCCACATGGCCGGCGGCATGGTTCGAGTCCCAGATTTGGCAGCTTAAAAAACACGCTGGGCATGTGTGCATGTCCAAAATCCCAAGGGGAGAATGGAAGAGAAGGGATTGTGGTGGCCACCCTCCCCCGCCAGGGAGGTGCTTTCTCATTTTCTGTCTCTCTCAGCCTCTCCTTGGCTAGTGCAAATGCCCTGCTACAAAAACTAAAAAAAAGGGACCAGCAGTTGGCATAATGGCTATGTCGCTGGACTCCCATGCAGTCCACCACAGTTCAAGTCTCAGACACAGTTGCTTAAATTCACGCCGGGTGCGTGTGCGTGCATGCCCAAGATCCTGAGAGGAGAATGAAGGAGAAGGGATTGCGGTGTGGCCATCTTCCCCCGTCCCACGGGGAGAGATTTCTAGAGTGATTTCTAGCTCTCTTTCTCTCTCTGTCTTTTTGGCCAGCGCATGCACCCTATAGCAAAAACCTCTCAAAAAAAACTAAAAAATAAGAATCCTGAACTCGGACTGTCAGAGAGTTCAGCTCAGTCTCTTCTCCAATCAGTCCAGAAGGATGATAAGTGTATGTTGGGACCAGCAGATGGTGTAGTGGTTATGCTGCAGGACTCTCATGTAGCTGACCGCAGTTCTAGTCCCGGACCTGGTGGCTTAAACTCATGTTTGGCACGTGTATGTGCGTGCCCAGAATCCCAAGAGGAGAACGGAGGAGAAGGGATTATAGCAGTGTAGCGTGACTCCCACCTGGGGGGGTGATTTCTCACTTTCTGTCTCTCACTTTGGCAAGTACCTGTGCCCTATAGCAAAAATTTCTCAAAACAATAAAACAAATCAAATCAAATCAAACAAACAAACAAACAAAAACCAGAACAATGATAAGTGTATGTCTGCATGTTCAGGTCAACTCAGGGTCTGAAACCAGGGACTCCCATATGGCCCCAGTATTGCACAGCGGTGCCTGCGGCTTACACTGCTGTGGCTGGGCCCAAGAATAACTTTTTGCTATAGGGTGCATAGAGAGAGAGGGAAAGTGAGAGATCACCCCTCAGGGGGATGGCCTTCTCCTCCATTTTCCTCTCGGATTTGGGCACACACACCCAATGTGATTTTCAAGCCCCTGTATCTGGGATTCGAACCATGCATGGAGTTGGCCGTGTGGGATCCATGCCTTAACCACCACGCCACCTACTGGCTCTGGAATACCTTTTTTTTTTCCAGAGAGATTTTTGCTATAAGGCACATGTGCTCACCAGAGAGACAGAGACAGAGAGACAGAAAGTGAGAAATCACCCCCTGGGTGCCTAGCCATGCTGCAATTCCTTCTCCTCTATTCTCTTGTCAGGATTTTGGGCACACACGCACATGCATCCTTAAACATGAGTTTAAGCCTCCAGGTCTGGGCCTCAAACGGCGGTCGCCTATGTGGGAGTCCAGCGACATAACCATGACATCACCTGCTGGTACCCTGGAATACCTTTTAGGACCAGCCCGTGGCTAGCTTCTTTGTTAATGGCTCAAGAACAGTCAGCAGGCTGTGACGATGGCCAGTGCTGTGGGACACGCCACTCAGGGTCACATCAGAGCTGCATGTCTTCATTAGCAACTGCGTCAACTGTGTCACAGCACCTTGGAGATCCGCCGGCCCACAGACACTGGGTCCTCCGGGCACTCATCTTCGGCTCCGGGAGAGCCCTCAGAACCACTGCCCCCTCACGAAGCAGAGGGCCCTCTTCGCAGCTGGCGGAGTGATGGGCCCACACCCGGGGGGCCGGTGTGTGACTCTGAGGAGTCTCAGTTTCCTCACTGAGCAAATAAAAGGGTCGAATTGGATGCAGGCCCACCATGCTGTGCTCACATAGGGAGGAAAGACGCCTTTTCCCTGCCCATCCGCTTCATGGTTGAGGCCCTTCTAACAAAAGACAGATTAACAAGGGAAAAGCACACACATTTATTAAGCTGTAAGTCTGGGCCACAGGAGCCCTGTAAGGACAGGGAGACCCAAAGAATCGGCTAAACCTGTATACTTTGATGCTAGGGGATGGGGAGACAGGGCTGGACAAAGGAGGGTCGAATGGCAGTAAACGTGGGGGACTGGAGCAGACTTGTCTGTCCCCATCCTGCTCTGAGACCCAGGGTCTGAGGCCCGAGGAAAAAAATGGGCATGGGGGGTGGGGGCGCCTCTCCCATGAGGGTCTTAGGACCTGCTTCAGGGAGGAAGAGTGGGCAAAAGCCAGAGAGAATTCCTGCTTCTCTTCTTCAGCACGCCATGGTGGCCTATTGTGGGGTACTGTGTCCACAACCCCACTTAGAAAACACTCGTTGAAATCACATCGGAGTTCTCATCACACTCCAGAATTCTCGTACCTGCCACATTACCTTACAAATGGCTACAAAGCTGTCAGACACTGCGGGCTGCTGTCCGGGGCTGATAGACAATTTATTAGGCTGGTAAGACAGATGGCCAGGCTGCGAGGCCCATCGCCTCCACCCACGGGGAGGCTGCCTCTTCCTTAGGCCTGCAACCAGTCCTGGGTTTCGAACAGCCGTGACTCCAGACACAATTCTTGGTTGCAGCTACAGTTAGCAAGTCGTGATCTTGGGCTAGACCCTCTGCTCAGGTCTTAACTCTGCTAATCTTTGAAGAACACTGGCTTTGGGAACCAGCAGTTAGCGCAATGGCTATGTCACTGAACTCCCACGTAGTCGACCACGGTTCACGTCCAGGACCCGGTGGCTTAAAACTCACGCCAGGCACGTGTGCGTGCGTGCCCAAGATCCCGAGAGGAGAATGGAGGAGAAGGGACTGCAGCGTGACCATCCCCCCTGGGGGGTGATTTCTCGCTTTCTGTCTCTCTGTCTCTCTCTGCTGTCTGGTGAGTGCACACGCCCTATAGCAAAAACCTCTCCAAAGAAAAAACAACAACAACAACAAAGAACACTGGTTTTTAGGCATCAGTACCCCATGTGAGCCTCGAGGTAAACTCAAGAAGCAAAGTAGGGAACGCAGAAGAAGTTGATTCGGGCCAAGTTTGAGGACTGTGGTCCGGCATGCAGCCTGGGGCATACGCGGTGGCCCTAAACATGTGCACCAAGGTCCTGTCATCTTCAGGCAGGTGTTAAAGGCCAGAGTCAGGGGCCAGCAGGCGATGTGGCAAGTAAGGCGACTGGATCCCACGTGGCCGGCTGTGTGGTTCAAGTTCCGGACCCAGTGGCTTGAAAGCAGGCCCGGAACATGTGCGTGTGCCCATAATCTCAGGAGGAGATGTGGCAGCCCCTCCCCCGCAACACACCGAGGGGACTCCTCACGTCCCCTCTTTGCAGCGAGCACACACACCCTGTAGGCAACACTAAGAGCAATGAAATAACAATAAGAAAGGCAGACGTCAGAGTGGAGGGCGTTTATCAGTGACATCGAAGGAGCGCTACCCGTGGCTGGCAGGGCCCCTAAAGAGGGGGGCCA
>NW_006203448.1:1504035-1505918 GCF_000334495.1 Tupaia belangeri chinensis | reverse complement strand
GGTGTCGGGCTGCTGGTTTGCGAGCCCTCGCCTCCATGGCCGCCCCTGCTTTGTTCAGTCAGGATTTAACACAAGCTGATACAAAGGAGTTCGTGTTGAGTCTGAAACCTTCACACCCATTTCCAGTGGTGGAAACCGCGCAGGCTGCCCTGATGCAGCTCTCCTAGCCACGCTCTGACTAGAAAGCTTCTCTGCTTCGGCTCAGAGAGGAAGGTTCAGAACTATTCTAGAAGGCAGAGAGGCTAACTGACCCAAAGGGCTTATCAGTCACTTACAGATGTATGCAGTAAAACAACGGAATTCCTTACCAAAGTGACTTCATCAAAGGCGTGCACCGGGCGGTAGCTCTTCAGTTTATTCAGCTCCGTCTGGCAGCCGTGCCTTGGCATGCCTGGTACCGCGCTGGGATTTTATTCTGGGAGACACCGAATGTCAGTCAGACCCCGCCCCCAGGAAAAATGACTTAGTTTCTAGCAAGCACATGGACTCGCCACAGAGAGACAGAGAGAGGGGTGGAGAGGGAGAAAGCACCCCAGTGGGGCGGTGGTCACGCTGTGACCCCTTCTCCATTTCTCCATCCTTTGGGGATTTGGGGCACACATGAGCCTGGAGTGTCTTTCCATTTTCCGAGGCCAGGATATGAACTAGGTGGTCAGTCATATGGGATCTGGCTTCCTTAAGCACGAGGCCATGGAACCCTGCTCAAAAATTGCTCTCAAGGGAACCAGCAGTTAGCGTAATGGCTATGTCGCTGGACTCCCACGTAGTCGACCGCGGTTCGTGTCCCGGACCCGGTGGCTTAAAACTCACGCCGGGCGCGTGTGCGTGCGTGCCCAAGATCCCGAGAGGAGAATGGAGGAGAAGGGATTGTGGCGTGACCATCCCCCCGGGGGGTGATTTCTTGCTTTCTGTCTCTATGTCTCTCTCTGTCTGTCTGGCGAGCGCACGCGCCCTACAGTGAAAATCTCTCAAAAAAAAAAAAATTGCTCTCAAAATGGTCCCCTGGTGAAATCAGGATGAGACCCAAGTTCACAGAGCCAGAAACTCCTATAACCCAGAGATGTTCTTGGAGGAGAGTTTACAAAAGCACAGGACTATTTCCGCCAGCACCGAACCTAGGCCCCCGCTGTGAGGAGCCCCAGCGCTCAGGTGGTATCAGCACAAGGAAAACCCACCTCTGGCCCAGTGGGTGGGTAATGGTTACATCACTGGACTCAGTGTAGTCGAGTCTGGAAGCCGACAGCTTGACGCACACACATCCAGTGTGTGCATGTGTGCCCAAGATCCTGAGAGGAGGATGGAAGAGAAGGGACTGTGGAGTGGCCATGGCCCCTGGGGGTGACTGCTCACTTTCTGTCTCTCCAGCGAGCGCATGCACCCTATAGTAAAATTCTCTCTTTGAAAAAAAGAAAAGAAAACCCACCTTTGCATAAACAAGCAGACCACACTGGGCATGGTCACTGCCGACCTCCAACAAGCTCAGCTCCAGGCCCACGAAGGCTCCCACGGCCTTTGCCCCCAGTTAGGACAGGGAGCAGGCACAACGCAGGCCTGTGAGGGCCACTGGGCGAGGGGAGGGCTCACAGCGGAGGTTGGGGCGTGCAGAGGGGAACTCAGATGGCCTGGGTAGAACCCTTCTCTTACCACTTACAGCTGGATGGCCTTGGGGAGGTCCTCGTATTACCCCACCAAGACTCACCTTCCTCCTCTGTAGACTGGGCGGGCAGCACAGTCATCCCGCGGTTCCTACATGGGAAAGGTCCCCGGCTTGGGTCCCGGGACCTCCCTGATCACGTGGTGTGGATGTGGACTTGTGACCAGGCCAGCTGCGACTGGTGGTGGATTGTCCCATGAAGACCCTCTTGGGGCACCTCTCTCTTTCC
>NW_006203448.1:1499992-1503974 GCF_000334495.1 Tupaia belangeri chinensis | reverse complement strand
AGCGTGTCGGGCCCTCAGAAGCCCTTGGTGTGCACTACCTACCATCGGTGTAGATAAATCCCCAAGTAGACCTCTCGGTGGGGTGCCTGGGCACCCACCCGCACCCGCATGCAGCGCACACCTGCCTGGCAGGGCTGACAAATGACAGGAGAGGCCATCCAGGGCGCAGCCTCGCCCGGCTCTGTGATTTCAGGAGAGCTTGCAGGTCTCTCTGAGCCTCAGGTAACAGCCATGCCCACACCCAGGTGGTGAGAACTGAGATGGGACCGCGGGTGTGGCCTTCCTCCATAGCGGCACACCCTCCTGGATCCCTCTTTGGCACCCGTCCACCCCAGGTGTGGGTCCCGACCCCTCTTCAAGGCTCTGGGTATGAACAGGACTGAGCTGCTCCTTCCCTGTGGGGTTCTTTTTTTTTTTTTTTTTTTTTTTTTTTTGGGGGGGGTTTTTTCTATAGGGAGAGACAGAGAGACAGAAAGCGAGAAATCACCCCCCAGGGGGATGGCCATGCTGCAATCCCCTTCTCCTCCATTCTCTCGGGATCTTGGGCACGCACACACACGTGCCCGGCGTGAGTTTTTTAAGCCACCAGGTCCGGGACACGAACTGCAGTCAACTACGTGGGAGTCCAGCAACATAGCTATTATGCTAACTGCTGGTCCCCCCCTATGGGCTTCTTGAACTTTGGCAGGGATCTCTCAGGCTTGACTGTGCACCCAGGTCTCCTAGGGTGCGTGTGGAGAGTGCAGACCCGAGGGCCTTCCCAGCTGGCTCTGAGGCTGGAAGCCTAGACCCCGCCTTCATCTGCCCTGGATAACTACTGCCAGCCGCAGGCCTTAACAGCAGGCGCCTGTCTCGTGGTTGTGGAGCCTGGGAGGCCCAGATGCAGGCGCCGTGAGACTACTTCCTCCTGAGGCCTCTCTCACTGACCTCTTGGCCATGTCCTCACCTGGTGGAGAAAGAGCTCTGGTCCCTGTCTTCTCACGGGGACGCTGGCCCTGTCAGACTGGGGCCCCACCCTTAGGACTCCATTTACCCTCACCACCTCCTTGAAGCGCTCGTCTCCACAGTCTGGGCTTAGGGAGGGGCCAGTTCAGTCCATCCCGGGCCCCATGAGCAAGGACTGTAATGATGGACCAGCAGGCACAGGGCATGCGGATGGCAGCAGTGGGCTTCCTTGGTGTCCCTGGAATCCACCTGCAGAGGCCTCGTGCACTCTGGCCTGAGCCCCTGAGCCCCTCTCCCGGAAGGAGTGTCTTCTCCCCGGGCGGGTCATCGTGGGGACCTGCTCCAGGGTCAGTAACGACCCCTCAGGGCACGCAGGCTTCATCCAGTCGCTCCAAACCACCAGGCAGTGTTGGCCTCCGAAGGCAAGCACACAGCAGCCTGGGACGCCGTCCCGGCCCTCAAAGCCACCACGTACAGACCTCAGTGTCCTGGAGCTGAACCAGAAATGGGAACAAGTGTGGGGCGTCCCGTGGCTCCGTGCCCCTACAGCTAGGGTGGCCGGGGCCAGGTCAGGTGCCTGAAATGGCCTCAGGTAAGGGCCAGGGCCCCTCCCTCTACCCGCCTGGCTCCGGCCTTCTGTCCTCCAGCCCCTTCCTCGCGCCTGCTTCGGCAGCCGGGTGACGGGCTCTGCACTCCTCTGGCCCACAGGTGATCCTCGGGAAGCTGTACGAGACCCGGAGCAGTCAGCTGAGGAAGTACAAGCCGCCCGTGAAGCTGACTGCCCTCTGGCACATGCCGCACTTCCAGAAGGTCAGCATCCCACTCACTGCCCTCCCCACACCAAGGGCTGGCCGTGCCCGGCGTGAGCATCTTTACCTGTCGTCTAGACAGTCTGGGCTTCTCCCCACTGACGAGTAAAACGCAGCCAGCAGCAGTAGAGCCGTAGCTACCGGTTTGGAGCACTTGCTGAAGCGCCAGGGGGTGCGCCTCTGGGCCCAGCCTCCCTCCAGTGACAGGGCTGTTGGCGTAGGAGTCCTGTGCGCTGAGATCTTGGGAATGCAAATTAACTAGAGACCCACCAGGCTAAACTGCCTGTGGGCTGGTGTTCTCTGGAGAGGGGAGGTGTGCACCAGGGTCAGGGTAGGTACATGACAAACACCTGGACTGACCTGGAAGTGGCCCAGGGAACTAGCCAGGCGCAGCCTCAGAACTGACTCTGTAGCCGGTGGCTCCCAGACGGCGGCGTTGTCTTCAGTTTCCCGCAGGGGAAGAACGGTATAAGAGCCAGGGGCGTTGTGCAGGGGGAGGGAAGTGGGGGCTTTGGGAAGGGCGGCTGCAGGCCCAGCTTGGGCAGAGTGGCCTCTAGGAGGCCACGAGGGACCCGCCTGGCTCCGGCAGGACAGCTGCACAAAGCAACGCTCTGGCCAAGCAGGTCCGGGGCCGCTGCGCTAACTGCGCTAACTGCAATTAGACAGCGAAGAGCCGGTGCCTTCCTGAGCCTAATGCGCTCGAACAGGCTGCCCAGCTTCGCCGCAGAAGCCTGCCCCGCCCCCCTTGGCGCGGCCTCTCGCGTCCTGCCCAAGTGGCCTCCATCAGCACATGTCAGTGACCATTCGCCCCGCCGCCTGTCAGCCCGGGCTCCGCCGCACACGCGGCAAATGTCAAGGAAAGATCGTGACTGAGCCTGTGCAGGAGGTGAGGTCACCGCCCGCTGTTGGGTGGCTCCTCTGGCCTGCCTGGCCTCCGCCGCGCCTCACCTCGGTCCCGGTTTCCTGCCTCAGTAAACACTGCCCTCCTTTCCACTCTGGCCTTTCGGCGAGGCCGTCCACAGCCTCCTTCCTGGCCCTTCCTGTGCTCGCTCCTCAGTGATACTCCTGCAGTCCACAGGGACGTGGTGGGGGGGGGACCAGGACCAGCCACTGGGCAGCCAGGAGGCCCCTCGGGGGACCTTGGCTGGAAGCCCCACCCCCAGTGTCTCCCATCAGGAGTCCAAGACTGGAGGGTGGAGGGGGCAGGCAGCCTCCCCCAGGAGTGCAGGGAAGGGCCGTCTCTGGCCGCCTGGGCACGAGCTCCTGTCCTCCATGGCCTGCAACCCCACATGCCCATTCGGAGCGGGGACCAAATGCAGAAATAAGGGCAGGGCGCCTTTCCCCAGAAGAGGGGATTTGGCTCGGCAGATGATGGCGCTCTTCTGGCCTTCAGAGGTTGGCCTGGTACACCGTGAGGACCAGCTGCCACGCTGTCATGGTAACCTCTGGCTGTGCCGGGCACGTGGGTGCCAGAGTGAGTCCTCTCATTTCGCCCTCAGAATGGGCAGCCTACCTCCACCGCCAGGCGGGAGGCAGAGGCTGGTGCGCTCGGACCCGGACCGAAGCTAGCGCCACAGCAGGGCTGGTCCCTGGGCACTGCCCTGGACAACCTCACGGCAGCCCTCGGCGCCAGCGTGCTGCTGGGCGGACGTCACCCTCGGTCCCCTCTCGGGCAGTCACACCAACAAAATGTATTTATTGGGCTTGTGCTACGTGCCCAGCACGGAGCAAGTATCGTCCCCAACATACTATGTCCCCATTCCACGGGTGTGACACTGAGGCTCGGGGAGGTGACGGAGATCCCAGATCCCATCTGGGGCTGCCGAGCAGGGGCACCGAGGCCCTTCCCCCCTGTAGGCCCCACCCCTGCAGCCCCACACCCCACTAAAGGGGGCGTTCCTTCTCCTTCGCTAACTTACCACCTTGGCGATTCATTAAGTCACCGAGAGATTTGTCATCTTCTTTGGTAAAATGTGAGCCCAAAGAACCATGCCTACCTGTCCCCCATGATGTCCCCAGGGCCCAGCAGGGCACCAGGCACCGAGTAGGTGGCCAGTGAAGGTCTGTAGGGTGAACAGGAGAAGAATGAGCCTGGGGACAGCCCAGAGTGACGCAGGAATTTAACAGCTGTGCACAAACCTGACGGAGCCCCCTCCACCCAAGCACCAGCACCCCTCCGACCTCCCACTGGTCTGGACTCCAGGCCAGCCAGGCGGCCAGGCTGGTCC
>NW_006203448.1:1494446-1498370 GCF_000334495.1 Tupaia belangeri chinensis | reverse complement strand
CCGGGCCGAAGCTAGCGCCACAGCAGGGCTGGTCCCTGGGCACTGCCCTGGACAACCTCACGGCAGCCCTCGGCGCCAGCGTGCTGCTGGGCGGACGTCACCCTCGGTCCCCTCTCGGGCAGTCACACCAACAAAATGTATTTATTGGGCTTGTGCTACGTGCCCAGCACGGAGCAAGTATCGTCCCCAACATACTATGTCCCCATTCCACGGGTGTGACACTGAGGCTCGGGGAGGTGACGGAGATCCCAGATCCCATCTGGGGCTGCCGAGCAGGGGCACCGAGGCCCTTCCCCCCTGTAGGCCCCACCCCTGCAGCCCCACACCCCACTAAAGGGGGCGTTCCTTCTCCTTCGCTAACTTACCACCTTGGCGATTCATTAAGTCACCGAGAGATTTGTCATCTTCTTTGGTAAAATGTGAGCCCAAAGAACCATGCCTACCTGTCCCCCATGATGTCCCCAGGGCCCAGCAGGGCACCAGGCACCGAGTAGGTGGCCAGTGAAGGTCTGTAGGGTGAACAGGAGAAGAATGAGCCTGGGGACAGCCCAGAGTGACGCAGGAATTTAACAGCTGTGCACAAACCTGACGGAGCCCCCTCCACCCAAGCACCAGCACCCCTCCGACCTCCCACTGGTCTGGACTCCAGGCCAGCCAGGCGGCCAGGCTGCTCCTTCCCCCGGAGCTCGCGCCCGTTTCTCCGCGCCTCGCCCGGGCTCGGCTCGGGAGGGTCTTTGTCTCCGTGGCTGCGGATCCGCCGCCCCTGCCCCGCCCCGCCCCATTATGAAGGGGAAATCGCTTCCAAAAAAGTTGAACCTGTCACGGTGATGGATAACCTAAATGGACTCTCCCCGCTCACGAACAGATGTCGACGCTGAACTCTGTCAGAAATAATTAAACACCTTTCACACGGAAAAGCAGCAGGCAGGGCGCCGCGCCGCTCGTGGCCGGGTCATTGCGGCAGGGCAGGCCTTTGTGCACCGGCTCAGCCGGCCGCAAGGGGGCGCTCTGCAAGAGGGGCCGCTGGGACCGCTGAGACCTCCGCCTGGCACCACGCGGCTGCCCCCCAGGTCCGGAGAGGAGAGAGACCCAGGAAGGGAAAGGACGCACCCCTCTGCGCGGTTCCATCTGGCACCTTGCCGCAGGGACCAGAAATTGCCACCGGGCGCTCAGTGCCCAGGACAAGGGGGTGAGCTGGTAGCTGGCCAGGGGCCTTCCTGCCAGTCTGACTGAGAGGCCTAGGCTAGCCAGGTCTCAGTGTCCTCATCTGAAAATGAAGGGTAGGGAACCAGCAGTTAGCGTAATGGCTATGTCGCTGGACTCCCACGTAGTCGACCGCGGTTCGTGTCCCGGACCCGGTGGCTTAAAACTCACGCCGGGCGCGTGTGCGTGCGTGCCCAGGATCCCGAGATGAGAATGGAGGAGAAGGGATTGTGGCGTGACCATCCCCCCTGGGGGGTGATTTCTCGCTTTCTGTCTCTATGTCTCTGTCTGTCTGGCGAGCGCACGCGCCCTACAGTGAAAATCTCTCAAAAAAAATGAAGGGTAAGGCCAGTGTGGTTCTTGTATTTTTTTTCCTTAGGGCAAGGTCTCGCGAGGTTGCCAGGCTGGCCTCGAACTCACAATCCTCCTGCCTCAGCTCCTGAGTAGCTGGGGTAACAGGAGCCTGCCACCACACTTGGTGTAGGGCTAGTTCTTACAGGTCCCTTCTGACCCCGACTTTATGATGCTGAGTTCACTGGCCAAGGAACCATGTGGAGGTGGCAGGCCCCAGGCCCCACGTGAACTTCTGGGAAGCAGCCCAGCCTCCTCCTCAGGTTCCCATGGGGGACGGGATGTGGACTCATCATCTCCCACCCTAAGGGGGGACCACTGACGTGGGGCCAGCCCCTCTGTGCGGGGCACAGGCTGGGAGCTCTTTCGTCTTTCAGCAGGGCAGAGCGCAGTGGCCCGCAGGCAGGGAGGAGGGAGGCCGCATGGTCTGCCTGTGCATGTGTGGCTTCCCAGGTCAGCCAGATTGGCCCGGAAAGGCGAGCCTGCTGCTCCGGATCAGGTGTCTTTACCAACTAAGACCCGCTTTCTCTTCCGTAAAACGGGCTAAGGTGCTCCGTGCGGGACCACGGGAGGATCTGACGAGCCTCCTTGTGCCGCGTCCCCCAGAGCGCCCGGCCTCTTGTGCTGTGAGGAGGCCGCAGCATCTGGGCCCTCACTCACTTTCAGTCATCCACAACCTTTCCCTCCAACGCCTTTATGCCGCTCCCTGATCTCAGCGCCCCAGACAGGTGGGCAAGCCACCCTGGGGTTTCCACAGCTGCTCCAGGGCTGCTGCTCAGTGGCCCAGAACAGGAGAGGGATGGATGGAAGGACAGACAGGTGGACAGGCAACTTGCACAGGTCGTTGGCCAGACAGGGAGGTTTGGAGAAGCCCCACCCCAGGTGTCCAGGGCTCAGGAGCTGAGGTAGTCGGGGAGACACCACCCTCAGTTGACAGCCCCAAGTCTGGGAAGGCAGGGTCATTCCCCTGACGACAGCCCCATTACACGCAATCCAGCACAGGCCAGCCCACTCTGTTTGTGTCCCTCAGAAACCTCCTCGGGGCTCTTCCCAGGAGGGGACCAGACACTCCAGCTTGCCCAGGACAGCCCTCCTTTGGGCCTGTTGAGAGGCGCAATGTTTTGTTTTGTTTTAGTTTGCTATAGAGCTCATGTGCTCGCTAGAGAGAGACAGGGTGGAAGGGGTGGCACTCCCCTGGTGAGTCCAGGACTCGAATGTGCAGCCAGTTCCCTGGGATCCAGCTGCCTTAACCTCCATGCCAGCGTAGTTACTGACAGCGCCCCTGTCTGAGCCACACAGTGAATGGCCACCTAATCATTTTTTTTTTTCCTTAGAGAGATTTTTGCTATAGGGTATGTGTGCTCACTAGAGACACAGAGAGAGACAGAGAGACAGAAAGTGAGAACTCACCCCCGCCCCCGGGGGCGATAATCATACCGCAATCTCTTCTCCTCCATTCTCCTCTCGGGATTTTGGGCATGTACACACACACACCTGGCATGAGTTTCAAGCCACCTGATCCAGGACTCAAACCGCAGTTGGCCATGTGGGAGACCAGTGACATAGCCATTACACCATCTGCTAGTCACTGGCAACCTAATCTTAAGCCATGAAATGCAGAGGGGCTTAGCCTGGTGGTACAGACAGTAGCAAGCTGAACTGCAGCACTGGAAGCCATATGGTTGACCTCGGGTTCGAATCCCCAGGTTGGTTTGAAAACACGCTGGATGTGCCTGCCTGCCTAAGACCCTGAGAGCCAGAAGGCTGGAGAAAGGCCCGTGAGGTGATGGGGCCCTGTCAAGTGTTTCTCTCGCGCTGTGTAG
Source organism: Tupaia belangeri chinensis (assembly GCF_000334495.1). Taxonomy (NCBI): domain Eukaryota; kingdom Metazoa; phylum Chordata; class Mammalia; order Scandentia; family Tupaiidae; genus Tupaia; species Tupaia belangeri. The sequence continues at coordinate 1,494,993 of NW_006203448.1, read as the reverse complement.
AGAACACACACACGCTCTCTACCCTGGATAAGAATAACCGTAAATGTCAAAGCAGATGGCTAATCCTTCTACCCAAACACAGAGGGGTGAGTGCTCCAAATGCTCACGTCGGCACCGCCAGCCACGGCGAAGGATCAGGTGTTGCCAGTGAGACCATCCAAGTTCGTGTCGGGAGGTATAGACGGCGAAATGCTATAGGACCGACGACCGAGGACTCGGACTTTTATCTGCGCTGTCAGTAACTCCAATAGCATCTTGTTGACTAAAGGAACGTGTACCACCTGACCCCGTCGGGACGAAGGCCCTGCACACTCCACGCGTCTGCACAGCCTTACACACGCCTGGGGGACAGTCCCCCAAATGGTAACCATAGTGATCTTTGGAGCGTCAGGCTGGGGCCGCGTTTTACTTTTTCCGATGCTCTTTTCTACATTGTTTGAATTATTGCAATGAGTGCACATAACTTAACGAAACCACTGAGGCTATTTTTTAAAGGATTTTTTGTTTGTTTTAGTTTTGCTATAGGGCACGTGTGCTTGCCAGAGAA
>NW_006203448.1:1491212-1494415 GCF_000334495.1 Tupaia belangeri chinensis | reverse complement strand
AAAGAGAAATCACCCCTGCAGGGGGATGGCCACACCAATAATTCCTCTTGGGATTTTGGACATGCATGCACACCTGCCCGACATGTTCCTCAAGCTGCCAGATCCAGGATTTGAACCTTTCAATCAGCCATGTGGGATCCAGCCACCTTCACCATGCCACCAGCTGGTCCTTAAAAGGATTCTTTAAAAAATTATTTATTATTATTATTATTTTTAAATTTTACCAGAGAGAGAAGGGGGGGGGGAGAGCGAGAGAAGGTGAGAGAGCAAGCCTCCAGGTCCAGGACTCAAACTTGTTGGCCATGTGGGAATCCTGTGCCTTACCCACCATGCCAACTGCCTGCCCCAAAAGGATGTTCTTAAAGGATGGAGATACTTCATCCCTCTCCTGGGGCTTTTCCCAGTGTCCCCACCCCTTCCTAGTCTGGTCCTGCCTGATGTCTCAAAATACTAGGTGCCGCTGGCTAAGTTGCTTCCCCACATCCAGCTTCCAGCAGGCACGGCCAGTGGCCACCCTATACCCACAGTGGTGGTTGCTGACTCTATGGTCGAGTCCATGTCACCATCAGAGACCTGACATCCTTTGGAGTAGGGGTCTGCCCAAGCATCTGGCAGTCTCCTTGTCCTCTGCACACCCCACCCCTGCCCCAAGCCCATCACTGCAGTGCAAACGCCCACCGACATTACATAGTCATTCGGTCACTAAAGTATGAACAAATTGACTCTATTTTCATTTGGCTTTTGGTTTCAGCCCGACTGCTTTAGAATAATGGCCCAAGCTATTAAGCTAACAGTTTGATTTACAAGCTCTTGTGCTCTGAACGGTGAGATCAGACTCCTCTCTTTGTGGAAAACTAACCCTGCCTTGGGTCTCCCGGGCCTCTGGCTCCCTAATAGAACAGGAGACTGAGGGGAAAAGTCTCAGCAGTCAGCCAAGCGGTGACACCCAGGATACAGCTGATTAGTGGGAGCTGCCGAATCTAAGAAAAGGATTTGCTTCCCCACCTCTAAGCTCTCTTACAAATCATAGCTGGCTGGAAAGTTAACTCTGTTAAACCCCGGGAGCGGGGTCCTCGCCTGTCCACCCTGCTCAGCTCTCAATAAAATAAAGACGGCCGTTCTCTGCAAAGGCGTGTCCAACCCCAGAGTCACACTTTGCAGCCCCAGGAAGGACAGAAGCTGGATCAGCTGCCCCTCCCAAGGGTCTCCGCGCCAGGGATGTATTTTAAGAATCCTGTCTCGCGCACCGAGATGAGAACCCTCTGCTGCCGTGTCGGGCACTGAGTGCAGGGATGGGATGTGTCACACGGAAACAGGGCCATAGGAAGAGTGATTCAGAGGCCCTGATGCAGTTGACATTCCTTCCCTAAATACAGATACCCCGTTAAAACCCATCAGTATGCAGAAGAGCTGGCTTGCCAGGGGATAAAAGCAGGCCTCTAATTGGCTTTACATAATCTGGCATTTCGGAGGTACAGAATTTTTAGGCACCTGCTCATGAGGTGACATTGCTACTCAAATACTGGCAAGGCACAGGCAGCCAGAGCTAAGGTCTGTGGATGGGGATAGAGGGGGGATGGGGGACTGGCAGCCAAGTTCCTGGAGCCACATGAGAAGTCTGGAGCTGTCGAGTGGGGCTAGGAGAGGCCACCAGCCAAGGGAGAGCCAAGGCTGGCCCTTCTAACAGGTCCCTCCTGCCCGCAGTCTCCCTGGGGACTTGCAGTTAAATCCAGAGGGCTCTTCTCCCCTACTGGGTGTGAAGATATTCCATTTTTTAAAAGTGTATGTATTTTTTCCATAAGCGAGCAAGAGAGAGGGTCTTGGTGCCATGACTCCATCCCTCCAGGCCGGCCAGGATCATGGGCGAGTGCGTGCCTGGCACACCCAGGAGGCATCCGGATGCATACCTGCAACCTTCCCACGCGGGCGCCACAAGCGCACTGCATTTCACAGCTGCACCACCAGCCGGCCCCAGGGTTTTCATTTTTGTGTCGAAAATCAACCTGGAAATGGAGCAAGGCAGTTTGTTCAGCATCACATATACATTTCTAATCTCTGGAGGTGTCAGAGCCTCACATTTGGGGAGCTGGTGGGACTTTGGGGATCCCCAGTTTCTTCTAACTTCCAGCTCATCCCCGAGAGAACAGATCCCTGGATGAGCTGAAGAGAATCCTGCCGCTCAGCCTGCAGCTGAGGCCAGCATCACCACCTCAAGGTCTCCCTCATTCCCCTGGTTCCGAGTGTCCCCTCTCGTCAGCCTCTGTCACTCGGTACCGACGCAGTTGCTGTGCTGAGATTCCAAAGCTGCCTTACACGTGGCCAGCAGGTTCTAACACATCACCACTGGCCGGTCTCCTGGGCCAAACTCAGGGTTCGGTCACACGGCACGGGCAGGTGTGCGGGTGAAATGAGTCAACGGGCTGGAGCAACAGTCCCTCTGCGATGCCAAGTCCCCTGGCCTCAGACACACGCCGGGGAGGAAGAAGACGCCGGGGAGGTTCTTCAGGCCCTTCCTGTACAACATGCCTTGGAGCAGTGCAGGGAGACGCGGGCGGCTGGTCCATCCAGAGCGCGGAGGGAGGAAGTTACCCAGAGACGAGTTCCCAGACGACGGCAAGGACGACATCAAAGCTCGCGTGTCCTCTGTCCTTCGTGGGCACCAGCCTGGGCACCTCAGAATGACCCCGTGTCATCAGCACTCTCCGTAGCCCCATGTGGTAAGGGTGAGTCACCTTGTCTCGGGGATGAGGAAGCCGAGGCTTGAAGGGTAACAGGCAGCAAATGGCCCAGTGGGGACTCAGACTGCAGCCGGCTGCCCCACGCTTCAGGGTTCTGGAGGAGCAGATAATCCTGAGGACCTGCAAATGAGGCCAGAGGCCAGCAGGGGGCTTGGGGGGGGCTGACGAGGGCAGTCAAGAACAAGGGCTTTTGTGAGTGTCCAGAGGGTCTGGTCAGCCCGCTCTGGCTGAATTAAGTCCTTGTGATAAATAACCTTCTCACTGCCTGAAAGCCTTTAGACCTTGAGAAGGCCCCAAATATCTTTTCAGTTGTGACTTGGCCTTGAGGCTAAAGAGAAAAGAGGACCTTGATCCCAGATTCAAGCTTGCCGGACTGCAACTGGGTGGGAAAGACTGATCATGGCAGGAGGGCTGAGTCTGTGGGTCCGGAAGCCACGCAGACCAGCTCCAGCTCTCAGCCCGCCT
>NW_006203448.1:1488864-1490623 GCF_000334495.1 Tupaia belangeri chinensis | reverse complement strand
AACAGAAGGTCCAGTGCGACTGTGACCGCGAGTGGACTGAGCCTGGTGCAGGTCTGGCTAGGGGAACAACACAGTCTCCAGGTCGGGCCAGGCCTCGTCATCAGCTCCTGCAGATAAGCTATTCTCAAATGTGGCTGTGTCCAGCGTCCTCTGAAAGGGTAAAATGCAGATTCCAGGGCCCCATGCAAGCCCCTGACCCAGTGGGTCTGCAATGGCCGCCAATCCTGCATTCTCAGCAAGCACCTCCCCAGTCCCAGGGTCAATGCCAACCCCCGTTATAGCTACAGATTGGATGTTCTATGGCAGGAGGGCGCCCTCTCTCATGCTTGCTACGAAGCGTATGGAGGCCTTTGAAATGAAACATCTCTGGTGGAGATGGGATTTGTCTGTTAAACTGCCCCAAGGATTATAAACTTCCGTCAGTCTTCTGGGTCTGCTATGCAAAATACCACAAACTAGGTGGCCTAAGCAACGGGCATTTACACCTCAGTTCTGGGGGCGGAAGTCTGAGATCAGAGGGCCGGCACATCTGTGTTCCGCTAAGGTCCTCTTCCTGGTCTGTAGCCAGCAAGATCCCCGCTGCCCTTTTTCTAAAGGCACTAATCCCATGATAAGAGCCCCAACCTAGTGACCTCATTTCAACCTAATTGCTTCCCCAGAACCATGTCCAATACTATCTCACTGGGGGCGGCGGGGGAGGGGGGATTCAACAGGTGAATTCTGGGATCCATAGCAACTTCTTGCTCAAGTCAGTTGAAATCTGCTTTCTTCTGCCTTCCATCTCCCAATCGTGCTTTTTGCCGCTGGAGCCTGTGGAATCACCAGCTCTTTCTCCTCTGTGGTGGCCCTGCAAATTCCTGAAGTCAGACACTGCTTCTCCCAGATACCCAGGTTTTCGATCGCTCCTCAGGCAGTTCCAAATGTCAGAAGGTAGACCCCTGCATTGCGATGACAGGGAACTGGTCGGCCGCCACAGCCTCTGCCAGTCAACACTGAATCCCTGCCTTGACCTGTGCTCACAGGTTTGTCCATTCAAACTGTGCTTCTGTGTATTTTTGAATGAAATTGTGGCTAGAGATGCTAAAAGTGCCGCTTGAGTATTTAATACAGGACTCTCGGTGAAATGTCCCTGCAGGAGGGCAATTACAGGAAGAATTTGCATTCAGATTGGTGTGCCATTATAGTAGAGAAAAACAAAAAAGCCAGCATGTCTAGAATACCCTATGTGCCAGGTGCCATGCCAGGGACTTGGTAATGACCCCAACGGGTGGGTAGTTTGACCCTCACTTGGTAGGTTAGAAACTGAGGCCCACAGTCCCACCGCTGGAAAATGGCAGGGCCGAGATCGAACTCAGATCCATTGGCCTCATCTACCTACATCCCTAATCATCGGGTGCTACTGTCATCTCTTCTGTTGTGGAAAAGACCTGACTGATGTGAGAAAATGCACCTTTCTGCCTCGCGTGGCATAAATTGAGCAAGAGTTACAAACGGTTCAACTCAGGAGCCTGAGAGTCTTTGCGATCTTCTTCAGACAGCCTCTGCTTTGTGCTATCTTGAGTATCTTATTTCACATCACGTACAATCTATTGGGTACCTTTAAATCACTTGGAAGGAGACAGGGTACAAGTATTGAAGAAAAGAAGACACGTCTTCCTCGTACAAGGGGAGCAAAGCATGACGGAGAGGATCTTCAAGATACCTGAGTCTCACGTGCATTTCTACAAGTTCCGTTGTCTTACCTCAGGTGCCACCGCCC
>NW_006203448.1:1473381-1487340 GCF_000334495.1 Tupaia belangeri chinensis | reverse complement strand
CCCCCCCCCATCTATCCATCCACCCATCCGTCTACCCCTCTGTCCACTCACCCATCCACCCACCCAACCTCAGCCATCTGTCTGTTCATCCAATCATCTAGCCAAGACTTACTGAGTGTCTCCTGCGTGCCTCTGACAGTAGTGTCACTGCAAGACCTTTGGCAGTCTCCCGTCTGCTGACCTTTCCCCAGGACGGTGTCCAGAATACAACATCAGCCTCCTCGCTGTCTAGTGGGTGTTAACTAGATGTTAACTTCACGCTGATATTCCTGCTTGTGACTCCACGTGGTTGGCCTCATCAACCACAGAAAGGTCCTTTTCCTTCTTAAAAGATACTGGGGAAAAATCCTTCCTGTGTATTATTCGATAAGAGAAACAGGGAACAACGCAGCACACCCTACTGCCGCACACCCTGCCCCACGGGCTGAGGACACCAGGCATGAGTGTGTGCCCAGCTTCCCTGGCAGTCACACAGGAGACACCAACAGCCCGTGTGACCGTGCGGCACGGTGCTGGCGGGCACCGCGTGGACGGCTCAGCAAAGGACTTAATTTGCAACTGAACACAAAATCAAAGACTCCGCCAACCACAGAGCCGTGCGCCTGGGTAGCCACCTTGGGCTAGCGGAGAGCACGCCGCCAGGTAGAGCCCCAGAGAAGGTAATTAAGGGACCCCATTGCCTGCGTTCAGCAGTAGCATCATCGGGAGCTCTGGAATCTGACGCTCACCGGGGAGCCAAGGTCTCCCAGCCTGGGCCTTCATCAGAATCAACAGCAGAGGTTTTGAAGGGATCAGCTGTACTCCCCCCTACCCCCGCCACGTTTTCCCTTAGCACGCCCCTCCGCCACCCGCCCCGCGTGCCTGTATGAGTTGTCTCATCAGAGAAGCAGGAAGCAACAGACCAGATCACCGCTCTGTGAGGAGGGTGAGGTTAATATACACGTGTATAGACCTGGGGTCTGGCCCACGCCAGCTGGTATTTGTCAGGTACCACGGCGGAAACGGTACCAGGGACCAAGACATCCGGTCCCTGGCAGGGCGTCTACACTCGGATTCCGTGTGCGTGAGGCCCCTGCCCTAGTGGGGGGCCCTCCAAGGGTTAGGCCAGTATTTACATGCATGGCTTCTTAGTGAGCCGACGTGGGAGCCTCAACCAGCGTTATCAGCACTGTGGCTGCTGCTTGGGGGGACACCGTGAGACCCCAGCCCAAATCTCTGGGGCCGTCCTGTCCACAAAGACTGCAGAGGGCACTCTGTCAACACAGTGCTGCACTGACTCCTTCTGCCTTTCACACAAGCAAGTCGTCCGTGGAGGAGCGGAGGCTACTCAGAGCGTCCAAGACCTGGCATTGCTAGGTGGTGGGCCGGCCATGTCAGGGGCACCCCTGGGTATCCCCACCCTTGTGTAGGCCAAGTCCCTCCACGGGATCGGGTCCCACCCAGGAGGGGAGAGCCAGGCAGACTCCCATCATCTGGGCTCTGCAGAGAACAGGGGGGACCTCCCTCCCTCCCTGGTGGCAGCTGGCTTGTCACTATTTGTTGACAGCCCCACTGAAAACAGACCTTGGGCCGCTGTGAAGTCTGCTGCTCTCCCACCCCCTCCGCTCCTTTCTCAGACAGTTTTTGAAAGGGGAAGAGTCTGGCAAACACGCACTCGCCCACGGCCGCCGCCTGCACAGGGAGAGGGCGCTGCTCGGGTGAGGGCTGGGAGCCTCCTCACCTGGCCCCACGGTGCACCGCCTCCAATTAAATCAAAATGGTTTGTTTTTAATGGTCTTTTACACTGACAAGTGGGCGATCATTCTGGGCCCACTAGCTGTCAGGGAACTGAGGCAAATCCTCCGTTGATAATGCCCAATGCTTCCAATTAGGAACCGTGGCCGCTCCTGGCGCGCTAACGATTCCCCAGCCATCCCCCAGGCCCCTGCGCGCCGGCTGTTTCTTCTGCCTCCTCCGCCGCAAATTACTGACACAAAACGGAAGGCCCCGCGTCTCCTCCGCCACGCCAGGCCCGGGCCCTGTTGGGTTTAATGAGCCGATGGAAGTTTCGTGGCTCCGGCGCTAAATTCTTTTCTTGTTTGACAGCTGCTCGGCTAAGGCGAGTGTTGACCTTATAAAAGATTTAGTGTTTCTCATTATTTTCTGTCAAGCTTCACAAGTGATGGCTCGGCGGCTATCATTTGCATCCTGGGGTGTGTGTGTGTGCACGTGTGTGTGCATGTGTGTGTGCACGTGTTGGATGGGGGCTCCAAGGTGGAGACAGGAAAAGGGAAGGGGTCTCCGGCCCCACGTCGCATTTGGCTCCTGCACGACAGCTTCAGTGTGACATTCTTCGCGGGTTGATGTTTCAAAGGGAAGCGGAGCTGCAAGGCTGAGTGATGGATGGTTCCAGGGCTTCCGGGCTGCAGGGGGAGCCCAGCGAAAAGCCCAGGGCAGCCTGAGGCTCGGTTAGTCCCTGCCTGTCACCGCACGGCCAGGCCAGGCATGGGCGCTGGGCACAGGGCACGGGGACAATCCAAGCCAGACTCGATGCTGTGGGCAGTTTGAGGGCCGCACCCCGGACATCACCCGGAGGGCTCGCCCCTTCCATTCAGACCCCATCGGGCCCATCCCTGACAAACTTCCGCTCTCTGCTCTGCAGCTTATACAAGGATATAAGGGTTTTAAAAAACAGAAATGTTAAGAAAAAAAGAAAAAGAAAAAGAAACAAAGAAAGAAGGAAAAAGGAAAGAAGAGGGAAAGTGGCACGTATTATTTTCCCCTGAGAGGGCTGGAGCGCCTGTTAGTCCTTACCCTGCACCGGCACCCATGCCAGCTCGGGCCGCTCTGTCACTAACAAGGCTCCGGGGAGTCCACACTAGAGCCTCTGCCTGCCCCCTACTGGCCTCCCAGCTCTTCTCTTCCAATCCTGGGGCTCTCCCCTCGCTCCCCCTCCCACTGGCACGGGCACAGGTGACCTGAGGGTGCCTGAAGAAGACGAGGATAGACAGGCATGTGCATGACTTCTCCTTCGGGCTGAGTCTATACGGACTCATCATCACCACCAAGGGAGGCTCTATTCTGATCTCTTCGAACAAAACCAGGGCCCTCTCTCTGTCAGTCTCTCTTACGCTGTGCTCACGGGAGACCTTGATAATCAATCACTGCATACTTTCTCGCGAGCCTAGATTCAGCCTTAGAATATTTCGTAACAGAGTAAGGCCATCTGTCACTACGTCTGACAGAGTGAATAGGTGCCTTACAGAGATCAGTTAAATACACTGGTAAGTACTGTATTCCTAAAATTCTGTCTTTTTGAGCTACATTAAGATAATGTTTATGGGGGCTGGCAGGTGGCGTGGTGGTTAAGGGCACCGGACTCCCACATGGCTGACCACAGTTCGAGTCCCAGACCTGGTGGCTTGCTTTCTCACTTTCTCCCTCTCTGTTCTTCTCTGGTCAAATTAAAATAAAATAAATAATGGGGACCAGCAGGTGGTATGGTGGCTAAGGTGCTGGACATTCCCACATGGCCGACCACAGTTTGAGTCCTGGACCTGGTGGCTTGTTTTCTCACTTTCCCTCTCACTCTCTGTCTTTCTCTGGTCAAATTTAAATAAATGAATGAATAAATAAAATAAATAACTAAAGTTAAATAAAATAATTCTTAAAAAAAAAAAAAGATAGAGTTTATGTACAAGGAAATACAATGTAGCCCACTAAAGAAAAACAGATAAATGGTTCTTCATCAAAATTAAAACTTGTGGGCTGACCCCTTAGCTTAGTAGTTAAGGGAGTCAGATTCCACATGGCCAACTGGTATTTGAAACCCAGCCCCCTGGTGGGAGAGACATGCCTGGTACATGAGTGTGTCTGAGCAGAATCTCAACAGGGTGGGGGAGTAGAGAAGGGATGGCAGCGTGACCGTGCCCCATTGCGGAGTGTCTCCCCCTCTCTGTCTGCTATTCTCTGACAAGTGAACACACCCTCTGGCATTTACAAAGGAAATGAAAGCATTTGTGCTTCACGGGGCCATAAAGTGCTGCTGTGGCTAACGTGCTGGATTCTCACATGGCTGACTGCATTTCGAATCCAGGCCTAGCAGCTTGCTTTCTCATTTTCCCTCTCTCTCTGGTAAGTAGGCATGCCCTATAGCACGTTAAAACATAATAATAATAGTAAACAAAATTAAATAATTTTTTAGGAGATTTTTGCTATAGGGCACATGCGCTCACTGGAGAGATAGACAGAAAGTGAGAAATCACCCCCTAGGAGTGCACACTGCAGTCCCATCTCCTCCATTCACCTCTTGGGATCTTGGGCACATTCGCACACATGCCCAGCATGAGGTTTAAGCCACCGAGTTTGAGACTAGAACCACAGTTGACTACGTGGGAGTCCAGCAATGTAACCATTACACCATCCACTATCCCTAAATTATGTAATTCTAAAAACAAAAACAAAAACCCAAACAAACAAAAACGTTTGCACTCCAAATGATACTATCAAGAAAATGAAAAAACAAACAAACAAAACCTATAGAACAGGGCCCGCAGGTGGCGTGATGGTTAAGGTGCTGGACTCCCACATGACCAATTGTGGTTTAAGCCTCTGGTGGCTTGCTTTTTCACTTTCCGTCTCTGTCTCTTGCTCTCTCTCGCCCTGTCTCTCTCTGGTGAGCATGCATACCCTATAACAAATTAAAATAATAATAATTAATACTTTTTTAAAAAAGAGAAAGGGAAACCTATAGAATGGGAGAAAATATTGACAAATCTTATATCTGATAAAAGAGACTTTTATCTATGAGTATATATATTACCCTTTCAACACAGGAATAAAAAGATAAATAACCCAATTTAAAAATGGGCAAAAGATCTGGATAGTCAGTGTTCCAGAAGTGATATACAGATTACCAATGAGCACATGAAAAGATGCTCCACACCGTCAGCTGTTAGCAAAGCACAGATCAAAAGCATCTCAGCCACGTCTCAGCCACAAGGGTACTCACAGTAAAAAAGACAATAGCAAGTGTTGACAAGGATTCAGAGAAAACGGAACACCCATACAGAGCTGGTGGGAGTAACGAATGGCACAGCTTCGGAAAACAAAGAGTTTGGCAGTTCCCCAAAATGCTAAACAGAGCTCCCACAGGACCCAGCAATCCTGCTTTAGGTCTATGCCAAGAGAAATGAAAACACATATCATAAAAACTCATATACAATGTTCCTAGCAGCTTTATTTGTAATAGTCAAAAACAAAAACTCAAACACCCATCCACTGATGAATGGATACACAAAACATAGCATAGCCTTACCGTGGAATATTATTCAGCCATGAAAAGGGATAAAGTACTGAAACATGCTACAACATGGATGGGAACAGCCACAGTGGTGCATGCTGGGGGTGCTACTCAGCTAGGAGAGGCCAAAGGGAGGTCTGCATCTGACTCCTAGCTCACTAGGCCAGGCATGGTGGTACACTCCTGTGGTTCTACGTATTTGGGAGGCTTAGGCAGGATCCTGTCTAAAGTGACAAAACAAAACTCCCCAAAGACCATATACACTGAACGACTCCATCTGTCTGAAACGTCCAAAGTAGGAAATCTATTAAAACAGAGAGTAGGTTAGTGGTTGCTAGGGGGCTGGGGGCACGAGGAGTGACGGCTGATGGGAATGAGGTTTCTTTCCGAAGTGGTAAAAATGTTTTAGATTAGATTGGTGATTGTACAATCCTGTGAATATACTAAAATCTTTGTTTTCTATATTTTAAATGGGTGGATTTCATGGTGTTGAATTGTATCTCAATAAAGCTGCTTAAAAAATGAGTCAGGCCAGTTGGGAAAAAAAAGAAAAAGAAAAAGTTCAATTGAGTCTGATGAGTGACTGTCGCCCAGAGTCTGTCTCTGGACACAACCGCAGACAAGAGTGAGGATCTGCATGCCCTCGGCGCCCCCCGCCCCCCGTCTCTCGATTACCTGAAGCTGTTACACTGCAAAGCTAAGAAGCGGAGAGGGGCCTGACTTAGCGGGTTGTGGGAAGTTCAGACACCACCGCCCTGGGACTGGTGCTCCCCATTATTTACCCACCATCTCTGGCAGACAGCGCCACCGTTCAGTTTTGCTTTGTTTTGTTTTAGCGAGATTTTTGCTATAGAGTGTGTATGCTCGCCAGAGAGGCAGAGAGACAGAGAGACAGAAAGTAAGAAGTCACTTCCCTGGGGGCATTGCCATAACATAATCCCCCTCCTCCATTCTCCTCTTGAGATCTTGAGTACGCACGCCCGTGCACCTGGCGTGAGTTTTAAGCCACTGGGTCCGGGATTTGAACTGTGGTCGGCTACGTGGGAGTCCAGTGACGTAACCATTACACCCTCTGCTGGTCCCACCATTGTTCAGTTTTGATTTTTAACTGCTACTGATTGGTACTAGCTAATCCTTGAGAATGATATAGAGATTTTTGGGATGGCTTTGAAAATAGATAATTGATGCCCCCCCCCCAGGGTGTGTGCACTTGCCAGATGGTGAGTGAGAAAGCACCTCCCAGGGGAAATGGCCACATCGGATCCCTTCTCCTTTCAGGACCTTGGGCATGCATGCATATGTGCCTGGCATGTTTTTCAAGCCACTGAGTCTGGGACGCTGGTTTTGGCCGTCTTAACCACCATGCCACCTGCTGGCCCTCAACCCTCATTTTCGAAGCACAAAAGCTTGTCTTTCTTTCTGTCTCAGTAAGGCCAGGAACCCCACGGTCAGTGGCGCTCACACCTGCATTTCCCTTCCAGCTTTGCCACTCAGCGGCTGAGTCTCCTGGGCCGTGTTTTAACTTTCCCAAGCTTCGGTTTCCCCTTGTCAGATGAGGCTCCTCCCTCCCACCTGCCCCCAGAAGGTCGCTGCTCTTCCCATGGCGCCAAGCTCGGGGCAGGTGCCTGTTCCAAAACCCACGCCAGGCCTCCGGGAGGCAGCAAGTTTGTCTCCGAGCCTGCGCTTGGATGTTCTGTGGAATCCCAGTGCGTGTCAGCGGGAGGGTCAGGCGCTGTCCTTGCTCCGTCTACTTTTAGACCACAGAGAAATCAGAGCCTGTAGCAGAATAACAATTTAGGCGACCAGATGTCTCAGGAGAGATTGTTACCCTCGTTAATTACTTAAACTACAACCTGCAACATCAAAGCTTAGGACCCGCAGGTTCCCCAGTGACGTCTCGCGTGGCTTTGTGTTCTACCAGGGCCTCTGACCTCCATCTGCCCCAGTTTGACAGAAATTACTGACCTGGGACTGATCCATAATTTCCAAGCACCTCTCATTAGAGGAGACAGCCTCTCAATCTTTTAAGGCAAAAGCTCTCTCTCAGTCACCTGAGCGGTTGTCACTAAAAAAAACTAAACTAAAATCTCTATGGCTGTCATTTTTCCCTTTTTTTTTTCTCTTTGGCAGTTTATTTATTTTTTTAATCTGGCCATTTTTTTTTTCTCAAATACCCCTTTTGGCTTTCTCAGTCCCCACACCAGTCCAGTTGGGGGACCAGTGCCTGGCTGTCAGGAGGGCCCCCCAGAGCAGCTGCCCTGGCAACAGGGCTGGCTCAGAGGCCTGGACTCGGGCTGGCAGCAGGGAAGGCTGTGTTCCTGCACTGGGTTTGGTTTCTCCTGGCCATTGTGCACACACACTTACACACATGCACACGCACACGCACACACACACGCACGCACATGCACATGTGCATGCATGTACGGTGCTGCTCCGCCAGCCCAGGGCCCAGAGCCGTTCAGCCCAGCCAGAGGCCAGGGCCTCTCACCGTGCCTTGGGTATTTTCTTCAGCTTTGAGAGTCATTAAAGTCCCCTGAAACCTGACAGGCCGAATGGAGATACCCGCGGGAGGGCAACATGAGCCAGTCACAAACACTGGTGACCAGACCTCGTCTGGTGGCAGAAGTCAGTATGCAGATAGAACCCCGCACGTCTCAGTACGGGACACCCAGAACCACAGCAGCCTTCTTGTTCTGATTGGGGGGGGAGGCTCTCCCAGCTCCTCCGCACCCCAAGGTCCTCGCTCCAAAACATCTTTAAAAATGCCCCATGTTGGGACCAGCAGTTGGCACAATGGCTGTGTCACTGGACTCCCATGTAGTTGACACGGTTTGAGTCCTGGATCCAGTGGCTTAAACTCACTCCACGCGCACCCAAGATCCCAAGAGGAAAATGGGGGAGAAGCGATTATGGCATGGCCATACCCCCTGGGGGATGATTTCTCGCTTTCTGTCTCTCTGTCTCTCTGTCTCTCTGGCGATCATACAAACCCTATAGCAAAAAACCTCTCCCCCCAAAAAAAGAAAAAGAAATGCCTCATGTTTTCATAGTAAAAAAACAAAAATGAGGGACCAGCAGATGGCATAATGGTTACATTGCTGAACTCCAACGTAGTTGACCGCCGTTCAAGTCCTGCCCCCAGCAACCTAAATTCACACCATGCTCATGTGCGTGCGTGCCCAAGATCCCGAGAGGAGAATGGAAGAGAAGGGATTGGAGCATGTCCATCCCATCTGGGAGATGATTTCTCACTTTCTGTCTCTCCAGTAGAGAGCTCTCCATAGAGCACGTGCCCTATAGCAAAGTATCTGAAGAAAAGAAAAGGCAATAATTAATTGCTTAGGGATGAAACCGAAATCTCTGCGTGTCTCCCCAGGCCCAGTCTCTTCCTCCCTGTGCCAAGCCAGGCGTGAAGCTCCTGAGCATTCTCTCTGTCTTCGTCTGTCTCTGTGTCTAGACTCACACCCACGCTTAGACAACGTGAGGGACCAGGGACCCTCGTGCGGGTTTTCATTTTTTACATAAATGGCACCATGTGAAATGATGAATGATGAGTGTCCCATTTAAATGTTTTTCTGTAACTTTTTCATGCAGCCAGTGACACGCTGGTCCCATCACCTTCTCAGATGATGGGATGGTCTCCACCTGCCCTGCCCTCTGCAGTGCCACTGGCCGGAGTGTGGCTGGAGTGACCGAGGAACTGGGTGCTTTACTGGGTTGTGTTTGAGCTCACTGTGGTGTCGCTTATTGGAGAGTGCCCGTGGGGGGACTTAGTAACAGGTGCAGAGCTCCTGCCATCCAAATGGGCCCCTGCGTCTGTCCTGCCCCCACTGGCAGACATGTGGCTGTTTCCAGTGTTTTCTTTTTCTTATACTTTATTTATTATTATTATTTTTTTAAATTTTCTATAGGGCACGCACACTCTCCATAGTGTGGGGGACGGGAAGTGAGAAGGCAAGCTGCCAGGTCTGGGACTCGAACAGGTCGGCCGTGTGGGATCCAGCTCCTTAACCACCACACCGTCTGCCGGCCCCTCCTGTGTTTCTTACCTGTCACGACCTCCAGGATGGCTCGTCCACATTTCTTAGGGGACATTTGCAGAAAGCTTGTCCACGGCATAATGTGTAAACGTGGACTCACTGGGCCACAGAGTGTGCAGATGCCGGCCTTTCTGGCTAACGTCAGTCCCTTTCACAGTGGTTGCCCCACTTGGCACCCTCACTGGTGGTGCATGCCCAGTACAGACATTGCCACTGTGACCAATAGCATGGTGTGGAATGGCACCTTCTTGACTGAATATGCTCACCGTAATCACACTTTAGGTTGAGCATCTTTGCCTGGGTTTGTGGGCCACTCAGACTCCCCCTCTGTGAACTGCCCTGTATTCTACTGCTGTGGGACCCCAACACCACTTTCTTCTGCCCTTCTCTGACTTTTTTTTTCCTACGGGGCGTGTGCACTCGCCAGAGAGAGGGGGAGAGGAGAAAGCACACCCGCGGGGCATGATCATGCTCCAGCCCCTTCTCCATCTCTCTCCTTTCAGTCTTCTAGACACCCATGCACAGATGCCTGGTCTGGGACTTGAACCACGCAGTCGGCCATGTGGGATCCAGCCGCCTTAACCACCAGGCCGCCGCTGGCCCTGCATAATTATATCCGCCCTACTAGTTTCTTGGCCCAATGGCCGCATCTGCTCTCAAAGGTCTCACTCTATCCCAGTGCCTATCATAGCGGCCAGCACGTCGTGGGTGGCCAGTGAGTGGCCTGCGTGGCTGGTAGTCCGTGGCAACCTGAACTGCAGTGTTGAAGTGTATGCTTGACCAGTTTGGATCTCTGAACACATGTTCGTGGGCCGTGCACGTGAACATGGGCCGTGCGCATGTGCCCAAATGTACATGGGCCGTGTGCGTGTGCCCAGATCCTGAGGAGCCGGAGGGCTGTGAGAAGAGAGCCAGGACTGTAGGCTCTTCCTCTTGCACGTGTGCACACACATGGGCTCTCTATCACGAATAAAATAAACTTCAAATGAATGAATGCCACAGCTTTGCCCTCGGTCACATGGGCTCTGGTCGATGACGGCACCAGTTCGCTCCCACAGGGATCTCCTGTTGAACTTAGAACAGACTTCTCAAGCAAGCACACACCAAAACCTCAACAAATGCCAAAGGGCCTGATTCGCGGGGCCAGCAGGTGGCGTGGTGGTTGGGACATGGACTCTCACAAAGCCAACTGCAGTCAGAGCCCTGGACCCAGAGTCTTGCAAATCTCACTGAGCACATGTGTGTGCCCAAAATCTCAAGGAGAGGGGCTTGTGGCTCAGCCATGCGCCCAGGAAGTGATTCCTCACTTCTCCCTCTTCTGTCTCTGCCTCTCTGAGCACACACAACCTAGGACAAAAAGAAAATAAAAGAAAAGGGTCTGATTTACACAGATTACTTTGGCACCAAAGAAATTAAATTACAAATCAGTTACAAACGTAACTGGTAAAATCACCTGGAAATTTAAAAGCATACTTACAAATAACACAGGGATCAAAGAAGAAATCCAAATAGAAATTAGATGGAAATTAGATTAAAAGGGAACGGAGCAAAAATACACTCAAAACTTGTGAGACGAGCTGAAAGAGAATTTAGAGGGGAATGCAGTTGCCAAACGCTGTTATCTAAATGCTAATATTAGGGGAAGGAGAGATGAAAAGGTAATTAGCTAAGCCGACAGCTCCAGGTGCTAGAGAAAGAACAGCGCTAACTCCAAGAGAGGCGGGAAAGGGAATGAAGCAATGGGGAGCAAAGGTGCAGCTAGGATATGAGCGAAGGAAGAGTGGGTCGTTGACAGCGGATTGGGGCCAGCAGGTGCCGTGGTGGTTAGGGAGTGGGACTCCCACGTGGCCAATCACAGTTCGAGTGATTTGAGCTACCCAGACCTGGCGGTTTGTTTTCTCACTTTCTCTCTATCTCTCTCTGGTGAGTGCATGTGCCCTATAGCAAATTTAAAAATAATAATGATGATGATACATAACATTAAATTTAAAAAGAACATTTGATCAGAAAAGCACAGAGGAGGGATCCCAGGGCCAGGTCAAGACCAGAGGGGGCAGATTGTGGTGCTGGGATGACAAGGTTTTGTTTTGTCTTGTTCCTTTTAAGCTATGACGATGACAGTGCGAGCGTGTGCCATAGGAGTAAAAGCTGGGCAAAGGGCAATAGGAAGGTGGTTCCAAGCCTAGGGAGAGCTTCTTCGTTATATCTAGAAATATATGTAAATTAATTATAGAAAACATTAGCTGTTTTGTTTTAATTGCTAAAGGGTACATGCACCTGCCAGAGAGCCAGGACGTAAGCAAGAGGGAGGCATCACTCCCCGATGGGGCACGGCCACGCCACACTCCCTCCTCAGGTCTCCATCCTGTCAGGGTTTGGGGCATGCACACACGAGAGATGAAAAGGTAATTAGCTAAGCCGACAGCTCCAGGTGCTAGAGAAAGAACAGCGCTAACTCCAAGAACGGCGGGAAAGGGAATGAAGCAATGGGGAGCAAAGGTGCAGCTAGGATATGAGCGAAGGAAGAGTGGGTCGTTGACAGCGGATTGGGGCCAGCAGGTGCCGTGGTGGTTAGGGAGTGGGACTCCCACGTGGCCAATCACAGTTCGAGTGATTTGAGCTACCCAGACCTGGCGGTTTGTTTTCTCACTTTCTCTCTATCTCTCTCTGGTGAGTGCATGTGCCCTATAGCAAATTTAAAAATAATAATGATGATGATACATAACATTAAATTTAAAAAGAACATTTGATCAGAAAAGCACAGAGGAGGGATCCCAGGGCCAGGTCAAGACCAGAGGGGGCAGATTGTGGTGCTGGGATGACAAGGTTTTGTTTTGTCTTGTTCCTTTTAAGCTATGACGATGACAGTGCGAGCGTGTGCCATAGGAGTAAAAGCTGGGCAAAGGGCAATAGGAAGGTGGTTCCAAGCCTAGGGAGAGCTTCTTCGTTATATCTAGAAATATATGTAAATTAATTATAGAAAACATTAGCTGTTTTGTTTTAATTGCTAAAGGGTACATGCACCTGCCAGAGAGCCAGGACGTAAGCAAGAGGGAGGCATCACTCCCCGATGGGGCACGGCCACGCCACACTCCCTCCTCAGGTCTCCATCCTGTCAGGGTTTGGGGCATGCACACACATGTGCCCAGCATGTTTTTCTAGCCACCAAGGCCAGGACTTGAACTGGGCCGACCACGTGGGATCCAGTCGCCTTAACCACTAGGTCACGGAGCCAGCCCACAGCAAGGCTTTTTAACCGGCTGCTGGCCACAGCTCTGTCCTGAGCCCCCGGGTGCCCTGGAAATGCCACGTCCCACTTTGGGCTTCAGGTTTCCCATCTGTGGTATGGGTGTGTCGGATCTGAAGGTCTTAACAGTCTCTCCCTGCCCTAACTCTCTGGGACTCTTTTATCCCGATGTAGTTGCAGAGAGGTAGGAGGAGGTGGAGCGAGGACTCCCTGGAACGTGCCGAGGACTAGCCTGGACACGGGGCTGCTCATCCCACTCACTGTGCCGTCCCCTCGCTGGCTTGCTTCTGCCTTCTCTGTTTCACCCAGATCCCTCCCGCCTCAGCGCTTTGGCTGGTCCCTGCCGTCTGGGGTCCGCTTCTCCTTCCTTTCCCCCCCGGCCAGCTCCCTAGTCCTCCCTGGAGAGAACTTCCAGTCCTCCAGATGAAGTTCGAGTTCCCTAATCCACAATCTTATGAAGTAGCTCTCGTATAACTGTCATTGAACAATTCCACGACTAGTGTTTAGTGACCCCCTGTGACACCTTGCTGGCTCCGTGTGGGCAGGGGCCCTGGCCTGTCCTCCTCCCTGGGCTATCTCCAGGGCAGGGCGGAGGCTCCCGGTCCTGGTCTGTGCAATGCCGGTTAGAGCTGTGCAATGCTCCTCACTCAAAGAGGACCGGCACCTCCCACCTGCGGTGGAGCGCCCGCCTGCCCCTGCCCAGCTCCCGGGCGCTGGCGCTGCTGCCTCACCTCCCATTCACCTGCATTGACCTTCTAGCGATTTCCCGCGCCGTTCAGCAAAGCTGTCTCCTGCCAAAGCCGTTACAATTTCTTAGCTCCGGGCAGAGACAGACCGCAGATGGCTTAATTTAGAAGCAGCTCAGAAGGAATTCCTTGCTCCATAGCGCTTCATCTTTTCACTCTGGAAGTCCACGAGGTCGTGACCACATGGGGGACTGGAGGCCTGACTGGCAATTAGGCTCCTCCTCTAGCTGAGCTGCCCTATTAGCCCGGGAGCTGCGGGGAACAGGAAGGAGTGGGGGACAGGAGGGGGAGCTGTGCAGGGGACAGGCCACCACCCGAGGGCAGTGATTTCTCTTGTCACTTGATGAGCTTTTACTATAGGACAATGGAGTGGGGGCACTTCGTCCCCGCAGCCCAGGGCCAAGCTCTGAAACCCAGGGCAGGTGACTGCTGGGACCTCCATTTTCCCACGTGCAAAATGGAGACAGGGATGGCGCGGCCCTGGAACACCCTGCGGCTGGAGGGGAGGAAGAGCACAGCGCCAGCAAATGGCAAGTCTGTTCTTGTTCTGCCTTTTTAAAAATTGCCGCAGGGGGGTGGGAAGGGCTGGGGGGGCGGGGTGTGGTGGTTAAGGGGCTGGGTTCCCACATGGCTGACGACACATCA
>NW_006203448.1:1470680-1473197 GCF_000334495.1 Tupaia belangeri chinensis | reverse complement strand
AGAGAGGGAGAGGGAGAAAACACCCCTCAGCCTCAGGGGGTGCTTCCCTTCCCCTCCACTTCTCCATCCTGTCAGGATTTGCGGTACACACACACACACACACACACACACACACGTGCCTGGCATGCCAGGGCCAAGATTCGAACAGCAGTCGGCCCTGTGGGGTCAGGCTCCTTCAACCACTAGACTACACGTTACTTCTGTGCTACTGGACCTTTGCCGCTGCTGAGACGGGGCCGCAGATGGCCTTCAGGACAGAATTCGCAGAGAGGTGCTGGCGACGCAGTCTTCTGAGGGCTCGGACTCCACCGTCTACAGACTACCGCTTCTGGGCGAGGGACCTGCCAGCTCCAGGGGGACCTCCGTGTCCTACCTGGGACTCAGTTCTTGCTGCAGAACTTTAGGAGAGCGGCCAGTAGCCCTCTCACCTCCATCCTCAGAGCCCCGCCAGCCCGGCCTCTCCTGTCCTTCCACCATCCCAGGGCACCTTCCAGCCCACCTGGCTGAGCAGCCTGGCCTGACCACTCAGGGCAGGTGATATCTGCCCACCACATGCGCTGTTCACTCACCCAACCTGTCTGGCACTTCTTAGATGCCGGGCCCTGCCCCCGGCACTGGGGGGCCCTCAGGGAAGGGACAGGAACAGACTTGCCTCAGAGCTCTGGGGCTGGGCACTCCCGGGGCCCCTCTTAGGTGGGTGAAAGGGACTTTGTTGGTGTCAGAGACCTCGTGTGACGTGCTTTCAGTCTCTCCCAGAGCAGCTGAGAACATGGGAGGCCGCTCTGAGAGCCCTTCGGGTCCCACCACCCCTTTAAAAAACCACAGGAAAATGGAACTTGGAGTGCTGAAGTGCAAGGAGTCCTTGGCACATAGTAGGTGCTCAGTACATATGTATTTATATTACAAGACAGGCTCGCTCACGGTCCTCCCGTGTCAGCCTCCCAGCGGGGACTACAGGCACCATGATCCTCCTCTTTTTCAGACAGCGTCTCTCCGGGTTCCCGGGCAGCCTGGAGCTCAGGCCTTGCCGGCCTCAGCATCCCAAGTAGCTGGGATCACAGGTACAGGCCACTATGCTGGGCCGTTAGGTTGGATGGGAAATTGAACCCAGACCTGCCACGTGGTCCCAGCTTGTGGAGCACACCTTAGCAATGCATGCCACCGCAGCTGGGCAGGGTAGTTTTAGACAGGCAGATGGATACTGTTTCTGCTTTAACGACATTTACTTCCGTCCTCCTGTGACCCCTTGGGAGACGGATACCAGCAGCGCCAGCCAGCCCTGCCTGCCAACCTGCCCACCAGTGGAGGGCTAGAGGGCTGTGTTGGCTTCCGGGGGCTGCCATAACAAATGACCCCACTCTGTGGCTTCAACGGAAATTCATCCTCTCACGTTCTGGAGGCCAGAAACCCAAGTCAAGGTGCCCTCTCTGGTTCCCCTGAAGACTTAGGAGAGGACCCTTCCCGGCCTCTGTCGGCCTTCGGTGGCTCTGGGCATTCTTGGGCGGTGGCCATATCACACCAGTCTCTGCCTCCGTTTTCACATGGCCGTCTCCCCCGTGTCTTCTGTCTCTCTTTTTTTAAAAACAATAATTATTTTATTTAACCTTATTTATTTATTTTTATTTATTTATCTTAATTAGACCAGAATTGGGAGGGAAAGAAAGTAAGCCTCCAGGTCTGGGACTCGAACTGTGGTTGGACATGTGGGAGTCCAGCGTCCTTAACCACCACGCCACCTACCAGCCCCTTCTGTCTCTTCTAAATATACTTGTAGTTGGGTTTAGGGCCCACCTGAACAATTCAGGTGATCTCATCTTGAGATCCCTAACTTCATCACCTCTGCGAAGACCCCTTTTCCAACCAAGGTCACCTTCACAGGTTCTGGGGACTAGGGCAGGGATATAAATTTGGGGGGGGTCATTGTTCTGTACAAGGGCCCAAGAGGGTTGTGTGAGGATGGCTGAGCTGTGAGTTGCAGTCACTTCCTGTGATGGGCCGCTGGAGCTCACGTGGATGTTTGCACATGTCCCAACTCATCAGATTGTACACATTAAGTAAGTGTAGGCTTCTGTATGCCCCAGCAAGGCTGTTAATTTTTTTTTTTTTTTGGCAAGATTTTTGCTATCGGACACATGCACTTGCTAGAGAGACAGAGAGACAGAAAGCAAGAAATCGCCCCCCAGGAAAATGGCTTTGGGCACTCACACGCACACGCCTGGCATGAGTTTAAGCTGCTGAGTCCAGGACTCGGGCTGCAGTGGACTGTGGGAGTCCAGTGACGTAACCATTACACCATCTGCTGGTCCCAAGGCTGTTAATTTTCTTAAATAAGGGCGAATTTGGGGGCCGGACCCAGAGTCCTAGTAGTTAGAGCTGGATCCCTTTAAAAGGAGTGCTTGACCTCACTGTTCGGATCCTGGCTCTGGCGGCTTGAAAAACTCACTGGGCGAGAGGGAGGAGAGGGGATTACGGCAGGACCGCGCCCCATGGAGGGGTGCTTTCTTCCTCTGCCTCTTT
>NW_006203448.1:1457259-1469562 GCF_000334495.1 Tupaia belangeri chinensis | reverse complement strand
GGATCCGACCAGACCCCGAGCAGAGACTTCTTCCAGCTTCCCCTACCTTCCTCTACTTCCCGTTAGCACGTAGGCTGTCTGCAGCCCAGGGCCTAGCCAGCCAGCCCCGGGGAGCCCACTCTGGACTGCATTTGCTTTTACGTGGATTCATGTGTTCCATCAGCAAGAAAGAGAGGCAAGCACCCCCACCAGGGTCTTGACACCGTGACCCATCCCAGCCTCCAGCCAGCCCTGGGTCATGGGCAAGTGAGTGCCACATAGTCAGGTCTCCACACTTGAGCTGGGGACCCTCCCGTATGGGGCTGCCCCCTGCGCCATCACCCTGCGCTGCGCCCCCCAGTCCCCTGTGGCTGTCCCGGGGCAGGGGTCCTGCTCTGTCCCGAAGCTCCTGCAGAGACGCAG
Source organism: Tupaia belangeri chinensis (assembly GCF_000334495.1). Taxonomy (NCBI): domain Eukaryota; kingdom Metazoa; phylum Chordata; class Mammalia; order Scandentia; family Tupaiidae; genus Tupaia; species Tupaia belangeri. The sequence continues at coordinate 1,469,160 of NW_006203448.1, read as the reverse complement.
CTGTACCTGCAAAGCCAAAGGGAATCGGCCTTGGCCACACTGTCCTCTCGTGAACCCTCACGATCTTGAGCTCTGTTGACCCCAGGGCCAGCACACTGCCCCCTCTGCCTGAGAAACCTCACTCATCCTCCAAGCCAGGGAGGCCTCCCCTGACCCAGACGGTTTGTTCGGGCCACACGGCCTCACTGCACGGTCAGGTGTGTTGAAAACGCTGTGTAATCGCTGTCCCAGCTGCCGCCCCGCCCCACTGAGAGCGCCGTGAGCGTGCAACCGAGCCTTGCCGCTATCCACCCGACCCTGCATCCCCGCACAGAGCTGAGCGACTTCCCAGTCCGTGCCTCCCCTAGGTTACCCTCGAGGAGAGACATGTGCTGGGGGTGTGCCCCTACTGCCGGGGCCCTTGCCATGCTGCTGGTGTAACACACACACCCCACCTTTTCTAGAGCAGGAAGGCAGGCCGGGATGCCGGTGGCATAAAACAGTAACCGGGCAGGCCCGTGCCTTGGCCAATCTCCCCGATGGCTTTGTTTCATTTTCCAGAAAGGAAGCTGGGACGTTCTTGAGCTCTGGTTGTGGTTCTGGTGCTGAGGATTGGCCACTTGGCTTCCAGGGCCAGCTGCCACTGCACAGGGAAGGAGTGACATGACCCTTCCTGGGGGACCTCAGGAAGCCAGAGGTCTCTCTAGAAGACGGTGGCTTTTTTTTTTTTAAAGAGAGATTTTTGGTATCGGGCACGTGTGCTCAATGGGGGGAGAGAGAGAGAGCGAGCGAGCGAGAAACCACTCCCCAGGGCGGATGGCCACATGGCAGCCCCTTCTCCATTCTCTTGGGATCTTGGGCATGAACATTCATGGCGTCAGTTTGCGTTCTTTTTTTTTTTTTTTTTTTAGAATTATTTCCTTTATTTTATTTATCATTATTAAGACAAACAGAGACAGAGAGACAGAAAGCGAGAAATCACCCCCACAGGGGGAATGGCCACGCCACAATCCCTTCTCCTCCACTCTTCTCTCGGGATCTTGGGCACGCACGCACATGCAACCAGCATGAGTTTAAGCCACTGAGTCCAGGACTCAAGCTGCGGTTGACTACATGGGAATCCAGCGACATTATTGTTATTTTTAATTTGACCATAGCAAGACACACACACACACACAGAGAGAGAGAGAGAAAGGGCAAGCAAGCTACCAGGTCTAGGACTCGAACCATGGTCAGCCATGTGGGAATCCAGTATCTTTAATCACCACGCCACCTGCTGGCCCCTTGGTGTGAGTTTTAAGTCACCAGGTTCAGGACTCAAACCACAGTCGACTACAAAGGAGTCCAGTGACATAACCTTTATGCCATCTGCTGGCCCCTTGCTTGCTTGTTTGTTTTTTAATCAGCAGAGTGTGTGTACCCTTGCCAGAGAGCGATGGAGAGACAGAGAGAAGGGAGAAAGCTCTCCCCACCCGGCATGGTTGGTCACGCCACAATCGCTTCTGTTTCTTCCTCCCGTTGGGATTTGGGACACACGCACATACATAACCACGTGTTTCTCAAGCCCCCAAGGCCAGAATCCAGACTGTGGTCGGCCATGTGGGATCTGGCTCCCTTCACCTCTAGGCCACAGGGTTGGCCCTGTTTGAGTTTGTTTTGGCTTTGTTTTGTTTTTTAGAATTATTTTCTTTAATTTTATATATTATTATTAAAGAATTATTTTAGTTAACTTTATTTATTTATTCATTTATTTTAATTTGACCAGAGAAGACAGAGTGAGAGAAAGAGAGAGAGGGGGAAAGAGAAAAAGCAAGGTGTAAGATCCAGGATTCGAACCATGGTTGGCCATGTGAGAGTCCAGTCCCCTTAACTACCACACCACCTGCTGGTCCCCTATTATTATTATTATTTCTTTTTAACTTGACCAAAGAGAGACAGAGAGAAAATGAGAAAACAAGACAACAGGTCCAGGACTCGAACAGCAGTCAACCATGTGGGAGTCCAGCGATGCCACCTGCCAGCACCCTTGTTTTTTTTTTTTTTTGGTGGAGAATCAGCATGTGCACCACACTGGCTACCACGTCCCACGCGTGGTGATGCGGTGTGGAGGTCATTTACTGTTACACACCTTTCTCGGCAATGAGCAGGACGGCCCTGTGCCTCCTGCCCCCTGGCTCCTCAGGGCTCAGTCCCTAAAGCTCTCAGCACTTCCTGGACCTCCTTCTCTCCTGCAGCTACTGGGTCTGACTCTAGACTGACTGGGTGGCAGGGGGGAGGGGGGAAACTCCCAGACCTCACTCACCCTCTGCTCCCTGTCCACAGGTGGGCTCCCAACTGGACACGTTCCCCACTGAGGCCGATCGCCAGAGAGCATTCAAAGCCCATTTGTACGCCAGGGGACTCTGCGGATGGGCAACTACACCCACCCCTAGGCCCTCTCCTGCCATGAGAAGCCTTCCCGATGTGGTAGAAAATCCCCCGAAGGATTTGCCCTTCTCGCTCCCGTTCCCCTAGGACACTCCCCACTTTTCTGCAGGTTCTGCTGCTGCAAGGACCTCAGATTCAGTCTCGGGTTAATTATTTTGGTAAGCGTCCCCCCTTTTAGGGTAACCAATACTAGTCTTCTCTTTGCCCCAGTGACCATCACTGAGGGCTCCTCCTCCCCCTCCCGGGGCAAGATGACCCTGTCTCTTTTTTCAAGCCCTCACCTGACAAGACAAACTCAAATTACAAGGCAGTTTTTCAGACTCCAGGCTAAGGGTCGATTTCATGGCTCTGCCCATTAGGTGTTAAGAACAACCCGTGTGTTTTCTGCAGAAAGCGAGACAGTGACGTGCTTTGAAAGCCCTCATTTTCTGTTCCAAACATGAGTTCTAATTGCTCTTTTTGGGATGCCTGATGTCTTGCCATGGCAGCGGTATCTCTCGGGGACCCCTGACAGCAGGGAAAAGCAAAGGTTCATTACTCAGGGCCTGCCCCTTTAGTGCAGGGGCCCTGTCAATTAAGGCAGGCCTAGGTGGACTTCTTCCCAAGGCCGACTTGAGAACATCAACCCCTCCCAAAGGAGAGGGCCTTCCGCGAGGGAAGGTGCACAGGCGGCGGGACTTCTCAGCCAGACTCCCGGGCACTTCTGAGCTCTCTCTGCATGCACTTTGGCTTCTCCCCACATGTTATATGCTATTTTCAGTTAAAATGCTGCTTATCACCCCCCTCTTGTGTCTTCGTTTGAAAACCAGTGTGCTTGTGCCTGCGAAGCAGGGAACCCACTGCACCGCGTCAGATGACGGTGCTGTCACGCGGGACCCTTCATGGGCACGGACATCCAGGCCATCTCAGCAGTGCGGCTTTGGAGTCAAGCAGATTTGAGCTTTTAAATGCCATTTCTCCTCTAAGGATTCCCCAGTGCCGATCTCCACCCCGGAGCTTCTCCTAGAACTCCAGCGTCACTCATGCCCTGCCCAGCTGGCATCTTCACGTGGCTATTTGGAATCCACCTCCAGGTGGCCAGGACAGAACCCTGGAGTTCAGGTTTTTTTTTATTCTTAGCAAGATTTTCACTATGGGGTGTGTGCACTTGCCAGAGAGACAGAGAGAGAGACAGAGAGACAGAATGTGATAAATCACCCCCCGGGGGGAGGACCATCCCTTCTCCTCCATTCTCCTCTCAGGATTTTGGGTGCACACACACACGTGCCTGGTGTGTTTTAAGCCACCGGGTCTGGGACTCAAACTGTAGTCAACTATGTGGGAGTCCAGCAATGTAACCATTATGCCACCTACTGGTCTCAAACCCTTGATTGTTTTCCCACCAAATTTGCTTCTTCCTGTTTCCCATCTCATAGCTGAGACCACCATCTGCGGCTTCAGAGCCCAAAGCCTCCAGGGCTCTGTTTCCTTTAGCTAAGCCACAACACACCTGGCGAGCAAGGTGGCTTCCAACACAGCCTGACCCACCCGCTTCTCTGTGTCTCCACTCTCACCTCTCTGGAGCTTCCTTCATCACCTCCTGCCTCCTTGGTCCCCTCACAACCTGTCCCCACGGAGCAACCATCGCCCCACTTCCCTCCCCAACACTCCAGCGCTCCCAGCACCAAGCCAGGTCTACAGTCTCACAGCTGATCCAGCCAGGCCTGGCCTGCAGCCCCACCTCCCACCCACCTCCACCCTGTCCTCACCCCTCCCCACCGCTCCCAGCCACATGCTCCTGCCTCGGGGCTTGCGCTTGCTTTCCCTCTGCCTGGAACCCTGGGCCCCACCTTCACATCCCGTGTTATCCGGACCTCAGCCCAGAAGTCCAGTCCCTACTCAGGGGACCTTCTTGGAGTAGCTCCTATCCCAGCCCCACTATTAAACTCTGGAAAGGATGATGCCCCACCAGAAACCCGAGATTCCAGGGCCCTGTCCTGAGGGTGGCCTGTGACGGTGTGGTGTTGTTTGTGACCAGCTGCATGGCTCACACCCCTTGCAGGCTGCAGCTGGGCAGGGAGCAACGCTCTGCCCCCGTGCTGGTGACCGCCAAGGGCCCAGACCACTGTGGCCTCTCAGACCTGAGTGTTCCTTTTTACCTTATTTATTTATTTAATTAGTTTAGGTTTTTGCCATAGGGAGCATGCGCTCACTGGAGAGGGACAGAGAGGCAGTGAGAGGGAACATGAGAACTCGCTCCCAAGGGTGGGAATGCCCTGTCACATTCCCCTCTCCATCCTCCCCCTGGGGTTCTTGAGCACGTGCACAGGTGACCGGAGTGGTTTTCAAGCTGCCTGGTCTGGAACTCCGACTTCAAGGCCATGTGAGAGTCCAGTGCCTTAACTACGATGCCACCTGCTGGCCCCAGACCTGAGTATTTCTCAACCTGCGGCTGCCCCACCCCCCTCATTAGAAACTAGTTCCAGAAAGAAGCCTCGCACTTCAGGACCCTGGCCCGGCCCTGCCTTCCCAGAGCCCACTTCCAGGGCCTCGAGACCTCCCCCCAGCACACGAACCACAGGGAGACGCTCATTCTGCCCACGAGCAACCCAGCCGGCCTGAGTGCAGGGTAGCAGCCTGGAGCCCCGCGCCACCGGGCGATTTCTGTGTGGAGCAGGTGTCCTGACCGCTCTGCGCCTGCACCGGGAGACAGGAACGGCATAGCACAGGGCGCTCCCTCAAGGTCTTGTGAGCAGCAGGTTGATGTGAGTCGGGATCTCCTCATTACTGAGGCACCGAGCCCGAGCCCGGTGAGGTGAGCCGCAGAGGGAGGGACGAGGGCAGGATTTCAAAGGGACAGAGAAGCGTTCGCTTTGATTCAGATGCCCAGAGGGAGAGGCTTCTGGAAGGGAGCCTCCAGCTCTCCGCGCTGAAGTCCCTGTGGGAAGGGGAGGGGCACAGGCGGGAGAGTCTCCGGAAGGACCCGAATCGGGCTCTGCGCATCCAAGGCTGGGCCAGCCCACGGCAGAAGCTTCTCACGCCTGCATACCGCCCCAGTCCCTCTCCCATTGCCCCGGGGTGCTCGGCCGGGCAGAAGCAGCGCCGGAGAGAGGCCCTCAGCTTGTCCTACAGCGCCACCCGCTGGCAAGTCCGAGGCAGAGGCCGTCCGGCGCTTCCCTCCCGGCCTGGCTCCTTCCGTCCCATTCCATCATCTTAGATGTCCTGTCACATCAGCCAACCCCCCTGCCCTCACCTGAGCTGACCCCCGCTGGGGACAGCGCCCCTGACCCGGGAGAGAGTCCCCAAAGGTTAGTGACTGGAAGGACCCTGGGGACTGTCTTGGTAGATGTGGGAGGAAGCCAGAGTCCACTGGGAAAGCTAGGCCAGGAAGCTGCTCCAGGCCACTGCCATGGCCGGGTGCAGGAGCCTGCCCCCACTGCCCCTCAAGTAAAGGACAAGGATGGACAGAAGAGCTCAGCCTTCCAGCCCAGCCTCCACCACTCTCCAGGCAGGACTGTGAGGCACTGTGAGGACCCAAAGGTGTGGCCTCCTGCTACTTTTTTGACTAATGTCCCTGCTGGCTCGCATCTGAGACCATCTCCCATTGGGTTTCAGCAACACCCCACTGGAGACTTAACTGAACAAAGGGGCCCATGGTATGGCTGGTCTGAGCCCTCAGGGTGCTCGAAGTTCTCCGAAACCCCCTCTGAGGTGGCAGGGCCTGTGCCAGGTAGCTGTGCACTTGGCAGGAGGGAGTGCGGGCAGTCCTGGGTGCCAGCACTTTGGGACGGACCCTTTGGGAAAAGGACTACTGGGGATGGAAGGGGCTGGAGAGACCATCTGGAGGTGCTGGGAGAAGACAGGGTTGTAAGGCTGCTGAGCAGCAAAGCCAGCCAGGCCTGCTGGACCGCGCCCTGTCCTGCCCTGCTGCTGCCCTGGCTTCAGGCCACTTCCAGACTTTTCATTCTCTCACTGCCTCTCTCTCTCGGAACCAGATAATTCATCTTTTTCTTGGGGCCAGCAGGTGGCACAGTGGGTGAGTCACTGAACTTCCACATGACCGGATGCAGTTTGAGTCCTGGACCCTGTGGCTTGAAACTCACACCAGGCGTGTGTGTGCGTGCCCAAAATCCTGAGAGGAGGATGGAGAAGGGGTTGCATGTGGCCATCCCCGAGGAGATGAGTTCTCACTTTCTCTTTCAGTTTCTCTCTCTCTTTGGCAAGCACATGTGTCCTATTGCAAAAACTTAAAATAGGGGCTAGCAGGTGGCATGGTTAAGGCGTTGGACTCCCACATGGCCAACCATGATATGAATCCTGGACCTGGTGGCTTGCTTTCTCACTTTTCCATTCTCTCTCTCTGTCTCTTTGGTCAAATTAAAAATAATAATAAAAATAATAAATAATAAAAATAAAGTTAAATAAAGAAATAAAAGTTTTGGGGGGGAGGTTTTGGCTATAGGGCACGTGCACTTACCAGAAAGACAAAGACAGAGAGGCAAAAAGTGAGAAATCACCCCCCCAGGAGGGATGGCCACGCCACACTCTCTTCTCCTCCATTCTCCTCGGGATCTTGGGCATGCACACACACGCACCCGGCATGAGTTTAAACCATCAGGTCTGGGACTCAAACCACGGTCGACTACATGGGAGTCCAATGATGTAGCCATTACAGCAACTGCTAGTCCCAAGAAATACATTTTTTAAACTTAAAATAATAACAACAACAATAATTTTCTTGACTGGAAGAAAGGAAAGGGGCCGCTGGAATCTGACTGTGGTGAGGGATTTTACTAACAATGAGTCTGCTCCCTGTCAGGCAGGGACTCCTAGAAGCCCAAAGGCTGACCAACACTCACAGGCCACGATCCAGCCCCAGCTCCCAGGGAGGCTCCTAGGTCCAGACAGAGACTGTCTGGCTTTGTGACCTCCTCATCCTAGAGCCACGATGAGTGCTGCTTTGGACAGGCAGCTTCGGGGGTGCACAGAAGGCGCACCACAGCAGCAGGCCCCGCTCAGCCGCTAAGCCAGGCCCGTGATGCAGCAGACAGGCTCACGTCATCCTTACGGACTGAAACATGTTTTTGGCTGAATTTCTTTTCACTTGGGAAATCCTTTGATGCTTGGAATCATCATTAAGGAAAATATAAAAAGTAAGTTGGCTTTTCATACAGGCTCAATGCAGGTGAATCATGAACTTGGGCCCACAAATGGGAGATGAGCTATGAAGGGGATTCAGTGGGTGGACACGACTGTCAGTCCTGTGAGCTCCATGAGGTGGGTCTGCTCTGTCAGGCTTGGGACTCCACAGTACTCAGCCTGATGGGGCAGGGTGTGCACCTGGAAGGGAGGGAGAGAGGGAGGAGACCGGGAGGGGCAAAGGGCAGGAGGAACAGGGATATGCTTCTCTCCTGGCTTTGGGAGCTCCCAGTTTTCAGCTGAACAGGTACAGTGGCTGAGTGCCGTGATCTTGAGGCCCACAGCTTGTCCCATTCATGTCCTTGCAGAGCAGGTGGGGCAGTATCAGCAACCAGGCCTGGGCTGCATCATCCAATCCTCTACCCACTTCACCTAAGCTGCGGTTTTAGAAGGAAGGCCCTGGGCAAAGGTGTAAGCTGGCTTCTTTCTGGGGTTGGGGTGCTGGGGAGACAAACCCAGGGGCTCCAACCCACCAGAGGAAAAGCACTCTAGCTATTATTAGCAGTCCTTGTGGTATGAATTGCAAAATTGCTATTTTCAGGATCCGAGCCAAGTGCAAAGATCCCTCAGACGACCAGGACCACGTGAAATGAGCAACATCATCCCCAAGCTTAAAGCTGAAAAAATCAGCTCAGCAGGAGATTTGCTCAAGGACACGGAGGAGGCTGGGCGAGGCCCTCTCCTGAGGCACCAAATGCTCAGTAACAAAAACAAACACTATCTTAATACACTATTCTTTTTAAAATAATTATTTAATTTAATTTATTTATTTTAACTGGACCAGAGAGGGACAGAGTGAGAGAGAGCGAGAGAGATGGAAAGTGAGAACGCAAGCCACAGGGTCCAGGACTCAAACCCTGGTTGGCCATGTGGGAGTCCAGTGCCCTTAATCACCATGCCACCTGCTGGCCTCCACTGTTCTTATTTAAACTGAAGATTCAAAATCCGTGATGGACAAAATATCACCATTTTCCATAAAGACTGGTGTGATCACCTCACCTGCTTTACCCTAGTAACCCTGGATGCTAGAGCCAGGATTTGAACTCAAGTCTAGCTGGGTCTGGTGCCAGAGCCTGCATCCCAGACCCCCTCAGCCCTATTAGGCGGCCCCAGCCCAGCACTCCGCAGCTTGAATAATGGCACTAAGAGACGATTCTCCTCCTGAGCAGGGAAACCTCACAAGCATGCTCAAAAGGCAGGTCACGTGCTGGTTAAGGTGCTGGACTCCTATGTGGCCAACAGTAGTTTGAGTCTCAGACCTGTCTCTTTTCTTTTCACTTGGGAAATCCTTTGATGCTTGGAATCATCATTAAGGAAAATATAAAAAGTAAGTTGGCTTTTCATACAGGCTCAATGCAGGTGAATCATGAACTTGGGCCCACAAATGGGAGATGAGCTATGAAGGGGATTCAGTGGGTGGACACGACTGTCAGTCCTGTGAGCTCCATGAGGTGGGTCTGCTCTGTCAGGCTTGGGACTCCACAGTACTCAGCCTGATGGGGCAGGGTGTGCACCTGGAAGGGAGGGAGAGAGGGAGGAGACCGGGAGGGGCAAAGGGCAGGAGGAACAGGGATATGCTTCTCTCCTGGCTTTGGGAGCTCCCAGTTTTCAGCTGAACAGGTACAGTGGCTGAGTGCCGTGATCTTGAGGCCCACAGCTTGTCCCATTCATGTCCTTGCAGAGCAGGTGGGGCAGTATCAGCAACCAGGCCTGGGCTGCATCATCCAATCCTCTACCCACTTCACCTAAGCTGCGGTTTTAGAAGGAAGGCCCTGGGCAAAGGTGTAAGCTGGCTTCTTTCTGGGGTTGGGGTGCTGGGGAGACAAACCCAGGGGCTCCAACCCACCAGAGGAAAAGCACTCTAGCTATTATTAGCAGTCCTTGTGGTATGAATTGCAAAATTGCTATTTTCAGGATCCGAGCCAAGTGCAAAGATCCCTCAGACGACCAGGACCACGTGAAATGAGCAACATCATCCCCAAGCTTAAAGCTGAAAAAATCAGCTCAGCAGGAGATTTGCTCAAGGACACGGAGGAGGCTGGGCGAGGCCCTCTCCTGAGGCACCAAATGCTCAGTAACAAAAACAAACACTATCTTAATACACTATTCTTTTTAAAATAATTATTTAATTTAATTTATTTATTTTAACTGGACCAGAGAGGGACAGAGTGAGAGAGAGCGAGAGAGATGGAAAGTGAGAACGCAAGCCACAGGGTCCAGGACTCAAACCCTGGTTGGCCATGTGGGAGTCCAGTGCCCTTAATCACCATGCCACCTGCTGGCCTCCACTGTTCTTATTTAAACTGAAGATTCAAAATCCGTGATGGACAAAATATCACCATTTTCCATAAAGACTGGTGTGATCACCTCACCTGCTTTACCCTAGTAACCCTGGATGCTAGAGCCAGGATTTGAACTCAAGTCTAGCTGGGTCTGGTGCCAGAGCCTGCATCCCAGACCCCCTCAGCCCTATTAGGCGGCCCCAGCCCAGCACTCCGCAGCTTGAATAATGGCACTAAGAGACGATTCTCCTCCTGAGCAGGGAAACCTCACAAGCATGCTCAAAAGGCAGGTCACGTGCTGGTTAAGGTGCTGGACTCCTATGTGGCCAACAGTAGTTTGAGTCTCAGACCTGTCTCTCTCTGGTCAAATTTTAAAAATAAAAATAATGCTAAATAAAATAATTCAGGGGGGAAAAAAGCTTTTAGCAGATCCCTCTGTCAAAATCTGCCCAACAGCAACAGCCCTTCCTCCAGCACCAAAGCCCAGGGGTGTTATGTGGAGAGGGAGGCAGGGAGAGAGGGAGCCGGTGGACCGAGGCCTAGCCAGAGGCCCTGGCTCTCCCGGGCCCACCCTACACAAAGCCCAACCCAAGCCAAAGACCCTAGGTATGGAAGAAGGATGCGAGTCCAACAGCCAGGCTGTTGCTCGCCCCTTAATGCCTTCTAATGCCTTCGGACAGGACAAGGTCGGCTGAGCAGAGGGCAGAGCTCCGCTGGGCAGTGCGGTCCTCCTGAGGGCTGGCCAGCACCTGGCAACCCTGGCCTTGGAGCGAAGCAACAGGCCCTCAGCTGTGTCTGCCTCGCAGAGAACTAAGAGGGCTGCTGGTCTTGCACCTTCTAGGCTCTGGCCCCATGGAGAAGCTAACGGTTTAAAACAAAGCTACCTGAAGCTGGAAGAGTTTCCAAGAGGAAGGGGAAGCCTGGGTGGGGAGTTGGAGTCCTGAAAAGGGGAGCCAGAAGGGTACCTTGGGCGAGAGAGCAAGACTGAGTTGAATGGCTCTAGGAAGCGGGCTCTAAGTGTGGGTCACTGATACCTTTTCTTTTCTCAAGGCCCCAAATCCTCTGCCCAGCCCCTAGGGTCAGGGCTCAAGCCTACTGAGGAGGGCCAGGGCCAGGGAGGGTGGCCTGCCTCCTGCTGTGTAACCTGGGCCCAGAGAGGTTAGGCAAGTTGCCTGGATTGACCGCTGGCTCCTTGGGACCTCAAAGCCCGATTCCCATCCCTGACCAAGCAGGTATCTTTCTCAGAGGATGGGGTGGTGAATGCCCACCCCCGGGCTCCTTCCCAACCAAGCGGCTCAGGTGAGTGCACACAGACCTCGCTGGCGTGCCCAGCGCAGCTGCACCGACCGCGGAAAAGGAGGAGGCACTTCCCGAGTTGCAAATCCCCAAATAGGAAAGAGACGATGTTAGTAAGGAAGGACTAAATCCTAGAGTAAATTCCAAACGAAATAAACGGCGTAACCTGTTTCCTCTGATAATAGACACCGATAATTCGACACTAATGGCCTACACTAACAACTCGGTATACACTCGGGCTGCGCCAGGGCCGCGAAGGCGGCGGGGGCTGCAGGAGGTCGGGGCCCGCGCTGCTCCTTCCACCAGAAGTTCGCGTCGCCCGCCGGTCGCTCCCGCTGCCACTTCGATCCGGTCGCAGCGCCCAGCGCCCACTCCAGGCTTCGCTTTCGCTGGGTCCGGGATCCAGACTCCAACCCAAGACCCGGAGACCAGAAAAGGCTTGCGCGCGGCGGCCGCACCTCGGCCCGGGGCAGGGGCGCCTGGAGGCGCCCGGAGGAGGACACTGACGCCCTTGGTCCCGGGATCCTGGCCGCCGGGCGTACGGAGCCTCGAAGGGGCAGCGGGTTCTGTCGACCCACGTAGGGACCTCAGCGCTCCGGGAAACGAAGGCCCTCCGGGGGCGCGGGCGCAGGCCTGGAGAAGCCGAGGGTCGGCGGGCGACAGGCACGGAAGTGGGTCTGCGAGGCCCCGGGCAGGAGCAGGCCGAGGGGCTGGCGGGGACAGCCTTGATTTATGGTCC
>NW_006203448.1:1455741-1456769 GCF_000334495.1 Tupaia belangeri chinensis | reverse complement strand
GCGCCGTTCACCGCCAAGGGGCCGCCGTGTCGCCCTCGCTCCTGGGACCCTCCCCGGCAGCTCTGGCTCCGCGCGGAGAAGCCGTTCGCAACCACCACGCTGGCGCGGCGTCTCTGTTGGAGGTACTAGAGGTACTCATGACCCCAGGACAAGGGCCGCTGGAGGCCGCTGGTGGAGAGGGGACGCCGCCTCCTTCGTCGCTCCACCTCCCTCGGGCCGGGCCGCGGATTGCTTGGCCCCCAAACAACGCAGTCGCGCGCTCCGCACGTTCTGCACCCCGGTCCCGAGTGAAGCCACCCGCTGGTCACTTCCTGGGCAGACGCCGGGCTCCCCACCCTGCCAGGCCCAGCGAGGTCAGAGAGGGCTGCAAACTGCCCTACCTGGGAGACACCTAGACCCCAACGGAAACGCCCCAGGGACGACTTCGCCATGCCTCCCTCGCACTAGGAAAGGTTCTTAACACACACGCGTGTCTTTCTCCGCTGGCTTAGTCCCTCTCTGTTGCAGGAGGGAGAAGAGGGAGAAAAAGGATGGACGGCAGACCCGCAGACGAGTAACGAGTGTGGGGAAGAGTGGGCGCGCTTCGCCGACGTCCGCGCATCCCAACCCGGCGCGGCCGGCCCCTCCTCGCCAGCTCGTGCCCCCCTCGGCTAATCACCCTCATTAGGAGCCTCATCACCGGCCTAATGAAAGCAAACCGTGTGGAAATCGCCGGTAAACAGTTGGGTCTGTGCTGTAATTAATTCAGTGTCTCTTTTAATCAAACTGAAAGGGAATCGGGCAGCGACTTGCGGAGCCGTGACATCACCCCCAAAATCGGCCGGAGCCAATCAGCGTCATCACTCCGGGGACACGTGGGCGAGTCCCCTTTTAAAAAAACACAACACAACGAAAAAAAAAAAAGAAACAAAAAAAAAAAACCCAGCCCCAAAGTAAAAGTGACACAAGTTCATTTTTTAAAGGAAGGGGGGGAGCGGAAGGCGCGCGGAGGACGGCGCAGAGCTGCCGCGCGGAGCCGGCGGCGCCGG
>NW_006203448.1:1451082-1455420 GCF_000334495.1 Tupaia belangeri chinensis | reverse complement strand
CCCCCCACCCCCCCCTGACACTCCCACCACCCCCCTCGGCTCGGCGGCTCGGCGCGACGCTGCAGAAGACGCGCTGAGCCCTTTTGGATCTAATGCGCAGAGGAGGTTGGCCCAGAGCTCCCGGGCTCCCCCAAGGCTGAACTCCGTCCAAGGTGCCCGCAGGCTCCCTGCCCGCCTTCCCCATGCCAGCCCGCAGCTAGGGCCAGGGGCAGCGGCGGCTGGGGTTGGGGGTGGGTGGGGAGCTTTTGGGGAGGACAGGTCGCAGCTTGGCTATGGAAGGCTCCAATGGCTTTGGGATCGACTCCATCCTCTCCCACCGCGCGGGCAGCCCCGCCCTTCCCAAGGGGGACCCCTTGCTTGGGGACTGCCGCTCGCCCCTGGAGCTGAGTCCACGCTCTGAGAGCAGCAGCGACTGCTCTTCGCCAGCCTCGCCAGGAAGGGACTGTCTGGAGACGGGCACCCCGCGGCCTGGTGGGGCATCAGGCCCAGGTTTGGACTCCCACCTGCAACCCGGGCAGCTCTCGGCCCCGGCCCAGTCGCGCACCGTCACCTCCTCCTTTCTGATCAGGGACATCCTTGCCGACTGCAAACCACTTGCGGCCTGTGCACCCTACTCTAGCAGCGGGCAGCCAGCAGCCCCTGAGCCTGGGGGCCGCCTTGCGGCCAAGGCCGGGGAGGACTTTAGAGACAAGCTGGACAAAAGTGGCAGCAACGCCTCATCGGATTCCGAGTATAAAGGTAAGAAAACAGGAGGTGAAAACTTGGGGCGGGGGGAGATTTTGTATTTCCAAAAACGGATATTTAAAACTTGAGTGCACGGGTGGGGGCTTGCACGTACCCAGCTGGGAGCTTTCCCAGGACCAGGGCTGAGCTTCTAGGTCTTGTTTGAACCTTGCAGACAGCCCTGTGGTTACGCCTTTGAGTAACAAAGAGTCTGGTAGAGACGGTGTGGTGTGGGCTCCGTGTGCCCGAATGCACAATGCAAAGTTTCTAAACTTCAGCAGGGAGCACCCCCAGTGCAGGGGGCAGGAGCAGGTTCTTATTAGGCCAGTGGCCGTTGGGAAGACACTTCTCAGGATCAATGGAAGATCCAAAGCGTTCTGCTAGCAGAAAAATTCCAGCTGGAGTCCTTTGAACAGAACGAATGTTTCGCACTTCAATTTGAATTTCCAGACAGGAAGAGAAACCACGCTGATCCCTTTTCTGGGATCAGTGCGTCTGGGCCCCTCAAATCCTGTAAAAGAGGCACTCTCTTCAAATTAGAAACAGCAGCCAGGGGCTGGGAGCAAGGTCAGAGGTCCAGTGAGAGGGAGGACCCTGCACCCAGCCAGCGGCGCTCACAGAATTCGAACTCGAATTGATCATTTTAAGTGCACTGAACAATAAGCTCCCGGTTGTGTTCAAGACCCAGAGATTCCCTAGTAACCGGCCCCGTGTCTCCTGGCAAGGTTGCTGTCCCTGCTTGCCTTTCCACCTCCCTGAGCTTGTTCCTTTCATCCCTTCTTAACCAAGGAGCTGGGCGCAGGACTGAGAGGAAAGGGGGAAGAAGGATGGAAAGGAGAAAATGGGAGAAGAAAGGGAAGAAGAAAGAGTTGACCAATTTTGTTTCTGACTCCTAGGCGTTTATGCCTGATTTTAGCTTTTTGGGGGGGAAGGGGCCACAAAGTTATTTCTAGAAAGAAACTAAGAGGTGAGGGGAAGGACTACAGGGCTTCCAGGGAGAAAGCCCTCTGTCCCCATCCAGCTGAAAACTAGGAGTGGACAGAGGCTGACCGGAGCTCTTCTGGTCATGGAATTCGTTTCTCCAACTCTTTTCTCGGAACTCTTTTCTCGAGATATCATTTTCCTGCAAAGGAAATTTCTTTATTGTCTTGGGACCCGGCACTCTCTGGGTTCTTCTTACCGAGCCTCCACAGACATTCAGGAAGGCTCATTGGACATTTTCCTCCCAAAGGAGAATTTGCTGTGGTCATGCCCTGACCCCAAACCCAAGCCCATTTGCAGTCCCACTCCACACCCCGTTTCTTTTCATCCCCCATACAGATGGCCAAGCGTGAGCCAGGCAGGGCCAGCGCCCTAGAAAACAGACAGGTTGAAAGGGGGCACCCAGGAAGAGATCCCAAGGGAGAGTGCCCGGAACCAGCCGGTGGCCCTTTGACCTTGCTGCTCCCCTGGGGCCTGTTTAGACTGGCAAAGAAAACTTGCCCTGGAAAAAGACAGGTATGGGGGACGAGAGGAAGGCGATGTAAACAGACGTGTACACCAGCCTGCTTTATTTCTGACAATTCTCAACGAGGGCACTCCAGCTTTATGGTTACAGCCAGAGGCAAGAATCTTCAACCTCGCATGCCAGCAGTGTGTGTGTGGGGGGGTGGCCACACAGTTTAGCTCTTGTCACCTTTTATTTCTTTGCCCCCAGGTAGGATTTTGAGGAGAGGTTTTGTTTAAGATAATTGGAACATCAGTTTTCTTCTCCTGCCCCTGATGTCTGATCAGGGAGGTGACAAGGGCTGACTGTTCCTGTATCATTTAAATAGTCTTGGAGCAGAGGGGAAGACAGTCTCCTTCACACACCACCCCCTTCCAGTCCCCGGACTCCATGTCTTTGCACCTACAAAGCCCCCAAGTGGAAAGGGGATAGGAAGGTCCGGTGAGGCTGAGTCTGGGGCATTTCCCAAACACACAGGTGACTTTCTCAGTGCCCGAGTTCAGAAGCCTGAACAAGACAGACTCTGAGCAAGCCCTGGGGGCTTTAAACTGGTTCGCTCCCCAGCCACCCTCCAGGCTGGGTGGTTTTCTCCAAGGAGGGAAGCGGGAAGGTCAGTCTTGTCCTAAGTTTCTGGTATCAACGGGCTCCTCAAATAGAACAGGTAGAGCCGGACCGAAGCTTTGAAATCGGCTGTGGGCCACACTCCGGGCTGGAGACAAGGTCCATGCAGAAACTAAACCAATGTTTTGCTCTAAGCTGCAGGATCAGTGGGGCCTTGAACTCTGGGGCGTTAACATGTGGTCTCCAGGCCAGAGTCTTGGAGGCTGAGGCCCTACTGGGGCAAGCCTGTGCCGGAGCCTGAAGCAGAGGAGCAGGGAGTGTGCCCGCCAAAGGCTCCAGCCTGCGGGAAACCATGGGAGAAAACCTCTGTGCTGACCCACTCCCTCTCCCTCCCACCTCAGCCCTCAGCGCAGAGAGTGGGCGGTTTTCATAAATACTTCTGATAAGCAGGTCAAAACGTAATATTCTGCAATATCAAGTTCGAGGTTGGAGTAATTGTTGCTTCAAACTTGTTTCAACTTTGCCTTCGGCACAGCAGAACTGGAGTCTCCCCTACCCTGACCTGGCTCAGTCTCCCAGCAGTGGCTGCACCCCACCGTGGCCGGCGGCAGGGCAGGGAGAGCCCAGGGTGGCCGGGGTGGCAGGCGAAAGCTTCAGCGGCTGCTCACTGGTTCAGCGTGCCGGGCGCCGGCCTCGCCGCCAAGCCTGCATTTCTGGTTGAGAAGTCTCACTCCCTAGTGGCTCAATTAACCGGATTATTGTTTCTCACAGAAAGAAATCGACTTGCACTCAGCTGAACCCTGTCACTGCAAATGCCACGCACAATGAAACTCACCATAAAAGAAAACAGAAAAAAAAGAGGGTACAGTGGGGGCAACCCGCCTGTGCCAGTTTGGACAAGTGGTTATTTGATTATATAATCGTTATAGGGAGAGAGGAGGAAAAGTTGAGCCGGTTCTATTCAGTGTGATTCAGTGTCGTTTTCTACGTTGTCGACTGGGAACGAAAGTGGGGGAATAAAAAACAAAAACAACAAAACCGTGGGCGGCGAGCGCAGGGTGGTGGCCTGGAGTGCAGTAGGAGCCACAGCGGACAATGTAATGACAACGAAACACAGAGCTGCGATGCGGGCTGGCCAGGGGTAACCGGGAGCGAGTGGCTTGTTGGCGCAGGTGCGCCGAGCGCCCAGGTCCCCGCGCCCGGGATCTCCGTGACGTGGGGCGAGGGGCGCCACTACAGACTCACACCCCGAGAGGGCCAGGCGAGGTGCGGATACGACTATTCGTTCTTCAGGACAATGACGCTCTCCGGGGCGAGCAGGTTTTTGTCTCTCCACGCGGGTTTTTCGGCCCCCTGTTCTCCGGCCTTCGCTGCCTTACGGTTACAGGCGCGCCGCGCCGCGGAGCCCCTTTGCCAGCAACCCTGGGCCCCGTCCCCTCCGCGGGCAGGCCCAGTGGCTCCCGCACGGCCTCCGTGCATTGCTCCTGCGAGCGCGGGCGCGGCGCTGAGCACGGACAACGCGGGCTCGAGGCTCCCAGGCTCTGCCTCTCTCCCCGCGGCTGCCCGCC
>NW_006203448.1:1448551-1450599 GCF_000334495.1 Tupaia belangeri chinensis | reverse complement strand
GCTTCACGGGGACCGCGCGGCCGCGGGCCCCCCCGCCCCCGCCGCTCTGCCTCCGCAGTGAAGGAGGAGGGCGACCGCGAGATCTCCAGCTCGCGGGACAGTCCTCCGGTGCGCCTGAAAAAGCCGCGCAAGGCGCGCACGGCCTTCACCGACCATCAGCTGGCGCAGCTGGAGCGCAGCTTCGAGCGGCAGAAGTACCTGAGCGTGCAGGATCGCATGGAGCTCGCCGCCTCGCTCAACCTCACCGACACGCAGGTCAAGACCTGGTACCAGAACCGCAGGTGAGGCCGGGCTGCCGGGCGAGGGTCTCTCCTGTCCCGCCCTCCTCGCAGCTCCTGGAGGGGACCTACCAGTCCACAGCCTGGGGCTCAGGGAAGGCGGGAGTCCCCCTCATCCCCCGTATTGACATTGGCACTGAGGAAACTGAGGTCCGAGGGGAGGCCTGCCCAGCGTTCCACAGTAGGGAACAGAGATGGGCCTAGTCACCAGTGCCGTCATGCCCAGGACAGACACATGGGGCCATCGGGGTCCAAACTCCGGCCCTTTCCCACCCCAGTGTCCTTGGGGAGCCCCCGCCCCAGGCTAGTTGTAGTTAGGATCTTGGGGCTGCTCCCCCCTGGTGGAAGCCCCGGGCCACAGCGGTGGCAGGCTCAGTGTCCCAAAGACATTAGCAGAGGCCAAAGGCAGGCAGCCACCCTTCAGGGATGGAGCCGGCCCAGCCAGCCGCTGCAGGGGGCGGGTGGGGGGTCCCCACGCAGGCCCTGTGGTCCCTGAACGTGAGGGAGGAGCCACAGCTAGCTCCTTTGAACCCAGTGTCTTCAACCTGGTGTTCCCTAATCTCCCTCCCAACACACTCACGGGACTTAGATACACATGCATGAAACATATACACCTGCACACAGCCCCTGTAGTGACACACACGCACACCACGTCGGCACAGTTCACACATACACTCTTTGCGGAGGGACGGTGCTTCCCATAAACAAGCCTCAGCACACGTGGCCCCATTAATAATAAATATGATTACTGCTCCAGGCATCAATAATTAAGGCCCGTTACAGTAATTACACAATTATGATGATGATGAATAATTCAGGGAGGGAGACGGGGCTGGGCGGCTGAGCCACCTCCGTGGGACCCTCGCCCACTCAGCCTTACTCGGAGGCCTGCCTTTTCCAAACCCAGGGTTGATAACCTGCCGGAAGCCTCTGGACTTTGGGGCCAGAGGACGTGAGGGCTGGTCCAGGCCTTGGGGATGGTGCAGCGGTCGGTGGCGTTGCCGGGCCGCCGGGTGTGCGGGGTGTGGGCAGTCCAGTGCTCCTGCTCTTCAGGGGCCAGCTCAGGTGCCGGCAGTGGACGCTACCTCGAAAGCTCCGGGGGACTTGCCTGAAGCCAGTTGGCCCTGGCAAGAATTCACCGAGGCTCTGTTAATTATTAGCGGCCCAACCCAGCCGAGCTCCTGGCCCTCCAGGGGGTGGTCGCACCATCATAAGGACTCCCCAGGAAACACAGGCGGGGAACCCCAACGCCCAGCTCCAAGGGCCCCATCTGTGTTCATCCGAGAAGAGTGGCGGATTCAGCGTCAGCCCTTGAGGTTACACAGCCTGGCTCAGAACCAGGCCGGGAAACGCCGCCCCTGTTTATTTTGCTCTGTAAAATGGGTGGCTCAGCATAGAAGGCCGGCAGGTTAAACACGGGGCGCAGGTAACGCCGTTACTAGCGCTGGCGCTGGCACCTGGCACGCCGTTACTAACAACTTAGTCCCCCCAGGCTCTCTAGGGTCGCCAGGTGCCCTAACCCTAACCCTGACCCGGCCGCACACGTTTATTTTGGTCCCCAGGACTAAATGGAAGCGACAGACGGCCGTGGGGCTGGAACTGCTGGCCGAAGCAGGCAATTACTCAGCTCTCCAGCGGATGTTCCCGTCGCCTTACTTCTACCCGCAGAGTCTGGTTTCCAACCTGGACCCGGGCGCCGCGCTCTACCTGTACCGCGGCCCCAGCGCGCCGCCGCCCGCCCTCCAGAGACCTCTGGTGCCCCGCATCCTC
>NW_006203448.1:1435123-1448520 GCF_000334495.1 Tupaia belangeri chinensis | reverse complement strand
CCCCGCTCGGAGGGCCCCCCGCCCGCCTCTGGGAGGGCTCGGGCTTCAGTGCCCCTTGGGGGTCTGCCCGGCCGTCCCCGGCGCTCCAGCCCAGTGTCCCTCGAAGGGCCACATGCCAAGTCCACAGAGGCCCGGACCCCGGACTGAGTCTCCTTGACCCTCTTCCGCGCCCTCTCTCCCGGCTGCTCCTCGGAGGAGTCACTTCCACCCGCGGATGTACATAGACGTTTGTGCCCCACCCGCCCCCGTCTCTGCAGGCTCCCTTAGACTCCTTTCCCCCAGGAGCAGGTGGGGTGACCCCCACGCCTCGCTCCTCACTCCCGTTTCAGGCTGCAGCTGTAGAAGCCCCTCCCCACCCTGCCAGAGGGGTGGGGAGGTGAGCGTGGGGCCCTGCTCGTCTCCTCCAGCTCGAGCCCCTGGGCCGGCGAGCTGTACATACGCGTGCAAAGTGTATAGGGAGTTATTTATTCGTGACCATGAGCCCGTGACCGTGTCCGTGAATCAGTGAGTCTGTGGCCTGTGCCCTTCTCTCCGGGAGGGGCGCAAGGGGCTGAGAGGGCTTGCCCACACACCCTGCCCCGCAGCCCCTTCCTCCACCCAGGTCCTGAGGGCAGCCAAGCCTCTTGGGCTCTCTCTCCCTTTTTTAAATGTCGAAATAAACTTCTTATAAATGACCAGGCGCCTGTCCGCGCTCGCGTTGGTCGGTCTGCCCCCAGCCTACTCGATCAGTCCCCCCTCCCCCCACTCCCATCTCTTCCATACACCACAGAGACTGTCTGCCCCAACGCCACTGTCCCTGGTCAGTCGGGGCTCTCCCTCCCTGGCCTCAGTCTTCCCATCTCTACAAGCAGCGCTGCTTCAGCCCTCTTCCCCCTTCCTCCCCATCTGGTTTTGCAGCTCCTAGACATCCGAGGGGCTGGGGGTGGGGGTCAGTGGTGGGAGAGGGTGTGGGTCAGCACCCTCCTCCCTCGGCTTCAGGCCTGGCCGGGAAGCCCTTGTTGAGCCGCCTCATCTGGCCAGACATGGGCGCCGGCAGCTGGTGACCGGCCTGCGGGCGCGGGGCCGACAGATGGACTCCGAGGCTGCGGCCCCCCTATCTACCCCTCTACACCCTGCGCAGGGCTGCGCTTAGGGTCCGACGCTGGCTGGCAGTGAGGCAGCTCCGGGGGCCTCCCCAGCGAACCTGAAGCCACGCAGGGTACTTCCCATCGTCTCATTCTCCCTTTACCCTAAGAAATTGGAAATGAGACCCAGAGCGGGGCCAGACCCCAACACCTGCCCCAGGCCCTATCCCTCACCACCCGCTGCCTGTGGCCCCAGGATCTCAGGGGAGTGGTTTAAGTCCTGAGCCAGACTCAGGCCTCCAGTTCACGTTTAAAGGGCCAAGGTCACCTCCTGAGATCACTCCTCCCTGGGGAGGACGCAGGTGTTCCCCTCCCACAGGCCACCTGCAGCTCACTGACCCCCCAAGATGAGGAAGCACCAGGGTGGGAAGTCTGGGCCTGGTAAGCCGAGCTCCACCACCCCATTTTGTGGCTGGACCGTTCAGGGAGAGCACAGCGGCGGGAGGGTGGGGGCAGTTCAGACTGTAACCTCGGGAAAACCAGACCCACAGCCTCGGCTACAGTTTCCTCCCCACCCCCAACACCCGACACAGCAGCTTTTCTGTGGGGGACAGCGAGGGCATTATTCTAATTTTGCAAAATGCACAGCAGCTAATTAAGTCCAGGAGCCCCTCGGCTTTCGAGTTCTTTTGCATGTGAATGGGGGCTGGTAAATCCCCAGCTCCGGCTGTGGTGGGGGGCAAGGGACTGTCCCCAACTCAGGGTTAATGAAGTGGGGAAGGAGTCTCTCATAGCCTCCTGCAAACAAAACCCCCCATGCAACAAACCCAGCCCAAATCCTACATGGATTGACTTAAACCCAGGGGATAAGTGCTTTAAATTAATCTCATTGAATAAGAATGAGACCAAACAAAACTCTTTAAAATCATATTAAAAATCTATCAAAGGACAACTTGCACTGGTGTGCTTTTCATTTTGTGAGAGTGGAGGAGGTAGACGAGAGCAGCCACCCTCACATTTACACAGTGCAGCGTAAACCACGGCACATCCTCCACTGTGTAATTGTCCTTGTACCTCAGAGGCGGCTTCACATCCTACACTAATGAAGAACAAGGCTTCTCTACAAGTTTTAATTACAATATTTTAAATTGTCCCGCACAGCCCATATGTAATAACTTCCCCACCTTTGCGGTGAGGTGGGCTTCTGCTTTCATCCACTTAGAAGGCTAAATTGGTTTCTCTGTTCCCAACCTGGGTGCTGGGTGAATTCTCATTTAAAACAGAAAAAAGGAATGAATGAGAGACCCCAAGCGGGCCAAACAATAGCACAGGCACAGAAAGGGCATCTTCCCCAGCCTGTCACCCACCCTCCCGTGTAAACTGAGATGCAACAGGGTGGGCGCAAGATGAAAGGGAGTTCAGGCCCCTTCCAGCCCTCCGCGGTGAGGCTTCTGAAACGGAGCATCTGGGCTGACTCAGGGTGCCCCGCTGCCCTCACACCCACAGGTCCCATTCTGCCCGGCCCACGGAGGTGACAGAACAAGAGCGGTGAGCGCCCTTTCCAGACGGGCAACTTCTCCAGCCTCTGGGAAGCCGCGCTGGATTTTAATCTTCCACTGGCTGCACGTGGAGTGGAGGCCACACCTGCCTAAGAAGCTCATTCACTTGTCTTCCCTAAACCTCACCTCTTTTCCTTGCAGGAGGAAAGAAATCCAGGGAACTCAGTGGGCTTTGTCCAAACTGTCCCCTACTGAGACTGGGATGGCTCCTAGCCACGTTCGAGGGGGAGACTTCACATGGGGGCCAGGTTACTTACTGGTCAAGGGTCTTTGCTCTTTAGCACGCTGGGGGGGGGGCTTCTGAAGACGGGCAGCCGCTAAGGGCTGTGATCACTGGGGAAGTCCTGGACTCCAGGACTAAGTACTTTAGGAACCCAACGGGGCAAAGAGCTTACGGCAGCGGCATCCTATCCAATTCTCTGACCAAGGATGAGAGCCAGGCTTTCGACAGAGGCCAATTTGAGAAGTTAGAAAAAGAGGTAAGATAAAAATACACACAAAATTCGAATATGTACAGTGGAGTCAGGCAAAAGCTGCCTAACTGATGCGTGAAATGTATAATCTGTTGAGAACCCTCGTAAGAAAGACTGACTTTAAGGTTATTTAAACTGAGATAATACCCTAACCCGTTAAATCCGTGCTTCTGTACTAACTGGGGTAAGATACTGATTCTGCATAACCAGGCCCACGCAGCATGGAAGGAGCCCTGTGAGTAGGTGAAGGCAAATTCAACCCTGACCTCCTCCCTAGCTCTTCTGGAGGTTCCAGCACTCCCCCCAGGAATGCAGAAACTGCCAATTCACACTTTAGTGGAAGGAGAACTGGGGGAAGAAAGTTCAGTTTCTCTTTGATCACCCCAAATCACTGGCATTAATCCTGTTTTTCACACAGCTGGGTTTTATCTGTAAAGTTTGATCCCTTCTTTTCTCATCCAGATCACGTGAACCATTACACAGAAATAAAAGCAAGGTGGCAGACTGGCCCAAAGTCAGGCTGACATGTGCTGCAGGGTCTTTAAAAATGTCCTGCTATTATTATTACACATTCCCTAATGGTCCCTGTTAACTCACATGTGCCAGCCAGCCCACTGAGGAGGGCCCGCTCCCCTCCAGTAGAGAATCAGTGCTTACCACTGGCTCAACTCCCCAGGCTGGAGTTCTCTCTGGAGTGGGTACTCTGTGGGGTAAGTCCTCTCTGGAGTGGGTGCTAGCCAGCACTCACCAGCCAGCCCAGGCGAGACGCTGACCCACCGTGGTCCCTGCAGACCCCCGCCCGGCGCAGGCCTCACCACTGGTCTGCGGAACAGGAAGGCAGAGAAGGGAAATGCCAGGACAGGGCCGAACAGAGGGCAGGAGCAGCGCCCAGGCAGCAGCAGCGCCCAGGCAGCAGGCGGAGGCTTTCAACCCTTTCTCTTTTGGACCCTGGGAGAGTCCCAATCTTACATTTATTGGGAAATCAATGTGCTCCAGGGGTCCCCTTTCAAACCTCCCAGGAAACAATGGAGGTGGTGGGTGGCTGTGGTCTGGGTCACAATACAAAGACCCTGGACTTTCTTGAAGACTAGGCGGGACTCAACAGCAAGGAAAAGCTCCGGGCTGTGGGGACTTCTGACTTCAAAGGCACATGATAAGAAGGCACCAGTAAATCAATCAGGCTGAGAGAGGGCCGTCTCCTGTGGACAGGAAAGGGGGCCCTGCATGCAACAGCAGCAAGAGGGTCCCGGCCAGAAGAATGGCATTTCTGGCCCAGCCCAGAGGCAACACACAGAAACGATTACATGGTGAAAAGTTTTCTTTTTGTACAAATTCAATTCCAGTTCTTAACGTCCTACTTCAGAGTCCACGCTGACACACGTGTCGCTGGGCCGAAGGGGAGCTGGGAAACGTCTGGCAGATGCCAGGATGCCGCCCGGCAGGAATTAAACCCCTCCCAGGCTGAAGCGACACATCTCTAGGACACACGGCCCCTGGGTGTGGGCCAGTGTCGGCACTGATGGACAGCGGCCCTGAGTGCAGGTGTGCAGGCCAGGGTCTGGTGGCTGGTCCCAGGCAGACCCACACCTCCGACTCCTGCAAACAGGGTTCCACTGGATGGTGGCTTCTAAATCTTGGAGACTTCGCAAGGTTGTCTATTTTTCACAAGAAAAGGACATCAAGCCTGTGCCACCAGGACCTGCAGGACTCATTCTGAGACCCGGTCCCGTGGGGAGAGATTTGAAACGCTTCCTGGAAAGCTGGCTGCCGGGCGGCCTCTCGGGACTCGGCCATCTCACGGCGTGTGTCCTGCAGCTTCTCCCACGGCTGGCCAGGGCTGCGCACTGGCGGCGGATGGCCCGCGGGGATGGGCTGCCCGGCGTTCCTGTTTGTTTTGCTTCTTGACCTTGGCGACGCCGGCCTCCATCCCACTGGAGTATTCCGAACGCAAGATCTCAGCAAGGCGGCGCTGACTCGGGGTCTTCGTATGAAGGTCAGGCCTGAAGAATAGTAACAGCAGAGGGGGAGAGAAACTTTATTATTTTTTTCCTTCCCATTTGGAAAGAGGCTGCTGGCAGCTGGTTCTGAGACTGTGAAGCTGACATTTTTGTATTAACAGAAGTACAATCCCTTCAATAGCGCTTGTTTTGATATTCTATGCACCAGAAGATTAGATACGGCGCTGACAGATTTTCATAACGGTGGCAAAATATCATGGCATTTTTAAAAGTGAGGCTTTGTTCTGTGTTGTTTTCATGGGGAAAAAAGAACTACGCACCCTCATAGTCTGATGGCAAATGAGGTGTATGATACAGCGGTCTGCCAAAGGATGGAAAAAACCCACCTCAAAACTCAGCAAGGCGCAGCGGAGAAAGCGCGTCAGCAGTTTCCCAGAACCCCAATGAGTTCAAGCACCCGGCCTCCTCCTCCTCCGACAGCTGGGACTCAGCCCAGGAGCAGAGCCCAGCGAGGTCCATGCAGCCTGCCGCTGCGCGAGGCCCGGGTGGCTGCCAGTCACGACTTTCCTTGACTGACTGAAGACTCTGAAAGGCATTTCTGACCCTCAAACCCCAAGCCCAGAGTGCAGGCTGGTAACATATCTGCCCCGGAGCTCAGACCAGCAGCTCTCCAAGCCCCACAAGGACCACGGCAGAGGGAGAGTGCTCTGTCCTCGTCTACACAAAAAATGCCCACGGCTCAAAATCAGCTTCAGATGCGGAACTGTGGGAACCGTTCTCAAAAGACGGCAGTCTCACCATTTGATCAGATCAGAGGAAGAAATTTGTAAAAGTTCAATTACACAGGACCAGCAGTTGGTGTAATGACTATGTTGCTGGACTCCCATGTAGTCGACCGCAGTTCGAGTCCCAGACCTGGTGGCTTAAACTCACGCCTGCCTGGTGCATGTGCGTGCGTGCCCAAGATCCTGTGAGAATGGAGAAGGGATTGTGGCGTGGCCATCCCCCTTGGGGGTTGTTTCTCATTTTCTGACTCTCTGTTTCTATCTTTCTGGTCAGTGCACATGTCTTAGAGCAAAAACCTCTCCCCTTCCCCCCAAAAAAGAAGTTCAATCACACAGAAGAATGATGATTACAAAAACTGAAGAGTGAAATAAAAACAAATTTTTTTTGAGAGGTTTTTGCTATAGGGCACGTGCGCTCACCAGGAAGAGACAGGCAGACAGAAAGTAAGAAACCACCCCCCAGGGGGGATGGCCACGCTGCAATCCCTTCTCCTCCATTCTCCTCTCAGGATCTTGGGCACGCACGCACACGCGCCCAGCATGAGTTTAAGCCACCGAGTCCAGGACTCGAACCACAGTCATCTACATGGGAGTCCAGCGACATAGCCATTACGCCAACTGCTGGTCCCAAGAAAATGTTTCTTAAGACAGGATTTTAACCAAAACAACAACTAAAACAAGAACCAATAAACCTAACCACCTTGTTGGAAAGTCCTTCTGCATCAAACAGCCGTGTCTCAGGTGACGCCGTGTCCCACTGCGGAGCGCACTGAAGATGGCGCTGCCCTCCAGCACTGTCCTTCGGGAGTCACCACACTCTGGACTGAAATGTGGCCAAACTCCATTGGGCGCCTGTACACACCAAGGGCAGGAGATAAGCCTCAGGCTGCACTGTTCGCCCGAGAGCTCACGGAGCCCCACGGTTACTGGTTAGGGCAGGGATACTGTAACCGGAATCAGTATGACCACACCCCAGAGGCCAGGGCTAGTCATACAACAGTGTTTTCTCTTCTTAGGATGATTTCATTGAACTTTATTTCATTTATTTATTTATTTAAATTGGACCACAGAGAGACAGAGTGAGAGAAAAAGAGAGGTAAAGTGAGAAAGCAAGCTGCCGGGTGTGGGACTTGACCACGACTGGCCATGTGGGAGTCCAGCGTCTTCACCACCACGCCACCTGCCAGCCCCCACAATGTTCTCTACTGTAACACACAGAAAGAAACAGGATCAACCAGTGCTGGGAGAAGAAAGCAGATTTCAGGTCAGAGAATAACAAGGACTCAATATTTAAGGGCCAGGAGTTTACAGGGGTGTGTCAGTCCAGGATGGGGTTCAGCAAGATGAAATATACGGAAGGACTTTCTGGGCTCTTTATGACCTGCTACGCGTACCTTCTCTCCTATAATCCTCCCTCGACCAGGTGGGTAAGGTTACCATCCCATCTCATCTTTTTAGAGATTTTTGCTATAGGGCTGTGCATTCTCTGGAGAGACAGAGACACAAAGCAAGAAATCACCCCCCCGAAGGAATGGCCATGCTGCCATTCCTTCTCCTCCACTTTCCTCTTGGGATTTTGGACACACATGTCCATGCGCCTGGTGTGATTTTTTAATAATTATTTTATTCATTCATTTATTTTAATTTGACCACAGAGAGACAGAGAGTGATAGGGACGGAAAGTGAGAAAGCAAGCCACGAGGTCCAGGACTCGAACCAGAACCATGGTCAGCCATGTGAGTGTCCAGTACCTTAACCATCATGCCACCAGCTGGTCCCTGCGCCTGGTGTGAGTTTTAAGCTGCCGGGTTCGGGACTCGAACCACGGCCAACTACGTGGGAATCCAGTGATGTAAGCATTGGCCATCTGCTGGTCCCACCATCCTCATTTTATGGACAGGGACACTATGGCTCGAGGAGGGTGAGGCACTGGCCAAGGCCGTGCAGCCAGTCAGGGCACAGCGCGGCAGATGTCCGCCCTTCCCCCCAGTCCAGAACGTGTCACAGAGGAGGTGTGACAGGAGGGCCCAGAGGACCAGAGTGGAGGATGATCACGATGTGACACAGGGAGTCCTTCGTGGTTGCTCAGTGGAATGACGGGCCAGGGGCCTGGGGCCGAGGGGCCTGGGGCGAGGGAGGGAGAGGGCAGATGCCTGGTACATGAGGGCCACAAGGGGACAGAACCTAGCTGACCGCTCAGTGGCCCAACAGCACAGATTCAGTGACTCGGACTCTCACTTCGGTTTCCTCATTTGAAAAATGGGGATGGTACTGAGAACGAAAAGCATGCAGGCCCCATAGGCACTAACTGAAACAAAACTATAGGGCTGGCCGGGCTCTGGCCTGTGGACACGGGTCACTCACATGCGGGGAACCTAAGGCCCAGAGAAGCTGTGCAGGAGTCAGAACGGAGTTGGGCTCTTGACGGCAGAGCCAGGGCTCTTGTGCTGGCAGGCACTGTGTCCTTCGGGGCGATCCTGAGCCCGTATGCTGGAGGTCTGGGGGTGAGCTGGTGTGCGGCCCGGCCGTGGGGAGCACTCGCCTGGCTCCAAACTGAAGGCTGCCAGCTCCCCGCTCGAAGTTTACAGGCGGAGCGCTGTCCCCCTCTGGTCTGAGGCTGGTCACTCACGATGTATGATTTTTTTTTTTTTTTTGGGAGAGGTTTTCTAGGGCACGTGCGCTCGCGAGACAGACAGAGAAACAGAGAGACAGAA
The DNA here is from genome assembly GCF_000334495.1 of Tupaia belangeri chinensis. Classification (NCBI taxonomy): domain Eukaryota; kingdom Metazoa; phylum Chordata; class Mammalia; order Scandentia; family Tupaiidae; genus Tupaia; species Tupaia belangeri. The sequence continues at coordinate 1,439,967 of NW_006203448.1, read as the reverse complement.
AGCGAGAAATCACCCCCCGGGGGATGGCCATGCCGCAATCCCTTCTCCTCCATTCTCCTCTTGGGATCTTGGTCACTCACGCACACGCGCCCGGTGTGAGTTTTAAGCCACCGGGTCTGGGACGCGAACTGCAGTCGACTACATGGGAGTTCAGCGACATAGCCATTACACTAACTGCTGGTCCCACGATGTATGATTTTAAATGTGACCACTGGAGTTTCAAAATATGCAAAATTTGGAGACCAGCAAGTGGCATGGTGATTAAGGTGCTGGACACTCCCACATGGCCGACCAGGGTTTGAGTCCTTAATCTGGTGGATTGCTTTCTCACTTCCCCTCTCTCTCGCTCTCACCCTCTGTCTCTTTCTGGTCAAATTAAAAAATAAATGAATGAGGGGCCGGCAAGTGGCATGGTGGTTAAAGGCACTGGACTCCCACATGGCCAACCATGGTTCAAGTCTCGGACCTGGTGGCTTGCTTTCTCACTTCCTCTCTCTCTCTCTGTCTCTCTCTGATCAAACTGGAAAATAATAATAAATAAAGTTAAGTAAAATAATTCTTTTAAAAAAATGAATGAATGAATAAATAAAATAAATAATTATTAAAAAATATGCAAAATTTTAGTCCAAATATTCTCCCCGGCATGAGCTCCAATATGTAAAGGACCGCTGGGCTGAAGCCAGTGAAGATTCCCGCCCCCGGGCTGCCTCACATGTGGCGTGGCAAAGAAGGTTCACGCGGCGCCACCCCTGCGTCCCTGTTCCACACACTGGCAGCCCACTGGGCAGCAGGCGTGACAGCACACAAGCCCGCACCTGTGCACGCAAGTTGCAGCCCGGGCCTGGAGACACTGCCCCGCCACTGCGACGCATTCTAGGCAACATCCTCTCGATGTAGGAAGACACCTCCAGCTGCCCACCAATGCAGGCCCTCGGTGCCCAGGGAGCAGGGGTGCTCGTACTGTCTAGACTCAAGCCTCCTACTAAGGTGGTGGCACCTCGGGGCCAACCTGCATGGGTTTCTCTTGCTGTCAAAACAGCCCCCCCACACACCCACTGTTCCCTTGGCCAGCACCTATTTTCCCTTTGTCTTGAGATCTGCTGCCAAGAAGGCACAGTACAGATGGGAAGATGCGCTGGTTCTAAACCCAGGCCTGGCCGGGCGCTGGGTCCTCTCTTCGGCCGAGCTGCAGTTCTTCCAGGAACTTGCCGACTCTCTTGCCCTCTTAGCCCAACTGCCCAAGCCCCTCTTAAATGGGCTTCCTGAGCATCCAGCACAGTTACCAAGCAACAGATCAGTTTATCTAACCACAGGGAACTCCCTCGTAGTGAAGGCTGAATGACCCCTCCTGGTCACCAGGCTAGGCTGCTCAGTGGGACAGGCAGATGCCACTCGTGCTGCCAGTGAGGTGCCATCGCAGCCTAATTAGTAGACTGAGATACCCTGCCATGGTGGCCACTGGAGAAGAGCTATCGAAGGGCTGCCTCCCAGCTTTACCGACAACTCCTAGGTAAAAAGCCGTTCTAATGCAGGCTTTTGTCAATGGCACTATTTTACAGGACAGAACTTATTTAATTTGGGTATTGTTTAGTCTATCAGTATTTCCTTTTTTTAAAATTTGCTATAGGGTGTATGTGCTTTCTGGAGAGAGAGAGAGACAGAGAGAGGAGGAGGTTAGTGAGAAAGTGCCCCACAGGGGATGGCCACACCACAATCCTTCTCCTCCATTCTCCTCTTGGGATTTGGGGCGCGCACACACACACACACACACACACACACATGCTTGGTGTGTTTCAGGTCATCAGGAACAGGACACAGTGCAGTAGGCCACGTGGGATCCAGCTGCCTTAACCATGCCACTGGCTAGCTCTATCAGTATTATGTTTTATGGCTTTGGGTCATGCTTACAACAGCCTTCACCCTAAGATTTTTTAAAAATTCAAGTATATTTTTCTACTAATGTGCTACTGCTTCGATTCTCTGTAGATTTTCCTCTGGTTTATGATATGACGTGGGGTATTTAACTGTTTCTTCCAGGAGCTACCTCGTTACCTGGGGTAGTCACTGAGCCAATCTTTCCCTCGAGGATCTGAAGTGCAGCTCTAGGACAGACCAGCGGGCTGCTCATGGAGCGACTGCTGATGGTGACAATGGTGACGGCACACCAATGTCAGTGCGCTCTCCCGCAGGGATTGTTAATGGACTGAAGTATAAAACAGACTGAACGAGGCATTCCATGCGACTCCACCAGTCCCGGAAGTCTGCACAGCCAGCCAGTACGGATATTCACAATGCCCTAGCAGACCAAAAGGGCAGCCTAAGCTAGAATGCGACCCTGAACTGGTAGGTGGGAATTTAGTTGGCAAGTTTCAGCCTGGGACCAAGAGGCCTGAGTGCAAATCCCAGCTCCACCCTGAGTACCCCGCAGTCCGGGTGGGTGCCTCCGAGAAACGGGGAGCATGGCGGTCATCGCACGAGCAGTGGTCACATCACTACCTGCCACTACCGTCATGGCACTGCCACTCCCTGCTGGGCAGTCTCTACTGTACATCTGGGTAGTTTCCCCAAGTGGACACTGAGAACCACCTGGGAAGACCGGGATGGGCTAAGAGGCAAGTCACCCAGGGGGCAGGCAGTGGCAGCTGTAGACTAAGCAGCAGCTGGGGCACTGGGAACAGCCTGGGCCGGATGCCCCAGGATGAGCGAGTCCCTCTGAGGGGCAGACCCTGGCCCTGTGGAACCTGCCCTCTTTGAGTGACCAAGGGACTCATTTCTCCGGGGCCCAGTTCATTCACTTACAAAAGGACTAACTGACCTAATGTACCAGCGCATGCGCCATGGAAGAGCTCACCGCACACCAACTGTCTTATCCACAGTACAGAAGCGGGGTGGGGAGGGAGCCACTGGCAGACAACCGACACAGTGATGTGGACATGAGACTGGCTAGATCAACAGTACCACCACCTTGCGTCTCTAAGTTTGCAAATCAGGTACATGCAGCTGGAATCTTACAGAGACCACACACAGGAAGTGTGACCAAAGCGTGGGGATTGAAGGTGGTCAAATCCTGCCTTACTTTCCTGAGCTCTAATAGTGAGCAGGGTTCACCAAGAAATGGCAGCCCTGGAGGCGGCAAGCTGCGGACATTGTGGGTGCCAAAGCAGAGGTCGTATGAGGGATGGGACCAATGGTACAAAGGTCAGGCCCTGCTGGGAGGACTCAGCCTTCTATGCACTGCCTGGAGAGAGAGTGGGATGGGGTAGAGACATATTTACTCAACATCTGCTCCCAACCCAGAGCAACCACCCACACGCAGCCCTCAGGTGCCCTCTTACAGGGAAGTTGGTGCTGAGGGCTAGACTGCGACGTCTGCCTCTGGAAGCCATGTTTCTTCTTCCGCCCTGGGAGAAACTGGGGACCAGGGTGGGGGCAGGTCTTGCCTACAATGGTTTCTTCTTGAAAACCTCCCAATAACTGCCCGATGAGCAGAAAGCGCCTGTAACCCACTCCAGGGGGCACTACACTGATGCCTTCCTTACAGGCAGCCCAAGTATCTCCTGCTCAAAGCCCAGTTCTCTGGTTACACAAAGAATCGCCTGCTCTTGTAAAAATCGTCTTTAACAGGGCCCGCACACTCGCCACTCTGCCGACACTGACCAGAGCTCAGCAGCTCAGCTCGCTCACCGTGTGCAAGGACGCAGACGATTTGGGCTCCAGATTCCTTAGTGATCCGGAGGCTGCTGCCTGGGCTGCTGGAACCCAGTGCAGGCAATGAGGAAAAGCACGAGGAGTACTCAGATCAACAAATGGGTACACACCGCCCGAGAGAGGCTGCTGCTGCTGCCACCCGACACCGTAAAACTAACATGTAAAAAGTGTCGCATACCGTCACTCTGAATTTTGGGGGGCCTGCTGCTGCTGCCACCCGACACCGTAAAACTAACATGTAAAAAGTGTCGCATACCGTCACTCTGAATTTTGGTTCTCAAACTGCATCCTTCTCGATTATTAAATAGTTAAAACACGATCCTACATTTCAGACGCTCCTGTCTCTGGTCCTAACATCAGGCCTGGAATGAAGATGATGTATGAGGAAGACCTGGAGTCTTCGGTACAGGTCATTAACAGATGGAAAGGCTCGGGCCAGCATCATTAAAACCAAGATTGGGGGGTGCTGGGAACATTCACCTTTCCGTTTTAGACAGAAGCTGGACTGAAGTGGGGCTGGTCTAGAGCGGACAGTGTGCACTGGCTTGGGTACAGGAAGGGTTCAGGGTGACTAAAAGCTAAATCTGAGTAGCACGGAAGAACTGGGGCTGCCACCTTCTTTCGATTTCTGGAATGACACGAGCTAGACGTGCTCTGAGGAGGATCTTGAAGAGCTGGTGCCCGCTCTCCTGTTGCATGTAGACTTGCCCGCAAGCTGCCAGCCGGTGCCAGGCCAGCACACCTTCCAATCCCAGTGCCTGGACAGCTCCAGCCAAGAATGCAGCCCTCTCCAGCGTCCTCCCAGGAGAGGCTGGCTGGGTTCCTGTTCTTTGTGGTCAGCCCTGACCATGTGATCGAAAGCATAGCCTGTAGTCCCTGCTGTCTGTAAGTGACCCAGGTGTGGAAGCAGCTCAGGGTCACTGTGAAATCCCTCTAATCACCTCATTAGCTGGGTGGGGACAAGGGAGTCTGTTCCACAAGGAAGCAGAAAGCTGCCATGGCCTGTTTCAACCACGAGGGTGACAGAAGTTACTCTTACCTGGGTGAAGCCAGGGAGAGATGGGGTGCAGAGTCCGCACGCAGCAGCTGCCTGCAGAGCAGCAGCCACAGAAGGCAAGGGGGGGGACGGCTCAGAA
>NW_006203448.1:1417741-1433108 GCF_000334495.1 Tupaia belangeri chinensis | reverse complement strand
GCCTTCCTTACAGGCAGCCCAAGCCAAGTATCCTCAAAGCCCAGTTCTCTGGTTACACAAAGAATCGCCTGCTCTTGTAAAAATCGTCTTTAACAGGGCCCGCACACTCGCCACTCTGCCGACACTGACCAGAGCTCAGCAGCTCAGCTCGCTCACCGTGTGCAAGGACGCAGACGATTTGGGCTCCAGATTCCTTAGTGATCCGGAGGCTGCTGCCTGGGCTGCTGGAACCCAGTGCAGGCAATGAGGAAAAGCACGAGGAGTACTCAGATCAACAAATGGGTACACACCGCCCGAGAGAGGCTGCTGCTGCTGCCACCCGACACCGTAAAACTAACATGTAAAAAGTGTCGCATACCGTCACTCTGAATTTTGGTTCTCAAACTGCATCCTTCTCGATTATTAAATAGTTAAAACACGATCCTACATTTCAGACGCTCCTGTCTCTGGTCCTAACATCAGGCCTGGAATGAAGATGATGTATGAGGAAGACCTGGAGTCTTCGGTACAGGTCATTAACAGATGGAAAGGCTCGGGCCAGCATCATTAAAACCAAGATTGGGGGGTGCTGGGAACATTCACCTTTCCGTTTTAGACAGAAGCTGGACTGAAGTGGGGCTGGTCTAGAGCGGACAGTGTGCACTGGCTTGGGTACAGGAAGGGTTCAGGGTGACTAAAAGCTAAATCTGAGTAGCACGGAAGAACTGGGGCTGCCACCTTCTTTCGATTTCTGGAATGACACGAGCTAGACGTGCTCTGAGGAGGATCTTGAAGAGCTGGTGCCCGCTCTCCTGTTGCATGTAGACTTGCCCGCAAGCTGCCAGCCGGTGCCAGGCCAGCACACCTTCCAATCCCAGTGCCTGGACAGCTCCAGCCAAGAATGCAGCCCTCTCCAGCGTCCTCCCAGGAGAGGCTGGCTGGGTTCCTGTTCTTTGTGGTCAGCCCTGACCATGTGATCGAAAGCATAGCCTGTAGTCCCTGCTGTCTGTAAGTGACCCAGGTGTGGAAGCAGCTCAGGGTCACTGTGAAATCCCTCTAATCACCTCATTAGCTGGGTGGGGACAAGGGAGTCTGTTCCACAAGGAAGCAGAAAGCTGCCATGGCCTGTTTCAACCACGAGGGTGACAGAAGTTACTCTTACCTGGGTGAAGCCAGGGAGAGATGGGGTGCAGAGTCCGCACGCAGCAGCTGCCTGCAGAGCAGCAGCCACAGAAGGCAAGGTGGGGGACGGCTCAGAAGTTCAGCCCAGTTGGGGGGCCGAGGGCCGCTGTGCACAAACACAGGCTCCGGGAGCACAGAGGCCAGCAGGACCAACAGTGCCGGACTATGGAGAGCTGGGCAGGCTGGGGTCAGGAGGGGCAGGTCTGCTCCGAATGCTCCCCTTGTCTCTGAGTGTGCCTGTCCAGCCCCTGACCTCCTGTTCGGCCAGTCTTTCTTTCAGCAGAATAACGAGCTCAACGAAATCGAGAAAATCTTCACAGTGGGCAATATTCCAGGTCTGTCTTCAGCTAATTAAGTGATATTAGGGAGGTTGTAAATGCCACGTAAAAACTGGCAGGCAAGCTGCTCCTAATGATGAGAATACCGCTTTACAGGGAGAGGCAGCTGCAGCTTCTTAATGCAAGTCTTGGAGGGACTCAGTTCTGTTTTCAAGGTTGTTCTTGCTAAGAAAAGTTCAAGGGTGCCAAGAGGTTGCAGTTAACCATGTTCTTTGCTTTCTCAGTTAGAGGGGTACTCAAGAGGTGTAATGGAGGCCACGAAAAAATGACACATGGCATGGCCACTGTTACCGTCAGGTGGTCCCACTTACTCACGTGCCAGACCCAGGCCTGATGCTCTCCCTATCATATGGTTTCCTCACGATAACACGAGGCTAGAGTAGCCCCTTTGGAGAGGCAAAGGACCGAGGCAGAGAGGCTGTTACCCGTCCCGAGGCATGCAGACGCTATGAGGCCCAGTCAGGACGCAATCCAGATGTGCATGGGAGCCAAGCCCAGGCTCGTGGCTGTGGGCCGCTCCTACACTAGTATTTCTTTAAGAAGCCAGGAGAGGAGCGGGAGAGTCCTAATCGGGGTGTAAAACACCCAGGCTATGGGACCAGCAGATGGTATGGAGGTTACTTCACTGGATTCCCACATGGTTGACCATGTTCTGGTTCCTGTTCCTGGTGGCTTGAAACTCACACCAAGTGTGTGTGTGTGTGTGTGTGTGTGTGCATGTCCAAAATCCTGAGAGGAGAACGGAGAAGGGATTGTGGTGTGGTCATCCCCCTGGGGTGTGCTTTCTCATGGTTTCTCTTGTGAACACACACGCCCTAGAGCAAAAATCTCTTTCTTAAAAAAACAGAAACAAAAACAAAAACAAAACCCCTCAAGCGTTTAGAAGTTATGCTCTGCAGTGTCTGGCAACTGACCGTGGGTGTGTGCTGGCGCGGGCCGAGGCCAGACCGGGCGGGGCCGGCCACGCGCCCTCTCCTTACTGACGGCAGCCTGTGGCGTGCTGGCCAAGCACACCCAGGCTACCAAGTGTGAAGGCGCACAGGGTCCGGGTTTTAGACTGTTTACCTTATTTGCTGAGACAGGGATCCACCAGGCAACACTACAGACAGACTAGCTTAAGAAAATGAACACAAATAAAGTAAACCTGTTTCTTTAAAGAACGATCAACAATTCAGACTGTCGTTCCTCTATTACCTTCAGAAGGAGGGAGCTCAGAAGAGGGGGCAAATGACTGATTCACTGAAAGTAAAGGTGTTTCGGATGATTCTGGGCACTGAGAACACCATCAGAAACGCACACAGGTGGCAGGGGCCCAGGATCAAGCCAGTCTCAGGAGCTCGGGGACAGTGCAGTGTTTGGTGGAGAGCAGAGTCACGTGGGCGGGGCGGTAGCAGACAGCCGGCTCCCGCTGGGCTCCGGACCCCATCCGCACAGTGCAGACGAGATGACGCCAATGCCTGGACACGCTCTACCTGTCTGTGTGACTGCCTAGACAGATAGACGGATGCCATAGCCAACACTACCCTGCGCTCTCACCTCCCGGAGCGGAGCCGTGGGAAGGAAGAGTTACCTTAGCTTCTCCAGAATGGCTGAACCCACCCAGCCGCAATATAAAACCGCACTCTGCAAAAGGAAAATGCTGTTTCAAGGCAGAAGCCGCTAAGGGGCCATGCGCTCTCCCAGCAGCACGCCCATCTGTGCACACGGCCCAGGCATGTGGCATCTAGGTGGGGCTGTCCCGACAGGCTACACACAGGTGTCAGGAGTCTCCGTGTGCAGGGAGACATTGAGGCCTCCCTTTCAGAACACAGACCTGGTTATCGAGATCTTATTTGGGGACATTAACTATTTATTTTCTTTTTCTGAAAAGTGGCCTAGTAAGCAAGCACAGACAATGTGAGACCAGAACTCCCTCTGTCGTCGCAAGGCCATGCCTCCGGGTCCCCGGCCTGACCGGCGTGCGGCAGGTGAGACAGGCTTTCTTACTGGCTGCCGACACCGCAGGTCGTGCACAGTGAGTAACTATGCTCGGCGAATGCCGGAAAGCGGGATGTGGGGTGGGGCCGGGAATTTAGCGAAACACAAGGAACCTATTCTCTCTCCCGACAGATGGACCTCAGAGGAGACGTCTCGGCTCAGAACGACAATCGTGGCCGTGGCAGCACTCTGCACTTTGTGGTTTAATGGACTTTTCTTTCCAGTCCTCAAAAAGCGGAGGCTGGCAGTTGCTTGAGCCCCGACAGAGGTGTGGAAAATCTGTCAAGTTCTCTCTGCCGCTCACCCTGACCACAATTATACGGTCTGTGCGCAGATTAGCTGCAAAGTCATTCCTCCTCCAGAAGTGACAAGACTTCCCCAAATCAAAAAAGATGCCTACTGTACCCGAGTGTCCGTCTGCACTGGAAACAGGGGTGGGGAGCGGGCAGGGAAGGAGCGGGCAGAGAAATGCCTTCAAAAGAAGGGCATAACGACAGAGAAAGGAGCTTGAACAGAGTGGTGACATGGCAAGAACACAGAGCGGCATTGTCACGGGCGGGGTAATCCTGTGACACACTGCTGTCACTCACCACCCGGCTCCCTGCCGAGCCAGCCAGACATCAAAGGCTGCCCCATACCATCTTACATGCTCTTTACCGCCTAATCAGCCCATTCTTTCCTCAATAAAGCCCGTTAAATCCCCTGCTCGCAGGGGTAGAGTGGTCTTGGTGCCCATCTGCCAGCAAGGGTCAACTGAAGCAGGAGCCGCGGCAGCTCTCTCCCTAGCGGCTTCTCAAGGTAAGGACAATGCTGTCCCTGAGGCCCCCCTCCCAACTGCATCCCACTTGCTTTCTAGGATCTGGCCAGGAGCAGAGGACTGAGAATGCAACTTCTGGTCTGAAGAGCTGCTATGTGGATGACCACTTGCTAATGAAATTTCCAGTCACAGAGGCTGATCATCTGCTAACAAGGAAATATAAACAAAATATGTGTCTTCTTCTTTTCTTAAAGTGAATTAATTATTCAATTTGACTGGAGAGAGACACAGAGGGAGAGTGAGAAAGCCAGCTGCCAGGACTCGAACTGCAGTCACCCATGTGGAAGTCCACATCTTAAACACCACACCACTGGCTGGCCCAATATGTTTCTTTTTTTTTCCTCCCCCCAATATCTGTTTCTTTTTTTGAGAGGTTTTTGCTATAGCGTGCGTGTGCTTGCCAGACAGGCAGAGACAGAAAGCAAGAAATCATCCCCCAGGATGGCCATACCGCAATCCCTTCTCCTCCACTCTCCTCTTGGGATCTTGGACACACACACACTTGCACCCAGCCTGAGTTTTAAGCCACTGGGTCCGGGACTCGAACCGCGGTCGAGTACATGGAAGTCCAGCGACATAGTCATTACGCTCACTAACTGCTGGTCCCATCCAATATGTTCCTTAACAGTAATCATCTGGCCGGTCTATCCCTCCCTTCTCCAAGTTCTAGAGGTGAGGCAGGCCGGTCAGACCTCTGACCACGGGGTTATCTCCTCGCTGCCTGGAAAGCCCCACGGTCCCAGTACATACTCACAACCAGAGCTGATGTGCACAGGTCCCAGCGCTCCCAAACCCAGACAGTACCCAGCTCCAGGGTACTGCAGCCCAGAATCCAGACTGGGCATGCCTGGGGGAAGGCTGGGCAGGCTGTCTCTGGGTGGCAGCCCTCTGTGCACCCCACACCTGCACGCTGCCTGTGAGAAGCAAGAGCTGGCTGTGCCACTCTCGCCTGGGCCTGGCCACGTGGCAGCACAAGGAGAAATAGTTTTGCAGGTTCGTGGGCTCAGTCCTGTATGAGCCATACCGATAGAAGGGAAAACCATCCGCTTATGCATTCCAAAGCTGGGGCAGAACTGGGCAACACTGCATCCGCCACGAAGAGCCCAGGCACCAGCTCCAGCTGGATCACCTGGACGTCTCTGCGGCCTAGCGTGTCTGTGTCCCGGCTCTGTCCAAGAAGTTTCGTCTGCATGGCACTGCTTGGGTCAAGGGGCGGACCCATGCCTATCACCTAATCCTGACTCTCAAAACCACCTTGTGAAATCACTACAAGCGGGACCAGCAGTTAGCATAATGGCTATGTCGTTGGACTCCCACGTAATCGACTGCGGTTTGAGTCCCGGACTCGGTGGCTTCAATTCACGCTGGGCATGTGTGCGTGCGTGCCCAAGATCCCGAGAGGAGAATGGAGGAGAAGGGATTGCGGCGTGGCCATCCCCCCTGGGGGGTGATTTCTCACTTTCTGTCTGTCTCTCTGTCTGTCTGGCGAGCGCACGCGCCCTATAGCAAAAACCTCTCTAAAAAAATAAATCACTACAAGCACGCACTTTCTTCTCTGTCTTGTGGCTGAGGAAACTGAGGCTCCGAGACATGAAGACATGGTCTAAACCCCCACCAGGATGGACCGCACGTAAATCCAGGGCCCCCAACTCTAAGAACATAGCTGTTCCCAGCACTGGGTGGTCCCTCTCCCATCTCCCCAGGAGGCTGAGGACCTGGGTCCTGGCAGGGCTGAAGGGGCAAGGCAGCGCTGGGTGGAGCAAGCCGGATACCGTGAGACACGCTGCAGAGTGGTGACTGTAGTCGGGGTGCAGACGTGCTCTCAGGGACTCCACCCTGACACCAGGGCCCGTGACAGAAAGGCCGCCATGTCCCCAGACGCTTGCTTGGGTGTCCTTCCCACCCACAGGCTGCCCAGCGACCACGCTACCCCTGGGCCCCCAAGGACAGCTCGTGGTGGCTTGGATGCACTAGCTCTGGAGAGGCTGGGTCTGGCACCGAAGGAGCGCCATCTCTGAGGAGAGAGAGAACTTTGCAAAGGCAGCCTGTGAGGAAAACCGTCTCCGCGCTATGAGGGTGAGTGTGGGCAGGCCTCTCACCCGCAGGGCAAGGCCCCTGCCTCTGCTCTCATCTGCCAGCACCCAGCACTGGTGACACATAGTGCCACGGGAAGCCACACGTGCTGACCCTGGAGCCAGGCCGATGCACACCTCGGCTTCAGCAGCTTAGAACCTGTGAGTCGCTGCAGCACCAACCCCACCCCACTGGGGCAGGCACAGGGAGCACACGGAATGCTGGGAGGCGAGCCCAGTCAGCCCACTGGCGGGCAGTGGACACAGGCCTGGCTGGCTGCTCCAGCGAGTCCCACTTCTCTGGGCCCAAGAGGAGAGGCTGAATTTTTGCAAGGTGAGGCACCTTCGTCTTGTCCCGTGGTTATGATGTGAGAGGTGGATGCTGCTGCTGGCCTGCTGGGGCCCCCCACACCCCAGACCTTCCCCAGGACTCTCAGTCCCCTCACCTTTTCAGGGTTACTTTCCTCTTCTTCACAGCCACGGCACTGAGATTTCTGGGGGCATCTCGTAGCCCAAAGCTCTTAGCCACATGCCCGAGGTGGAGGGAGCGGGTGTGGAAGATGTGCTTCAGCTCCCTGGGGTAGGTGGCGTAGGCACGGATGAAGGACTGCAGAGCTGGGGAAATGAGGGGGAGGGGGACGTCGTCAGCCTGGGCCCCCAGAGTGGCCGGTCCCGCCTAATGGCCACCCTCTGCCTTTCCCATGCCAAACAGAAGCACAATAGGGACCACGCAACTCACACCAGCACCCCTCCCCAAACTACTGCTGGAATGCACCCAGAGACGTCCGGCTTTACTGTGCAGCCCAGCACAGCACGTGGTGCCCTGTACATGTGAGTGCGAGAGAACAAGCAAAAAACTGAAGAGACGTCACCTCACAGAAACAAGGAGCTCACCAGACACTTACTATTAGGAAACGATCTTTCCTAACTCAGTTTTAGTTGTTTTTTAAAAGCTGATGTATGCAGGAATGAGCAGATGGCATAATGGTCACGTTGCTGGGCTCCCACATAGTCGACAGAGGTGCAAGTCCCGGACCCGGTGGCTTAAAACTCACGCCAGGTACATGTGTGTACATGTCCAGGATTCCAAGAAGAGAACAGAGAAGGGACTGCGGCATGGTCACCCCCCATGGGGGTGATTTCTCACTTTGTCTCTGGCAAGCCCATGCGCCTTAAAGCAAATTGTTTTTTTTAAAGGGTTAACGTACGTGTAGAGAGTGGTGGCTGCTCTCTGCACATATGAAAGTGCCACAAACCCAGTCCAGCCCAAAGGGCCCATGACTATAATGTCTGTGGTACACAATGTCCTTGCTCGCAGTGTCCCCTCCTCCTTAGCCCCACCTCAGCTCCCCATGCAGAGGGGACCACCGGAGCAGTTCTGGCAGCACCGCAGACACAGTGAGGGTTGGCCAATACAGTGTTTCTCTTTCTACAAATGTATAACAAGGAAAGGTAAGAGTCTTTAAAAGGACAAAGATCACTGTGTATCGGACCAGTAGATGGCGTAATGGTTATGTCGCTGGACTCCCACATGGTCAAGTGTGGCCTGAGAGAGGATAACAGAGAAAGGCGCTATCTCTCCTGGGGGGCAGGGGGCATGATTTCTTGCTTTCTGTTTCTCCCTCTCTGCAGCAAGCACACACGCCCAACAGAAAAACCTCTCTAAAATTAAAAAAGGAGTAATTATTCAGTATCTAAAATGGCTCACCAAACAGCTCACCTACCACTGTTTAGAGAAGTTCATCAACGATTCCATCAGGAAAATTTCAGTCCTTTTTAAAAAAATGATTTGTTTTATTATTATTATTATTATTATTATTATTATTATTATTATTATTTAAAATTTGCCATAGGGCACATGTGCTCACCAGAGAGAAACAGAGAGAGAGAAGGGGAAAGTGAGAGAGCAAGCAGCCAGCTATGTGGGAGTCCAGCACCTTAACCACCACGCCACCTGCTGGCTCCTTGGTCCCTTTTTAAAGTTAAGAAAATGAGGTCTCTGTTCTAGACCCGTCTGACATGAACAAAGACAGATCTGGCTCCCAGGAGGGTGGAATCTGACCATGCCCCCAGGAGGCATTCCCAGGAAGGAAGTCTCACAAGTACCTGGCCCTTCCAGGAGTGCCGCGGCTGCCCTGCCTCACCAAGGGCAGGGACTGCTGGAACAATGTGGCCCACACCGGCTGCTACCGGGCCCTGTGCCTCTGCAGTGGAGCCAGAGTGCAGCCGCCACTGCCTGGTGCAGGAGGCATGCCACGCCAGCCTCCCTCACCCTGGCGTGCTGAGCCGCTGGACTGGCAAGTTTGCCCACAGCTTAACGTAATACCCAGCAGCACCTGGAGATCGGCGTTTATGAACAGTAATAAAAAGTGTCATTTTAGAAGATCAGCTCCTGGAAGGATCCTGGGAATCCATCAAAGCTCTATTTACTGAGCAAAGTGAACTCCTTTTCCCAATCGATGAGAAATAATAACCAAGGCAACTCCTCTGCACCCCTCTCTTAAGCCTCTGCTTACTCCTCTTTTTAATAACTGGGGACTAGCTTTTCCAAAGAAAATCTTTGACACTTCAAATGGCCGGCACAGGCTGGAGGGCCCTGACTAGGCGCGCAGACGCAGAGCTGCACACCTTGTTTAAGTCCTTGGAGAGACAGGCTCAACCACGAGGACCTGGGAGACTCTGGCGTCTTCTCTACCCTCAACATCTACTCTGGTCTAAGAGACCAGGGTGAAGCCGAGCCAAGCCAAGAGTCTGAGCTCCAAAAACTTCAGTTACCCAATCCCCAGCCTCAGCCCCCTAATTTCAGAGCACACTTCTGCCTAAGCAGGTCAGCCCCAGGCTTCCGACCTGCTCACCTCTCCCTCTTCACCAATCCTGGGGGCCGTGCACTGACAGTGTCCGTCTCAGGACACAGATGCCTGGCTAACACTGTACAGGGGTACTGAGTTTGCCAGGGAACGACAGAAGTGTTTTCTCCCCCGACAGCTGGTCAGACTGCATTTCACATCTATGTATCTTTTTTAAAAAAATTATTTATTTATCCATTCATTCATTTATTTTTTTTTAAATTTGACCAGAATTAGACAGAGAGGGAGAGGGAAAGTGAGAAAGCAAGCCACCAGGTCCAGGACTTGAACCGTGGTCGGCCATGTGGGAGTGTCCAGCACCTTAACCACCATGCCACCTGCTGGTCCCCACATCTATGTACTTAATTTGGCTTAAGTTGAGTGCACTCGGACACACAGAGAAGGAAAGTGAGAAAATACCCCTCCTACTCCCCAGGGGGAATGGCCAAGCTGTAATTCCTTCTCGTCTGTTCTGATCTTGGGATTTTGGGCACGCACGTGCACTGGAAGTTTTTCAAGCCACTGGGTCCAGGACTTGAAGTGGCTCATGTTGGCCATGTCTGGAGTATGGAGAATAACAGGCTGTGGGGCCAACACAAGTGGGGAACAGTGGAGGGAAGAATGCAGACATTTCTTCGGGGTGACAGATGAACTACAGGCACTAAGAGGTGAGGGTGAGTACTCTGTAGCTGCCGATTCCTATTTTCTTTGCTTTTCTTTTTTTTTTAGGTTTTTGCCACAGGGCATATGTGCTCGCTGGAGAGAGACAGAGTGAGACAGAGAGAAGGAGAAAGGGAGAGACTACTCTCCCTAGGGGATGGCCTTCCCGGCATCCTTTCTCCATTCTTCTCTTGGAATTTTGGGCATGCGTGCACATGGGCCCAGGGTTCAAACCACATAGCAGGGCACGTGGAACCCAGCGCCTCAACCACCACCCACCTGCAGGCTCTGCTGATTCCTATTCCCAGTCAACTATGAAAGGAAACTTATTTAAAAATACCCCACCTGGACAAAATGTCCTTTTCATTCCTGCACATCAGAACTGGGAAGAGTGCTATCTAACAGATGACTCTAAACCTGGAATTTGAACATTAGCCCCTCCACCCCAACCCCGTTGCCTGCTCTCATGAGAGCACCATCTTCCTTGCAGAGTAACGGCACATGCACCTTCCTACCGACACGCCACAGTGCAGGAAGGGTGGGGTGTTAGCGTTCCCCTAAAGAAGAAGTGTGTGGCAAAGTGCCTGGCCTACTGACCCCAGAGGAGACCGCTATGGCTTTTCTGGACTTTAAGCAGCAGCCCATCCACGCAGAGGCATAAGTCCTACCGGAGTACCCACTCTCAGAGAAACGTGAAGGTGGAGATGGTTTAATCACAGGAGCAGCGCTCCTTTGCAGGTTAAGGACTTCACTTTCCCAAATTCTTGTTCAGGAGCCTGGAGTTGAAACTTAGGTTATGACTGCTTTTACAACTGGAACCCTTAGCTAACAGCTGCAAGAAGTGAGAAAAAAACGGGAG
The DNA here is from genome assembly GCF_000334495.1 of Tupaia belangeri chinensis. Taxonomy (NCBI): domain Eukaryota; kingdom Metazoa; phylum Chordata; class Mammalia; order Scandentia; family Tupaiidae; genus Tupaia; species Tupaia belangeri. The sequence goes on along the minus strand of NW_006203448.1, from coordinate 1,422,378 downwards.
TAATTGCTTTTGGAAAATGACAACAATTAAAGGCTAGTTACTGGGGGCTAACAGGTGGTGTAGTGACTGAGGTGCTGGATTCTCACATGGCTGACTGTGGTCTGAGTCCCAGACCTGGTGGCTTGCTGTCTCACATTCTTTCTTCCTTTCTCTGTGGTCAAACTAAAAAAATAATTAAAAAAAAAGTTATTTAAAAATTGCTCATTATTAACAACCACCAGGTCAAAAAGTGCAAAAGGAAAACAAAAGCATACTTGGTGGAGTTTCCAACTCATTTTCTGCCATAAAGGCAAAAGCCAGCTGCTCTGCTAACAACTCCCAAGGGAGGTTCTAAATGGTGTACCAGGGAAGGCTTCAGCAATGGGGAGTTTGCAAGAGAAGGTACTAACTTACGGGTTGTAACGGCTGTTCCGACTTGGTGATCCAGTACCTTTAAGGTGGTTTACATGCGTATATTCCCCCAGACCTCCAGAATTCACAATCAGAAGTAGCGGAAGGGAAAATCTTAGCAGAGAGCTTCATGTCTAAAGTGGGGTGACTGAGACCCAACACAGGCAGTTCTGGCCCAGCCCACTGTTAGTCTGATGTGAAAATCAATTAGCAAATAAGAGAAATAATTTATTTCCTTCATAGTACGTAAGTGTTGAGGAGCCAACTTGTTCCATTATCCTTTAAGAGAAGACAAGTGGGGCCAGAGGATGGCATGTGATTGGAGTACTGCACTTCCATGTGGCTGACCATGGTTGGAGTTCAAGTTCTGGTGGCTTGCTTTCTCATTCCCCCCAATTGTCTCTCTCTGGTGAGCACACGTGCCATATAGCATGTTTAAAAAAAATAGTTAATAAAAAACAGGGTACAGCAGATGGCGGAGTGGTTATGTCACTGAACTCAAATGTAGTTGACTGAGGTCTGAGTCCTGGATCCAAAGGCCTGAAACTCACGTCGGACATGTGTGTGTGCCTGCCCAAAATCCCGAAAGGAGAAGGGAAAAGGAACTGTGGTGTTGCTATCCCTCCTGGGAGGTGATTTCTCACTTTTTATCTCTCTGGTAAGTGCATACTCTATAGCAAAAGCTCTCTCTAAAATAAATATAGGACCAGCGGTTTGAGTACCGGACCTGGTGGCTTCAAACTCATGCCAGGCATGTGTGTATGTGTGCCCAAAATCCCAAGAGGAGAATGGAGGAGAAGAGATTGCATGGCCATCTCTCTGGGGGTGATTTCTCTCTCTCTCTTTGTTTCTCTGGTGAGTGCATGGGCCCTATAGCAAAAATCTCTTTAAGGGAACAGCAGTTAGCATAATGGCTATGTTGCTGGACTCCCATGTAGTCACCTACGGTTCGAGTCCCGGGCCCAGCGGCTTAAACTCATGCCGGATGCGTGTGCATGCGTTCTCAAGATCCCGAGAGGAGAATGGAGGAGAAGGGATTACGGTGTGGTCATCCCCCGCGGGGGGTGATTTCTTGGCTTTCTGTCTCTCTCTGTCTTTCTGGCAAGCACATGCACCCTATAGCAAACCCCCCCCCCCAAAAAAAGTCTCTTTAAGAAAAAAAGAAATGAAATGAAGTAAAATAATTCTTTTGAGTGGCTTTTGCCTTAGGGCACAAGCACTAACTGGAAAGAGACATGGTGAGAGGAAAAGTGAGAAATAAACCCCCCCAGGGGTGATGGCCGCACTGTAATCTCTTCTAATCCATTCTTGGAATCTTGGGCACCCAGGCACCTGTGCCCAGTGATTTTCAAACCACTGGGTCCAGGCCACATGGGAGTCCAGCAATATAATGATAATGCCACCTGATGATCTCAAATAAAATAATTCTTTAAAAAAAAAGGGGGTGGGTGGGGTGGGGCTGGCAGGTATGATGGTTAAGGTAGCTGGACTGCCACATGGCTGACCACGGTTTGAGTCCCAGACCTGGCAGCTTGCTTTCTCACTTTTCTTCTTTCTGGTCAACTTCAATAAAAAAAATAATGACAATGAATAAAATTAAATAATTATTCTTGGAGAAGAAAAAGAAAAGAAAAGAAAAGAAAAGAGGTGCCAGCAGGTGGCATGGTGGTTAAGGGTGCTGGACTCGCACAAAGCTAACCATGGTTTGAGTCCAGACCTGGCAGCTTGCTTTCTCACTTTCCTTCTCTCTGGTCAACTTCAATAAAACAAAAAATAATGACAATGAATAAAGTTAAATAATTATTCTTTAAAAAATAAAAAGAGGCAGGACCAGCAGGTGGTGTGGTGGTTAGGGTGCTGGACACTCCCACATGGTCGGCCACAGTTCGAGTCCCGGACCTGGTGGCTTGCTCTCTCATTTTCCCTCCATCTTTCTGTCTGTGTCTCTCCTCTCTGGTCAAATTAAAATGAAGAAAGAAAAAATAAATTTAAAAAAAAAATACAAAAAAAAAAAAAAAAAGAGGCCCCAGCAGGTGGCACGGTGGTTAAGGATGCTGGACTCTGGACTCTCACATGGCCAACCACAGTTTGAGTCTTGGACCTGGTGGCTTGCTTTCTCAACTTTTTTTCCTAAAAATTAATTTATTCATTCATTTATTTTAATTTGACCAGAGAGAGATACATACATACACACACACAGAGAGAGAGAGAGGGAGAGAAGGAAAGTGAGGAAAAAAGCCACTAGGTCTGGGACTTAAACTGCGGTTGGCCATGTGGGAGTGTCCAACGTCATAACCACCAAGCACCTGCTTATCTCCTGCTTTCTCACTTTGCCTCTCTCTCACTCTGTCCCTCTCTGGTCAAATTAAAATAAATAAGAGAAATAAAATAATTCTTAAGAAAGAGGACAAGGAACTTGTTTCTTGCACTGATGAGTTCAGTGGTGACGAGAAGAACCCAAGGACAGCTCTCTAAGGGGGCGTTCTCACCGGGATGACCTGATAACTTCCAATCCAAAGGTCTTCCAAAGAGCAATGGAAAACGCACGTTATGGAAACTAGGCGTGGATTTCAAACTTTTCATAAACTTGTATTTAATTCCATTTTTCACAAACTTTCTCTTGTCGAGGCTCTCACCAAAATATTGAAAACACCACTGTCATCAAGACTGAAGACGACACTATGGTTTAAGTCTTCTTACCAGCCTTGAAATTCAGCAGAGTCCCCCTCCCCCCCGACCTGCGCAGAGCCATCGGGGTTTGCCTGACTCGTGAAAGGCCTAATCACTAGAGGAGAGTTAAGAGAGTTACAAATGCTCCCCCCTCCAGAGACAGTTGGGAGAGTCACTGGGACAAGTGCCCGCCCCTCCTGAGAGGCACATCCCAGTACTTCTCTCGAGGCAGGTTCCTGAAAGCCCTTCGGGGAACCAGCAGTTAGCGTAATGGCTATGTTGCTGGACTCCCATGTAGCTGACTGTGGTTCGCGTCCTGGACCCAGTGGCTTAAAACTCACACCGGGCACATGTGCATGCGTGCCCAAGATCCTGAGAGGAGAATGGAGAAGGGATTGTGGTGTGGCCATCCCCCCTGGGGGGTGATTTCTCGCTTTCTGTTTCTGTCTGGCGAGCGCACGCACCCTATAGCAAAAACCTCTCCAAAATAAATTCACGTTAGGGAAATGCTAAGACAGGATATTATCAGAGAGAAGTCTAGAAGGGAGTACTCTAATTATGCCTCAGTAGCAATTACTGAGACACCCTCTTTCACCTGGTGCAGCTCTGATTTGCTTCCGTTTTACCATGACAACCAAGGAATGCTGTCCTAGCGCGCTAATGGGAACACGGGGTCGTCAGAAAAGTCATGGCACATTTTTGCATAGAAAACCAGAAAACACGCCATGACTTTTCAGACGAATTAATAGCTACCCGGAAGTATTTACTAACCAATCTGTTTCTGTCACCTGTTTCCAGATGAGACCACTGACCCCCTAACCAGGGTCCCAGCTTTCACCCTTGCTCCTGGGATCTACTACCCACACAGCAGTCAGGCCATCTTCTCAAACCTATGTAAGACCACAGCGCATTTCTGCTCAAAGCTCTCCAAAGGCCCCCATTTCACTCAGGACTAAAACCAGCGTCCTGCCGACAGCCTCTAAAGTGACCCCCCCTCCACCCTCCTATCCTACCTTCCTTGAGTTCTTCCACCCCAGTGTTCCCACTGCTTGGACGACTGCACCTCCAGCCAGCCTCAAGGCTCCCCTGCTACAGGCAACCACTCGGGGAGGCTCCTCCTGACGCCCTAGCGCCGCAGCCCTCCTGAGCCCATCCCTGCGGTTTCCTTCACAGCTCTCATCGCCTTTCTAATAGACTACCCGATCCCTCAGGATTTCCAAGTACCTAGAACACTGCCCGATTCTATAAATGTCTGCTGAAAGAATTTAAAAAAAAAAAAGTAATTCTACTTATAAAAAGAAAGTAGAAATTGCTGCAGTGTTCTTATACTGGTAAGCCAATCTGGCATTGTTTTTTTCAAAATAGTAGGTAACTAATAAAAAGAAGTGGATCTGGGGCCCGCAGGTGGCATGGTGGTTAAGGTGGCTGGACTCCCACATGGCTGAGCATGGTTTGAGTCCTGGACCTGGCAGCTTGCTTTCTCACTTTCCTTCTCTCTCGCTGTCTCTCTTCTGGTCAACTTCAAAAAAAAAAAAAAAAAAAAAAAAAAAAAAAAGAATAAAATTAAATAAAAAATA
>NW_006203448.1:1397451-1417712 GCF_000334495.1 Tupaia belangeri chinensis | reverse complement strand
TGGATCCTACAACATAAATAAGACTCATTAGTGGGACCAGCAGGTGGTGTGGTGGTTAAGGCGCTGGACACTCCCACATGGCTAGCCACAGTTCAAGTCCTGGACCTGACAGGTTGCTTTCATACTTTCTTCCTCTCTCTCTCTGTGTCTCCCTCTGGTCAAATTAAATAAAAATTAAATAAATATTTCTTAAAAAAAAAGACTCAGTAGTACACATGACTCAGTCACTAGCAAAGACAACTGCTATAATAAAGTATCAGCAGGCCAGCCAGTTGTGTGGTGGTTAAGGCACTGGCTCCCACATGGTCGATTTCATGGTTTGAATCCCAGACCGAACAGTTTGAAAAACACACCGGGCACATGTGTGTGCATGCCACAAATCCCAAGAGGAGATTGGAGAAGGGACTGTGGTGTGGCATTACCCTGGGGGTTACTTCTCACTTTTCTTCTGTCTCCAGTGAGCACACTTGTCTATGGAAAAAAGAAAAGAAAGAAAGAAAAAGGAAGGAAAGGAAGGAAGGACCAGCCAGTACATGCCCCCACCACTGCTTAAAGGGACTGCTACGTCCACACCTAATGCCTGTGATCCCAGGAGCTGATCAACCCCACAGGGGTCTGAGGAGTAAAGCAGTTACGAACACCCTAGAAACTGGGCTCGCGGGTTATGGCTCTTCCTTGATACTCTCTTCTTTCTTTCGCACCATGAAACATCTCAGTATTCCCAGCCCTTCCTCTTTTCTTTCTTTTCTTTTTTTTGAGTTTGCAAGAAAGAGACAGAGAATGTGAGAAATCACCCCCTGGAGGAAATGGCAACATCACCAGCCCTTCTCCTCCATTCTCCTTTAGGGATTTTGGACACATACGCCCGGTGTGTTTTTGAGCCGCTGGTGATGTTCAACCTGCTGGTCCAGGACTCAAACCCCATGGTCAACTATGTGAGATCCCTCTGCCTTATGCCACTGGCTGTTTGCTTTTACTTTCCTTTCTCATTTCCATTTCTACAACTACTGGGTCGTTGGAAAAGTCATGACACATTTTTGCACAGAAAAACGGAAAAATACATTATGACTTTTCCAACGACCCTGACATGTTGAATCTCTTCTGTCTGGTTGTCAAAGAAAGTAAAAAACAGATCCCCAAGATTCAAGTGGACGATCAATGGGCTAGTCCTGACGTAAGCCAAGGTAAAGCCTCATTAAAGCAAAACATGGGCAAGGTGAAATGAACAGTATCTGTCTAAAGTCTTCCATGCCTGCTTCTAAACCATGCAGAACTATGGAGACTGAAGGTTTTGGCTGGTGAGTAGAGACCCCTGGTTGGCCTCTCAGCTGCTGGTGGTGTGTGTGGGGGAAGGCAGGTAAAGCTGGGGGACAGCACTCTGATGTCACGATCCCCTGAGAACTCCACTGACCTTTCTTTGCCCAGGAGACCCTGCTCTCACTGGAGTGTACATAATCTTCGAACATCGTCTGCAAGACCGTGGCTCGCCGGCGAATTTCCTGGGGGCCAACAGCATGGGATTTCTGGGAGGGTGACAGAAGGATTAAAGGAGAGACAGAGCTACAGTCAGGAATAATGAAGCAGTTTATAATAGATTTAATAACAGTAAAATCACACAGTAACCACCCAGGGGCCAGCAAGGGTAATCCTTTCAATATTACCAGGGAAGAGGAGGGGGCTATGAAGATGTTAAAGTCGAGCGAAGACGTGGGCGGCTTTGTGGGGGCAGAGCAGGTTTATTTACTGACTTGCTTACTTTCCTTCCTGACCTCTTATCACTGACATTCAAAATGAAAGACCATTGGAGACACTCTGGAATTGCCCAAGTCCCATTTAGGCATTTAGACATCACACACATCAGCAGTCTTCAGACCTGCCCTGGGTCTCCTATAAATCCTCCTTCCCCTACACTCATCATTGAAAACGCTGATATTCCTCTTCACGGGCACTCCATAGCGACCTGCCTAAAATTCAGCCTTAGTCACCCCTATCCTTGAATTTCAGAGCATGCTTCCTCAATTCCTGAGAGCCAGAGGGTTCAGATTTCCAGCCTTCCACATTTGTTCCTTTAGCCCACAAGCACTGGGCTGAGTTCCTAAGAGCTGATTAAGGAGTGTCCACACTCAAAGCCAGCCTGCAGCTGTGCAGCGACCCGTCCTCTGTAAGATGTAACACTTCTATCCGCCGCCAGACTCTGCATCAGGAGATGCTAACAGAATATAAAACTTTCCTTTAACAGTCTCCGAGAAAAGACGTTTCCCCCCCCAATATCCTCACTAAAAACTAGGGGATTTTGGTTCCTGAACATTAAGCTCTCTTCTGAATGTGAAAAAAGAGGGTCCAAAAGAACAGTCTCTCCAGGCTGATGAGCCCAACGTGACAAATGGGGTCGCCACTGTAGTGTGCTGAGCCTCGAATGCCACCCGCCGCCCATGGAGGGCCCTAGGGCCAGTCCAACAAGGGAAGCCCTGGCCACGCTTCCTACCCTGGCAGAGGACGGTGCAAGCCCGTGTCTGGCCTCCACCTTTGCAGGCTGACGGAGCAAGAACAAAGGGGAGAGAAGAAAAGCCTCACTCTGCGGTCGCCGTTCATTTCGGTACTAACGGAGACTTCTAACTTCCTGGAAATGCTTCTAGTTCAGTCAAATCATTGCTGCTGCCTGTTTGGGGTGACAGTCTGGCTGAGTGCAGAGCACATGGTTCCCCTAAGGGTTCTATCCGCTAACATGTCAGGAGAAAAGCCACTTAGGAGCTGCGTACCAAAGTGGACATTTGCTATTGTCATTAACAAGGATTTTTTTTACCCTCTTAACTGATGTGAAATGCAAACTTTTTTTTGCTGCCCTCCTTTCGTTAAGCCACCTCAGCAGCACAACTGTCACCTTCCCTGCGTTTTCTTTCTTTTTTTTTTTTAATATGAATGTGAAATTAGCAAGGATGCCCTTTCCCCTGGCGGACAGAATCCTCTGTTATTAAAAAGTAAAGCACTTTAATAATGAAAACTTTTTCCTCTTTTTCCTGTGTTTTAACTGTTTAAAATTAATGAGAAGGGCAGAATGGTTGTCAAAGCGATATTGAAAGCCGGGCAGCCAGGACCGAATAAGCACAAAAATCCCTCTAGAGTGTTAAATAAACAGCGCTCCAGCCCTCTCCGAATCCCTCTGTTGGTTATTGTATACATTCTGTAACAGCTCTCAGAATAGATCTGAGAGCCAGGGAGGCAGAGAGGTTTCAGAATTCCAATAAAGGCCTCAAATTAAAGACAGCCTGGTGCGAATTCCAGGAGAAAATTAAAGAGACCTCAAGCTTAAGTGACAGGTGACTTGCTTCTGTGTCACAACTGTCAGGGGATTTAGTGATAATATGGCAATATATTACAAAGGGCTTTTCTTATTCCCCCCTTTAGGTTTCAAAATGAGGCATCTTTTCTTCCCAACCCCAAAAAAATTACATATATATAATGTTAGTGTGTACACAACTGAGGTACGTAGGAAAATGATAAAACCAGGCTCACATGTTTGAAATGATGAGGCCAATTTTAGTAAAATTTAAGAAAAAGTTAATGGCAGAAAACCTAATATACTTAGGAAAAAGCACATCTTTTCCTCCTCCCTCCCCACTTCCAGGAACACTTTATTTGAAAACTGCCCCTCTTGAGAGTGAATGAGGTGCTTTCAGTTGTCTTCTGGGGAGGACGGTCTAAATTTAAACTGAAGGCAGAGGGCTGTTCTCCAGCCCCAGCTCAGCCCCAGACAGGTAAGGGGCGCCTATAATGAGGGCGGGTCAAAGCCCTGAGGGCACACGCACCCACAGGTCCAGCTCCCACCCTCCACATGCAGACCCAGCACTGGTTAATGAAGCTAACTTGCAACTAGCCAACCGCAGATAGTTTAGAAAAACACGCTTCTGGCTGTTTCCCACATTCAGGTGCCTTTGTCTCTAACTCTACTGATCTGGGAGAGCACACACCATCAAAACAGACGAACGAGAGGCTCTGATCTTACCCCAGCACCTCCCAGCACGCGAAGGGTTCCTCATTAGGGTAAGTCACGGTCACGTGCGAGAGGACAGAAACTGTGCAGGGGTGTGCACACTTGGACGGTGAAATTCACACCTACTGAGAAGTACCAGACGAGTCTGCGATGACGAGGCTGCACTCTATTTGCTGCAAAGCGTCAGGGGTAGCAGCAGTGGGCAACTGTTTTTGTGAGAGTTTCTCTGGGAAGCAGGTGCCTTAATATCACCAGCTTCCAAGGTATTTTAAAGCTAAACGGAAGGTTTTGTTTTAATCACTCTACTGCCAAACTGAGTTTTACCCCTCAGCACCAAGGATCTTCTGAGTGCTTCCCAGGAAGTAGAAAGATCAGATTTATTCTCTTTGTAGGTGGGTGAGCATTCACACACCCAGACACAGCTATATATATTTGATACACCTAAACATGAAATATACATTTTACAGACGCTCCGCACACTCTCTCTGTTTACAGAAGCCCAAAAACGTATGTGCCAAAGGGACACTGGCAGTGGACGCCGTGAGCCTGGGTGAGGGCAGCATGAGGAGCCCGGCTGCGTGGTGGGCTCACACCTCACAGCTGAACCTACAAGTGCACGCCTGGCGCTGGCTCGCGTGCAAGTGGACGGCCAGAACTGACAGCAGCATTTAAGACATATAGTATATATACGTATATTTTAAAGCTATTTGTCATAGGACACGTGTGCTAATTGGAGAGAGATGGAGAGAGGTAAAGTGAGAGATCACCCCCCGGGAGAATGGCCAGGCTGTTATCCACCAGTCTCCTCCTGGGATTTTGGGCATGCACACGCATGTGCCAGGTCTGGGACTCCAACCGCGGCCAGCAATGCTGTAGCCCAGTGCTTTAACCACCACACCACCTGCTGGCCCCCACCTTTATTTTTCATTCAAAATAGAATGAAAAGTTGTATCCAACACCTTGCTTCTTTTTATTTTTTTAAAGAATTACTTAATTTAATTTATTCATTCATTTATTTTAATTAGACCAGAGAGAGAGAAAGTGAGAAAGCAAGCCACCGAGTCTGGGACTGGAACCATGTTCAGCCACGTGGGAATGTCCAGCATCCTAACTACCACGCCACATGCTGGTCCCCTATTCTTTTTAAAAAATAATTATTTTATTTAACTGTACTTATTTAGTTAGTTATTTAAACTTGACCAGAGAGGAACAGAGAGAGTGAGAGAGAAAAAGGAAGCCACCAGGTCCAGGACTTGAACTGTGGTCGGCCACGTGGGAGTCCAGTGCCTCCAACCACAACACCACCCGCGGGCCCCTCTTCTTTTTACTATTGGTATGAATCACTCATATAAAACACTCAGGCTATGTATCTAATAATGAGTAATTTAGCCAATTTAGTTTCATTTTTCTTTCCCTTTGAAAGAAAGTTAAATTTGGTCCAGTAAATCAGGTGGTCTAGAATCTGGTATGCTAGTCTCTAAATTAAGAACCTGGTATGCTAGTCCCTAAGCTAACACGCTGCACCAGGACGAGCATGGCGTCTAGAACCTGGTATGCTAGTCCCTAAGCTAACACGCTGCACCAGGACGAGCGTGGCGTCTAGAACCTGGTATGCTAGTCCCTAAGCTAACACGCTGCACCAGGACGAGCGTGGCGTCTAGAACCTGGTATGCTAGTCCCTAAGCTAACACGCTGCACCAGGACGAGCGTGGCGTCTAGAACCTGGTATGCTAGTCCCTAAGTTAACACGCTGCAGCAGGATGAGTATGAGAGACTAATCGAGCTTGGCATTTTTCCTTTATCAAAGCATTTCATTCATTCCTATCCTTCAAGGCAGGAGCTTTGGGCTGAGATGAGAAGTCTCTGGCCCTAAGAATCACCCCGACCAGAACTGTGGCCCAGAACTGAACCGAGTACCCCATGCCTCGTTCTAAGTCATCTCACAGCGATGCGATGCTGTAGATAGGCACTTGGTTCTCATTTTACAGATGGGAAAACGGAGGCTAGGGAGAAGATAATCTGCCCACAGGGCAGAGCTCCCAGCTGTGAGGCGAGCATTCAGACCTGCCTGTGTCTGCCTCTGGGACCTGCTCTTCCCCGTGATCTTATAAAGGCTCCCAGAGTCTCAAGGCGTCTTCCGAGGCTGGCCTCAAGCCAGGGAAAAGGCTTAAAGAGAAGAATTGCCAGTACAAGGCCACAGAAGGGCAGATGTTAAAAAAATATGACTGTGGCTCAGCTCTTGCTGAAAGAGCAGAGGGAAATGCAGCTGCTCAGCTCCTTCGGCCGCGTCCAGGAGGGGCTTTCTGCTTTCGCAGCCCAGAGCTGTGCAGGCACAACAATGACCGAGCCCCTGGAGAGCACCGATCTGTGCTCAGGGGACAAAGCCTGACACCAAAGCCTGACACCAACGCCGGGCCCCAGAAACAGTATGGATGGGCAAGATTTGATCCAACTTGGGCTATCTCATTTTATAATTTTACTGCTTGCTGCCACTTCTGCAGAGCAGGCAGATGCTCATGTTCCACTTATTACGATACAGCAAAAAGAGGCACTGGGATCCTAGTCACCCAATTAAAGCCTGGGTTCAGGCTTTAATTCCCCACCTGCTACTAACTTACATGACCACGAACACAACGGCAGTAATGAATGCCATTTGTATTGTGTGCTGGACTCAGGGCTTTTCAGGAGCACCTCACACTCTCCAATCTCCTTTGAAGAAAATTACTTTCTCAATTTTATGCATGTAGGAACTGAGGGTTAGAAAGGTCCAGTACTGGGGTGAGCAGGTGGGATAGTGGTTAAGCCTCTGGACTCCCACATGGTCAACTGTGGTCTGAGTCCTGGACCCAGCAGCTTAAAACTCATGTCCGGTGCATGTGCACGAGTGCCTAGAATACTGAGAGGAGAAGGGAATGCAGTGTGGCCATCCCCGCCCCGGGTGGGGTGGTTTCTCACTTTCTCTCTGTCTCTCCAAGCCCATAGCACTCACTGGGCTTTGCACTGTGTGTTTCCTCAAGCACGCCCTCCTGGCCCACAGAGTTCTCCAGGAGCCCTAACGAAGCACCCCAGGGGTAGTCAGGACAATGAAGTCCCACTAGAACTGGTGACAGTGCCAGAAAACCAAAGTGTGTACCAAGACCAAGTTCCTGCTTGGTGACTGGTCAACCCCCTCGATGACAAACAAGTGATAAACAGTCTGAACCCAATACGGCTGCAAGTCCCATAAAGTCTCACGATAAGACTGCTGAGTGACCGAGCTTTTCTTATTCTGAATAATACCATTTACTGCCCAAATTTTACCTATATGATAACAACTTTTACTTAGTTTAGAAAACAAGTAGGGACCACCAGATGGCGTAATGGTTAAGTCGCTGGACTCCCACATAGTTGACTGCGGCACGAGTCCTGGACCCAAAGGCTTAAAACTCGCACTGGGCACATGTGTGTGCATGCCCAAAATCCTGAAAAGACAATGGAGAAGGGATTGTGGCGTGGCCATCCCCCCAGGGGGTAATTTCTGTCTCTCTCTGCCTCTGTGTCTCTGGAAAGCTCATGCGCCCTATAGCAAAAACCTCTCTTAAAAAAAAAATTTAGAGGCTGGCTCCATGGGCTGACGGTTAAGGAAGTGAGATCCCACATGGCTGATTGTGGTTTGAATCCTGGTCCGGGAGCTTAAGAAACATGCCTGGCACATGTGTATGTGTGCCCAATTTTAACATGATGGCAGAATGAAGACAGGACTATGACATGCCCATGCCCCATGGGGGGGTGTTTTCCTCTCTTTCCCGCCAGCAAACTGGGAAACAGAAACAATTTAGTTCTGTATTTACTTGGTTTAGTTGATACGAATGGAGGCAAAGATCGTCTGATTTTAAATCCCAGAGGGCCAACGATCATTAGTGTGCCCTTGTGAAAGTTCACTAACCTCTCCAAGTTACTTTCCTCATTTATACAGTGGGGCAGAATCTCTTAGGATGGTAGGGGATCCTACAGACCCCACCTGGGGGACTGAACAGCACCTCACGTGTACAGAGCTCAGCACAGTCCTGGCCCAGGATACAATCTCAGGTAACACATGCTATGGTTATTTCCTCTCCTTTATTACACACATTTCCTTAGGTACTCTCTGGAATAAGAAAACTTAAGCCGGGATAAGTCAAATCTAGTCCCTGCCTCAGGGAGAATATCGATCCAAATAAGGGCACATATTAAAGCATAAAAGAAACTCTTAAGCTCAATCTATCTGGCTCTGATTTTCCAGTCTATCCTCAGGCATAAGAAAACAAATGTAAAACATTCAAGTAATTAATATTTCATAGACAAAATTATATATAGCAACACCACGCACACGTGCACACACATGTGATATTACAGAGTAATGGGTTGGAGTGGGATGGGGAAATGACTACCTCGCAGGGGTGAAGCCTTAGAAAAAAGGCAGGAAAAGGTGTCTGGGGCTGTCTGCAATTGCTCAGAATCTCCATATGGAACTGCACAGATAAAAATTTTTCTTCTTAATGATCTCAACTTTACTCTTCCTCTGTGGATAGTGCATACACATTAAAAAATGAATGGAGTGAGTGTATCTGAAAGGAGAGACATATTTATTTCTTCCACGCTGTCTTGTCCGGATGGGCCTCGTGGCTCGTCCTTGCTGATGATCTGGAGAGAGACCCACGGCCGAGCGTGTAACACTGCCTCCAGGCTCGCTCTGGCCTACACCTCCTTTCGGGGAGCCTGCTGCCATCTGGCAGACTTCCAGAATGGACTATAGCCCATTAGCTGGATGAGACCAGCAAACCCACCCAGAAGCAAAGAGGAGGAAAAAAGCACGGTTAAGATCTGACTTCCTCTAATGTGCACGATCCTCAAAATACATGTTTCGTTAGACAGAGGAAATGAACCCATACACAAAATCTCCACAGTTTCGCTGGTTGGCAGCAAGCACAATAAATAATACAACTCACCTGGTTTCCCCATTGTCTCCCTTTAAAGCAATCATCCTTCATCAGAACAGACAGAATATCTTCCATCTTAATCTCAGAATGACTGTAAAAGAGAGGGCATAACAACATAAACTTTTTACGCTTTCATAAACACCCAAAACACTAATGTACACAACTGACCTATTTTCAAGCTAATTAAACACAGAGTAGAAATGGTATCTTCACAGGAAAGGGATTATTTCCCTAAACCCTTAGGAATTCAAAAGGAAAGGAACTTCTACATTAGAGGGACAGGTAAGGTCTCACTCCCAACAATGTCCTTCCCTCCTGCATGAATTTAAAATAGTTAACACTGGGCAGCTGGTGTGGTGGTTAAAGGTGCTGGACTCCCAGACGGCTGATAATGGTTTGAGTCCTGGACCTGGTGGCTTCTTTCTCATTCCCTCCAAACCCTTCTGCTCAAATAAAAAAAAAAAAAAAAAAGAAGAAGAAGAAGAAGAGAAGAAGAAAAAAGATAATAAATAAAGTCAAATAAAATAATTCTTCAAAAAAATAGTTAACATTTAGAATTTCCTTTTAGGCGTCATGGCATTATTCCTTAATAAATCTTAAATACTAAACAAGTGGACTTGCTACCTTAACTTGAGCAGAGGTGAGGAAATGAAAAAATTTTTGAGAAACTGTCTTTAGGTTTATATTAAAATTAAAAAAAAAGAAAAAGGCAGACAGACTTGTGGGGTTAGTCCCTCAGCAAAGGGGAAGAAATGGCTGAAGCCCCACCCACAGCACCCTACTGGAATCTCCTCTGACTGATCCTTGCCACTGGAGTCTTCACCACTCACCCTCTTAATCACAGAGGGGCGAGAACACATAATCCCCATTGAACTAGAGCTATGTGCAAACTGCCAAGGCCTGTGAGGCCAGAATCCAGGCCGGAAGCCATCAGGAGCCAGAACCAACTGGATCTGCTCCTGATGGAGTTAGGGCCCCAGCACTGGAATGTGGGAAGTAGCTTAGTATAGTACAGGAGGGAGGAAATAGGAGCTGCTGAAAAGATACTTCCTGGAGAGAAAGGGGAAGGAAAGAGGAGTTCTGGGAGAGAAAAACAGATCATAAAAAAAGACAAATGATTTTGTTGTATGTTTTTTTTTTTCTTTTTTGAAAATGTAACAGCAAATTAAAACATGAATGGCAACCTCTTATGTGGGAGAAGACAATTCTCCCTCGTCCCCCAAAGGTTACTCTGACAGGGCTATGAATGAAAACATCACGCCTGACAGCAATTTACCTGAGATGTGTCATCTACTCCCTGAGCACCCCAGCCCCCACCCTCAGCACCCTCTGCTGCCAGCGCGCACAGCCCGATGGAGAAGTCTTCTTACAGCAGCGAGTCGATCGGAGGTGGCAGAGCAGGTACTGCAAGGGTAGGAGTGGAGAGGATGCCCAGGATTTGCCGTGAAAGCGATTTTTCCGATGAGAAAAAATGTATGGCTACTGCACTGCCTCTTCTGTACGCCCAGAACCCTGGAGGACGGAAACTGCCCAATCCTATCTTTTTCTTTATCTGATTTGTCAACCCTTGCTTGAGGAAAAGATGTCAATACAAAAGTAAAAGAAACATAAGCACATAAGAGTCAAATCTTGAATCAGGGAGAGAAAGAAAAAAGGGATAATACAATGCATAGCCATGGACACGAGGCAAGCTGGCCACACAGGGCAGGTCTCCCAGGGGTGGGGCCACGCTCCCGCCAGGACCACAGGCCCTGAGTGAGCAGGAGCTGGGACCAGGTGATTTACAGTTTCAAAGGGCCTTCCTCCCAAGAAGCGTTGCTTCTTAGAATAGGAACAAAGCAAATCTACTATGATTATTTACGGTTCTATCAACAGATCGGAATCACCCCACCTTGCTATGAAAAGAGATGGAGAAATAAATAAATTCAGAGAACTGTCTTATGCTTGATCTAAGAAATACACGTTTTGATGAAGCATTTACATTTTAATAAACCAATGATGACTCTCATTAGAAACACATTTAAAGGGGAAGTGGAAAAAGTTAAAAAGTTGGCAAATATGAAGAAGTCAGAAAGATGCAGAAGCCAAGTTCTGAGCTCTCAGGCAGAGGGGCAGCGCTGCAGCAGCCCGCTACACTGCGCCGTCGGGCAGGTGGGATGTGCTGCAACGGCCTTTGCTGCCGGACATTGGCCTGCGTTTCTGGATCTTCTCTGTAGCCCATCAGCTGTCCTGGTATCTCACCCCCTGGCTTGCACATTCTCAGGCATGAAGCATACAAGCACTTCTTTTTCTTTTTCTCTTTTTGATAACTACTTTTATTTATTTTTTTTAATTTGACCAGAGAGAGACAGAGTTGGGGGGGGCAGTGAGAAAGCAAGTCACCAGGCCTGGGACTCAAACCCGTCGGCCAGGTGGGAGTCCAGCATCCTTAACCACCACATCACCTGCTGGCCCCTCTTCTTTCTTTTAAAAACATTTCGGAGTGTTCTTGGATTCCCAAAATGCCCAAGTCTGCATCTTCCCCCTGTGCACCTTTTATCGTCTCATTCGATTTTCCTTTTTGTAGCACGTCAAAGAAACAGTCTGCATGGCTACCGGACAGCCTCTCCTCTCCGGGAACAGAAACTGTAACGCACAGCTCAGCCACGCTGACCCAGTTCTGGATCTGTCTGGCCCATGAGGCAGCTGTGGCCCGGGCCCAGGCCTTCAGCAGGTGAGTTTTCGGCACAGACTTGGGCAAGGCATTCAGGACTCTTCGCTCCTCACATCTCATCCACTACCCAACCTCTATTTTCCCCACGAGGACCCGAGCATGTCCCTGGCATGGGGTATCATGCCCTGTTGCCCTGCCTCCCTCTTCCTCCCAGGCCTGGCCCAGCATCAGTGAGGCCGAGCTGCCGCCTCCTCATCGTGAGCAGGGTTCAGCCTCCCCCAAGCGCCAGTGTTTCTAGACGAGATGGTCACAGAGGACGGCATGCTGGTCACATCTTTACAGTATAGCTGGCTCACGAATGACTCACATCTGTGCTCAGTGTCCTCTCTCTTCAGTTTTAGGTTCATATTGGAACTCTGCACAGCAATCAACCCGAATGTGTTTATAAAAGAAAAAATATTCTTAAAATAATTATTTAATTTTATTTATTCATTTATTTTAATTTGACCAGGGAGAGACAGAGAGAGAGAGAGAGATAAAGAGAAAGAGGGAAAGTGAGAAAGCAAGCTGCCAGGTCCGGGACTCGACCCATGGTCAGCCATGTGGGAATGTCCAGCGCCTTAACCACCATGCTACCTGCTGGTCCCAAGGAAATAGTTTTTCAAAAACTTATTTAATTTTGGCCATAGGGCACGTGTGCTTGCCAGAGAGAGAAAGTGAAAAAGAGTTCTGGGAGATGACCACACTGCAATCCCTTCTCCTCCTCTTCCTCTTGGGATTTTGGACACACATGTACACATACCAGGCATTTTCTCTAAAGCCACTGGGCTCTGGAATTTGAACTGTGCAATTGGCCACATGGGGTCCATCAGCCTTAACCACACCACTGGCTAGCCCAGTAAAAGAAAAATGTAAAAAGCAGAGAGAGAGAGAGGCATCTATGCTGTCAGCTCAGACAACTGTCTGACTTCGACTGCTGCTGCTTGTCTCTTGGAGAGAGGTCGTCTCAGGGAGCAGGTATGGGGCAGCTGTGCTAGAGAGAAGCGGGGGAGTGCGAGTCCATGGGTTAGGATGGCAGCAGGACATGAAGCTGTGGGGCAGGCGACAGGCTGCAGAGAGGCAGTGAATAAATCTCCCACTGTGGGACCACAACACGAGAATGAGAAGCACTTCCAGGAAGCACACATGTTCCTGTGACAGACCACAAGAGCAACAGTTGCTGTGACGGGCTCTGTCAACGCCTTGCATTTCTGGAGTACACCTGCCTGGATGGGTGTTGGCCCGGATGCCAGAAAGGCTGGACAGAGAAGTACCAGCCAGCCTCAGGTCCCAGGGAACACAGAAGCCACGGGAGAACCAGCTCTGGGTAAAAACAAATGACTGATCAATCTGCAGGAGATTTCTTTCAGAAGTAAGATAATAAGTGCACAAGTTTCCGAGACAACCATGCCTTCAACTGACAGGCTGTAGTAATAAAAGGAATGAATTAAATAAAAGCAAAACTCAAGCTATCTTTACGTTGGTTCTCCTAAAACCATTGCCAGGAGCAGATTCCTGCCTCTTGCAACACTGAAGGCACCAGATGCATTATAGAAGCTAGTTAAGTTCGGTCACAGAAAATAAAAAAAATTAGGGACCAGCAGTTGGCGTAATGGTTATGTCACTGGACTCCCACATAGTGGACTGCAGTTGAAGTCCCAAACCCAGTGGTTTAAACTTATGCCGGGTGCATGTATGTACGCGCCCAAGATCCTGAGAGGAGAATGGAGAAGGGATTGCAGCATGGCCATCCCTCCTTGGGGGTGATTTCTCGCTTTGTGTCTCTCTGTCTTTCTGGTAAGCACACATACCCTATAGCAAAAGCCTCTCAAAAAAATGTTATTTAACTTAACTTATCCACTTATTAATTAATTTTAATTTGACCAGAGAGGGATAGAATAAGAAAGAGAGATAAAGTGAGAAAGCACATAGCCAGGCCCAGGACTTGAACTGTGGTTGGCCATGCCACCTGCTGGCTCCCAGGTACATTTTCTTTCTTTCTTTTGAGAGTTTTTTTGCTATAGGGCATGTGTACTCGCCAGAAAGAGAGAGACAGACAGAAAGTGAGAAATCACCTCCTAGGGGTGATGGTCACGCTGCAATCCTTTCTCCTCTATTCTCCTCTTGGGATCTTGGGCACGCATGCACACACACCTGGCATGAGTTTAAGCCACCGGGTCCAGGACTCAAACCGTGGTCGGCTACAGGGGAGTCCAGTGACATAGCCATTGTGCCAACTGCTGGTCCCTGCCCAGGTGCATTTTCTAAAAAGCCTTGGTCCATAGTGTTCACACTAACCATGCTGAACGTGTTCTGAGGCCTTGTTACAGTGAAGGGAGAGTTAGTTCTGCAGGGTGAGAAACACAGCAGGGACTGCTTGGGGGTCACACACAGTTCTTGCAGGTGGCTGGCCTGTACCTGGTCTTGCAGCCTGCCCAGACCACATCCCCAAGCCACCTGCCTGGACTTCTCAGCTTAGGTATAAAATGTGACGATTTTCCAGGTCTGTACTTTACACACACAAATCTCTTATCGTTCTACTGATGTTGTATAAAAAGCATAAGTTGGACGAGGGGAAAACAGGAGCTGATGTTAGCAGCACAGCTGACAGGTCGCTCACAGCAGCCTTCACGGCCTGTCCGTGGCGTGTGCCTGTCCACACATCCTGAGAAACACCTGACTCTGCCTGTGCTCCTCAAGTCTCGTTACCCATCACCGTGCCAGGTCTGAGTAGAAGAAACTCTTTCAAGTAAATCAGTGACAGAAACTACCTGCCTTCAGAAGTCCATTATTAGATACTGTTAGTTCAGATGCCAGAGATTTCATGGAAAACAGAACAAACCCACTTCTAAAGCCCCAGGAAATTCAGTAAATTATCGTGCACCAGCTCCCCGGCTCTCCAAGCCAGTCTGTCAGGCCAGGCTCTGCTCGGGGGAACGCAAGGAGCCGAATTAACCACGAACGCACAAATGGCGGCCAGAAAGTCCCCATGCAAAAGTGCGGTGCATATTTCAACTGCCCTGGAATCACGTTCCCGGGGGGCTTTCTCATGGAGGAGAGGAAACGGGCGATGAGCTAAAAGCATTATTTTCTTTTTTAAAAACAAACACCTTTGAAGACACAAATCATTAATTGGAAGAAGTGAAAAATATGACTTAAAAAAGGTCTTCAAGGAGTTGGCTGCTGATTTCTGAGAGAAACTAAACTCTAAAAGAAAAACCAAGTGCAACAGATCGTCCTCTGACTTAGCCTGGCAATGCAATGAAAATTGTCATGGGCTGATGGTATTAAGGGTTTTAGTTTTTGCCACTGGCTATTCTGGGGCTCATTTAGGGATCACAAGGGTTAATGGCTCTCCGTCAGCTTACAAGGCCCATCCACTGTAAAAAGTGACAGGAAGTTAATTAGGTGAGATCGGCTGAAACCCGTTCAGGTTTCTGACTCACTTGATTTTGTGAGAAGCCAACGAGTTGACATATTCTGCCTCCGAAGGAGCCAAGATGAGCAGGCTGCTCCCATGGCAGCCAATCCGGGCGGTTCTTCCAATCCTGTGGATGTACTCTGCGGGTGAAGATGGAGCGTTGTACTAAAAAGGGTAACAAAAATGAAGGCATTCATAGATCAAGGGATTGCCATTAATTGGAAGTGCAATACCCCTCACCTGCCTCCAGGTATCCCAAGAATGAAATCCTGGTGCTATGGTTACCCTAACACATCACACAGGGAAGTCGCTCAACCCTGAAACTCCTGGCTTCACTGGAAATCACAAGGCTCCGACACACAAACGTGAACGGTGGCCAAGTTTCAGAGACGAGACATCTTCTCGTCCCACTATCTCCTTTTTAATTTTATTTCTCCACAGGTCTCTTCATTTTCCTATTTGCATCTTTTCACGGAGGTGACTGTGCAAGGTGAAAATGTAGGCAGGTGGGGTATATTTCTCCAGGATGACCACATGACCTTGGCCTACTTCCTTGGTAGACAAGAGCAGCAGGGAGGAGGCAGCAGAGGACATTGGATGTTGGAAGAGTGCAGGGGGCTGGATACTCTGCTGCCTGGCCACCAAGGACAGGCCCCACCGTTTTGCTCCAGCTCCACTCAGTCCCCTTCAGGTGGAGGGCAGGGCACGGAGGGGCAGGTTCCCTGCAGGTGGAACGTAGTTCTTCTCCTGGCTCAGGGAAAAGGGCAGCAGAATGCACTATGCAGAGCATTTCAGGCTATCTTTGGCAACCATTCTGTCATCATTAAAGCTATATGTACTACGGGGAGGCCAGGTCCATTAAACTCATCAGTTTTCACAATGTAAGAAGGCTTTACATGATCAATTTTGTGCACCTGGCCTCCCATGCACTGAAATTATCTTTGCCTTCTCTCCGATTCATGCTCTGGCCAGCAGGAAGGAAGACCCGCTGCCTCTAGTCCAAGAGTGATCATCTATGGTGAGCAGATCAGGTGTCCTAACCAGTGACAGGCATGCAATTCTACTAAAAGGTGAATAAGCTAAGACTCACGTAAACAGAGCATGTGTCCCCGGGCCCTACACAGGATGCTGAAAATACTGTTCTGCAGACTAATGACACAAACAAACAAACAAACAAATAAACCCAACACCACTGGATTCCAGTACCAGCACTTGAACCCTCTGGCCAAGTGTCCAAGGCTAGAGGTGGGTCTAAGCTGTGGTCAGGGACTGGAATGTCTCTGCAAGTCATGCACATGGGCGGCTCTCAGGATGCCGAGCCACCTCCTTTAGGGTGCCACATGGCCTCCCAAGGGCCCAGGAAAGTCCCTTATTTTCAGACTGTCGAAACTTTGTTTTGTGACATCAATCAGTCCAGGAGCAGGAAAGTGTGCCCCCTCCCTCCAGGGGCTGCACTTCAGGCTGTTTTGCTTCAGTGGCTGGGTGGGCTGGGCTAAGGAATGATGTCAGAATAACTGAGCAGATAAGGCTGGCTGCTGCCTGGTTACCAGGGCAACACCCAAGAGGGTAATAGTAATTATTCTACTTATAGCCAATGCATCTCTCGTGATCATATATTCCTGCCTCAAGCTCACATCTTAACAACTAAAAAATTACCTGAACGATCCACGTGACTTGAGGGAGATCTAAGCCCCGAGCTGCAACATCCTTCAAAACAGAAAGGAATATGGCTTAGGATTGAGTTTCCAAACCTTCTTCAGATCGTGGATGTTTCATAACCTGATGCAAACCCTAAGCCCCTAAGCCCCAAACCCAGGCATGCACACACAGGTCTGCATACATACACCCTTACTCTACAATTCTGCATGTAACCACAGAGGGCTCAAGGACTCGCTGAGGTCCATCTGGGGTTAAAGATTCTGTTTTAGGAGCAAGTTCTACAGAACCCGTTGGTGAGGTAGTCACAACCGACTTTGCCGAAAGAACGTGATCTGCAGACTGGCCCACAGACATCCACAGCTGTGTCATGGAAGATTCTGAACACTTCTGGCATGTTTGCTACTTGACACTGTATCTGGAAAACCACTTTATGAAAAATGGCCATGCTCAGCCTATACTCGTAGCACCGCTAGCAATTCGGCTTCAAGGTGAGCTTCCAGAGCATCACCCTGCAAGACGTGCACTGTGGTGAGTTGCAAGGTAGTCATCGAGGACTCTTGTGGCTGGGTGGGCTGGGCTAAGGAATGATGTCAGAATAACTGAGCAGATAAGGCTGGCTGCTGCCTGGTTACCAGGGCAACACCCAAGAGGGTAATAGTAATTATTCTACTTATAGCCAATGCATCTCTCGTGATCATATATTCCTGCCTCAAGCTCACATCTTAACAACTAAAAAATTACCTGAACGATCCACGTGACTTGAGGGAGATCTAAGCCCCGAGCTGCAACATCCTTCAAAACAGAAAGGAATATGGCTTAGGATTGAGTTTCCAAACCTTCTTCAGATCGTGGATGTTTCATAACCTGATGCAAACCCTAAGCCCCTAAGCCCCAAACCCAGGCATGCACACACAGGTCTGCATACATACACCCTTACTCTACAATTCTGCATGTAACCACAGAGGGCTCAAGGACTCGCTGAGGTCCATCTGGGGTTAAAGATTCTGTTTTAGGAGCAAGTTCTACAGAACCCGTTGGTGAGGTAGTCACAACCGACTTTGCCGAAAGAACGTGATCTGCAGACTGGCCCACAGACATCCACAGCTGTGTCATGGAAGATTCTGAACACTTCTGGCATGTTTGCTACTTGACACTGTATCTGGAAAACCACTTTATGAAAAATGGCCATGTTCAGCCTATACTCGTAGCACCGCTAGCAATTCGGCTTCAAGGTGAGCTTCCAGAGAGCATCACCCTGCAAGACGTGCACTGTGGTGAGTTGCAAGGTAGTCATCGAGGACTCTTGCCCATTAGCCCCGGAGAGCAGAAAGGATCAAGTAATGCCCTGTCCTTCCTGAGAGCTAAATCAGAATGCAGGCCAAACCTGTTCATCATGTCAGAGACTTAACTAGAGGTGGAAAACTGCAAAAGCAATGGAGACGCATTTTTCCTCGACTGGCCACCACTCAAAGAGGAAAAACTCTGCTCTCTAGTCTCTCGCCTTTCAGAGACTAGAAAATGGGAATGTCCCAGTCTTCAGCCACGAAGCTGCACGCAGTGCCCATCTTCAGCATGTTTAAGCTGTCATACGAATACCCCCAGATGACATTTGTCAAGCATTCCCAGACCACAGTGCTCATACCTGCATTATCTTCACCGACCCTCAAAACAACTGTTATGCCCACTGGACAGATGAAGAAACCAATGTTTGAGAGGTTATAAAACTTGCCCAAGGACACAAAGTTAAGTGGAAGTGACCCTCAAATCCAGATCTGCTTTACTTTTCCAAGGCCTTAGCATCTGACATTGCATTCCATCAAACATGCCATGGGGCCAGGCAGTGCTGCAGCTAAGACATGACCCTGCAAGGCTGACCTACATGAGTTGGCTCTTTGTTTGCATCCGGAGACCTCCCAGAGGTAACTGGGTACGTGCATGCCATGATCCAGGGCTGGTTGGGGATGGGGGTGGATCGCGGCATTGGGAACCCACTGAGGGTGTGCTCTCTCTTGCTCATGGAAGAGATGAATGAACTTTAAAAAAGGAATATGGCTTAGGATTGAGTTTCCAAACCTTCTTCAGATCGTGGATGTTTCATAACCTGATGCAAACCCTAAGCCCCTAAGCCCCAAACCCAGGCATGCACACACAGGTCTGCATACATACACCCTTACTCTACAATTCTGCATGTAACCACAGAGGGCTCAAGGACTCGCTGAGGTCCATCTGGGGTTAAAGATTCTGTTTTAGGAGCAAGTTCTACAGAACCCGTTGGTGAGGTAGTCACAACCGACTTTGCCGAAAGAACGTGATCTGCAGACTGGCCCACAGACATCCACAGCTGTGTCATGGAAGATTCTGAACACTTCTGGCATGTTTGCTACTTGACACTGTATCTGGAAAACCACTTTATGAAAAATGGCCATGTTCAGCCTATACTCGTAGCACCGCTAGCAATTCGGCTTCAAGGTGAGCTTCCAGAGCATCACCCTGCAAGACGTGCACTGTGGTGAGTTGCAAGGTAGTCATCGAGGACTCTTGCCCATTAGCCCCGGAGAGCAGAAAGGATCAAGTAATGCCCTGTCCTTCCTGAGAGCTAAATCAGAATGCAGGCCAAACCTGTTCATCATGTCAGAGACTTAACTAGAGGTGGAAAACTGCAAAAGCAATGGAGACGCATTTTTCCTCGACTGGCCACCACTCAAAGAGGAAAAACTCTGCTCTCTAGTCTCTCGCCTTTCAGAGACTAGAAAATGGGAATGTCCCAGTCTTCAGCCACGAAGCTGCACGCAGTGCCCATCTTCAGCATGTTTAAGCTGTCATACGAATACCCCCAGATGACATTTGTCAAGCATTCCCAGACCACAGTGCTCATACCTGCATTATCTTCACCGACCCTCAAAACAACTGTTATGCCCACTGGACAGATGAAGAAACCAATGTTTGAGAGGTTATAAAACTTGCCCAAGGACACAAAGTTAAGTGGAAGTGACCCTCAAATCCAGATCTGCTTTACTTTTCCAAGGCCTTAGCATCTGACATTGCATTCCATCAAACATGCCATGGGGCCAGGCAGTGCTGCAGCTAAGACATGACCCTGCAAGGCTGACCTACATGAGTTGGCTCTTTGTTTGCATCCGGAGACCTCCCAGAGGTAACTGGGTACGTGCATGCCATGATCCAGGGCTGGTTGGGGATGGGGGTGGATCGCGGCATTGGGAACCCACTGAGGGTGTGCTCTCTCTTGCTCATGGAAGAGATGAATGAACTTTAAAAAACAAACAAACAAACAAAAAAAACCCAAAAGCTATGTGCTCCATATACTGTTGATGGGAGTGCAAAAGATACAAGGTCCAATGCCATAAAATTTGGTGACTATCTAACAAAATCACCATGCACTTGACCTCTGACCCAAAGCAATCTCACTTCTAGAAACCTACCCAAGGAAACACTGGTGAAAAGCAAAACAATACTGCATGAGGCTGTTCATTTCAGCACTGTATACAATCACAGATCTGAAAAAAGCCCCACTACCCAGCA
>NW_006203448.1:1391576-1397420 GCF_000334495.1 Tupaia belangeri chinensis | reverse complement strand
AGCAGGAATAGGATAAATAAAAACAATATCTATGTAATAGAGTATTATACAGTTATAAAAGGAACAAAATCTCTAAGGTACACTTTTTAGCATGTACAGTATGCTTCTGTGTAAGAAACTGAAATACGAACAAATACGTGGCCATGTTCCAGAAGGAAAATCCAAAA
Organism: Tupaia belangeri chinensis; assembly: GCF_000334495.1. Lineage (NCBI taxonomy): Eukaryota > Metazoa > Chordata > Mammalia > Scandentia > Tupaiidae > Tupaia > Tupaia belangeri. The sequence continues at coordinate 1,397,253 of NW_006203448.1, read as the reverse complement.
GCTTACAAAACAGTTACCTGTGGGAGAAGAAACTTGGAAGGGACAAGAAACTACGCCTCCTCTAAGGAACCTTTCTATTTTTGATTCTGAGACCACATAGATGTTTTGACATAATTAAAAGTAATTATACTTTTGGGGCCGGCAGGAGCATGGTGGTCCAGGGTGCTGGACTCCCACATGGTCAACCATGGTTTGAGTCCCAGACCTGGTGGCTTGCTTTCTCACTCCCCTGCAACTCTCTTCCACCGTTCCTCTCTGGTCAAATTAAAATAAATAAAATAAAAACAAAATAAATAAAGTTAAATAAAATGATTCTTTTAAAAAAGTAATTATCCTTTTGACATAATTAAACGTAAGATAATCACTGGCCATGGGAGGAAACACAGAGCATCACCTATGATGTATTCTTTCCAAAATACAAAACTAAAACCTAGGAGCTGAATCTAATGAGGGTCTAGATCCAACTACCAGTTTACAGAAAACGGGACAACGAAGAGCATGCTAATGCCGTGATGGCACGACGAGCGAATCCAGAACACGGGGCCCTCTATTAAGGTCTATCTCCTCCTTTCGTATGCGAGACCTGCACAGCGGTGGGAAGCAAGTGAGAGAAGCCCCCTCAACAGGGCCTCACCAGCCTTTCCCAGCCTGCCAGGATTACAGGCACGCATGTCCACACGGTTTCCATCATGGTAGCGTCGAACACTGCGCTACCGCTGGCCTGCCACAGCTGGGCCCATAAAGTGGGGTACGGACAAATGATCTCGTTTCTATCACAAGAAAATTACAGAAAAAAAGGGGTAACAAAAACAATGAACAGATGGATAAGCTGACTGACAGACGGCAGACAAAGTGAGAGCCAACAGCACGTCCTGAAGGGGGCTCGCAGAAATGCCCGCTGTGCTTATCTCTGCACAGGAGAATCTGGGGGTGACTTCTACTTTTCTCTTTGTATTTTCCTGTTTTTCTTTTAACAAATCAATGTCTATCATTTATTCTACATGAATGTATTTATTTTCAGTGTTGCTATAGGGTGTGTTTGCTAGAGAAAGAGAAGAGAGGAAGTAAGAAATCACCATCCCTCCTCCTCCAGTCTCCACTTCGGATTCAGGGCATGCACACACATGTGCCTGGCATGATTTTCAAGCCATATGGCTCAGGACTCGAACCAAGGTCAGCCACTGGATGTCCAGTGCCTTAACCCCCATGACACCTGCCTGGTTCCCTTCCCCCTAATTTTTACTTAAAACATTGAGGCCCACAGAGAGGTGGGTGACTAGGAGAGTGCGCAGTAGACTCTCCATGCAGCTTCACCTGTTGCCAATTTCTGGCACATCTGCTTTCCCTTTTCTTTCTCTACAAACACACATGCTCTCTGAACCATCTGAAAGTTGCAAATGCCAAGACAGTAGCCCTATGTACCGCCACATATATCTTCTAAATGAAAGGGCATTCTTCTATGTAACTGCACCACCATTAACACACCTAAGAGATTTAAGATCGAATAACATAATCTTTTATTTATTTATTTATTTTTAAATTTGCTAGTGGGCATGCACATTTGCGGAAAGAAAGGGAGAAAGAAAGCATCCCTCAGGGGGATGGCCACGCTGCAATAATTTCTTCTCCGTTTCCACTTGGGATTTTGGGCCTGCACGCACACATGCCCTGTGTGTTTTTCAGGCTACAGGAGCTGGGACTCAAACCACAGTTGGTCATGTGGGATCCAGAGCCTTAACATCCATGCCACCAGCTAGCCCTACAATTATCTTCTAATTACGAGTCCCTATTCAAATGCCTCCAACTGCACCTGAGATGTTTTGATAGTTGTTTCCATTCTGGAACTGAATCATAATCGTGCACCCACTGCTGTGCCTCTTCAGACTTCCTTCATCTGGAATGGTACTCTTGCCTTTTGGTGATTCCGTTTTCTGATGACCACCTTCATTTTCCAAGTGTCTTAAGGAACACCCTACAATCCGGATTTGTCTAACTGCGTTTTTTGCAGTCAGGTTCCAGTTAGGCATCCCAGGGCTCAGTGTCAGGAGACACCTGAGGGCAGTGTGTCCTGCCGAGTACTGTACAGCCGGACACAGGGTGCGAGTCCACGAGCTCTTCACTACGCACGCTCCTTTCTCCTTTGTGATGAGTCACCTGGAGAGCAAAACTCGAAGACTATGGTGGAATGCCCTATTCTTAAAGCCTTTCTCCAAGGATTTTAGTATCTATCGCTGTTGCGTTGGTTCCCTAGATGACTGAAAAATAGTAAGTCTCCACATCTACTATGCCTCCTTTCCAGTTCACAGTTGTCTTTCTTTTGTAAAGAAAAGCTTCCCCACCTTTTTTTTTTCTTTTTAAAAGTAATGCTAAGGATTCATCTCTATGCAGCTGGCGTGGTGGTTAGGATGCCAGACTCCCACTAGACTCCCACATGGCTGACTGCAGTTGGGAGTCCTGCACCTGGTGGCTTGCTTTCTTGCCCCCCACCTCCCGGCAAATTAAAACAATAATAATCAATAAAATAATTTTTTTTTTTTAAAAAAAATCTGTGGCAAGTTTCTGTAAGAAGCACACTCCTTGCATGTCCTAGAGTCAGGGGCAGGACTGGAGAAAGACACTGTCCCACCACTGTTCAGCTGGGAGGGCCACTGACGGCACCTCAGAGTTCATCTGCCTTCACGCGTGCCTGCAGCTTGTTGGTGCTCTTTACTGCACTCTAAGTGTGCAAGTGGGACTTTAATGCACTAGCAGTGTGTCACCACCCACAAGATGTTTGGGCAGCTCCTACATGCACTGGAGGCTGAAGGCTGACGTTCCAGAGCGGATGCCTTTGAGAATACAATTTAGTGTTCTCTAAAGGGGAGAGGAACTGCTTTTTACTCACCACAGCTGATATCTTTAGAATAAGTGACGGGCTCTTAAATCTGCTAAGCTCTTGTTAAGAAATGATTTATTTTATTTAAGTGCTCTGCAGTGGGAGATCATGTGGACAATGGGCTGCCTGAGCTCTAAGACAGGCTTTGTAAAAAATTTAATGCATGCTGGTTTAGTAAATTCAACCAGGAAACACAGATAAAACTCTAAAATCGCATACGACGTTCATGAAGCTCTGAGCACAATGCCCTCAACAGCCAGTTCCGAAGGACGCCAGCAGCCTCTCACTGAGACCCTTTGAGTCTCTGCAGCTGAGAGACTCAGCACTGGACAAGTGGCTGAGACACCGTCTTCCATCTCCCTCTACGCCTGTCGGGGAGACCTCACGACAGCCACCATGGCCTACAACTCCTTTGTCCTCTCTTGCCCAGATGGAACCCATCGATGCAGATTTCCAGCCCAGGCCACCACAGAGAAAGAGGGAGGAGAGCACCAGGCCTGGCTAGAACAGCGAGGGTAGCGGCACTTGTCTGGGCCTTGAGGGTGATCCAGTCTGTGGCGGTCAGCCTGGTTCCAGGCTTCTGCTGACCCCAGCATGGCTGCAGGAGAGTGAGTCTGTGAACGGTGTCTTGGGGAGTGTAAACATAGGTGTTCCCTTTCATGAGGAAGGACTGGCACGGTGGCAATTAGGCAGCGAGGTGACTTAAGTGGCCCTCCATTTCTCTCCACTGCCCTGGGCCAAAGACCACCAGGAGCCAGGAGCCTGCTCTACCTTCCTGGAACACGGTCAGCCAGCAGTGGCAGAGCGCAGGAAACCACGACCATCAAAGGCTCGGCAAGCCTTCCGCTTCTGCCTGCTCTCAGAACCCAGACGCAGCCCAGTTTTATCCCTTTAACCTAATTAGGGCAAAAGAACTGCTAAAGTCGGTTCTGAAAGACATGAGACAGCGAGGCCTTGAAGGCCCTGGCTTGACGACCGGCTGCCTCCATGAGACCTAGGAGTACAGATGGAAGGCAGCTTGCTCAGGTGCCAGCCTGTCAGTTGGATTAAAATGACTCATTTATTTACCCCAGAACCTCACAAAGTGCTTTTACTAACAGAGAGAGGGGGCCTGCCGTCTCTCTGAGAAGGGACGCAGCAAACTCGCCTCTGACGCCTTCCCGGCCTGCCAAAAGTCATTATTGCCGTGTGTGGAAAGCCATCAGCAGGGTACAGGCCCCCGTTGTCCGGGTGACAGATTGGGCTGCGTAATCAGAGGAGGAAGGAGAGAGTGCAGAAGCTGTCAGAGGCGAGAGATCTTGGCTGGAGCCGCCAAAAAACTGGCAACATGAGTTAGCGTAACTGAATAAACAGCAAACAATCTCCAAATGATCTTTCCATTAACAAATAAAACAAAACGGACAGGACCAACTATACCTAAAAAGCATACCTCAGGGAAAACCAAGTAAGTCTAGGTTTGTGTGGGGCACCACGCTGACATGCTTGTGACTCTCAGAGTCTTATTGCCTTTGTCTCCTGGCCTCCTGGCACAGCAGCAATTCCCCAGGAGGAGAGGAAATTAAGCACTGCACAGACAGAACTGTGTGCTTCAAGCAAAAACAGAAAAAGAGAAGCTGGAGGAAAGCGGCACAGGTGACTCAGGTGTGTATTTTCAGGGCAAAAACCCAAAACACACATCCCAGACGAGGACCTGTTCCGAGGGACACTGCGGTGGACCTACGTGGAGCAGGAAGTGTCTCCCGATCCTGGAGAAAAGGCTGCCGTGCCTATTTACCCAGGGACAGTCCCGAAGAGCCACGCAGACCAAGTGCCAGCCTTGCAATCAGAAGGGGGCTGGGGAGTCCATTTTCCAGTCAAAGGTATTTCTCTTTACCGACTCATCAACATAATAACGGTACTGAAAACCACGCGCCCTCTCGTTCACTTAGGGTGAATTCTTCTCTATAAGCAGGAGGAAATAATATTTATAGACAATCCAGTGTCATATCTGATTTCTTAAATCCATTTGTGAAAGTGAGTTTTGAATTTTCAAAAGAGTCCTCCCTGCTAATCCCTACTCCCTACTTAAATTGAATGTTTCTCAGATACGATTTTCCAAAGGACAGGAGAGTACACTGCAGTACACAGACTTCTCTGCGCAGACTGACCACTGCTTTACTCTGGCCTGGACTCCCTCTCACCATGGTCAAACATCACATACAGGCATGTGTCAGACCCTGAGAGTTGCACGAAACAAAGGTCTTTGCTTTTACAACATTTATAACAAATGACACACACAGGCGTGCGCACACACACCCCTTAATTCTTCCTGGCAGGAAGGAAAATGGGGTGTGGAGTTTCCTAATAGTAAAGCAAACAGCATAATAGCGAGCTTTTGTGTGTTTAAACATAATTTCCAAATTTTCAAACAGATTCAGTTTTCTGGTCTCATTAAAAGGATTTTGGGCACATATGCACATACCCTACTGCAAATAAAAAAAAAATCTTAGGATGATACATTAAAATGACAAAAGGCAGATACAAAGGGGGGAAACTCCCCATGCAACAATTAACAACATGATTCCTCTTTATCAAAAGAAGCAAGCTCTCCATCTGCCTCATCCTGCCATGGCCCTCGTTCCTCATTAACACCAAAGAGGTTCCTGGAGAGTGCTCGGTGAGCCTGGCAGCAACAGGCTGCTCAAGAGGATGCGGAGTGCCGACCTCTCCCTGGCCCAGGCACGGTCTATTCTAGCGTGCCTCACAGGCCCCGCAGCTCTCAGATACCAGGAGCATCAGGCTAAAGCAAACAAATATGGCACA
>NW_006203448.1:1388590-1391470 GCF_000334495.1 Tupaia belangeri chinensis | reverse complement strand
GGAATACTGAGAGTAGAAGCAAAGACTCCTCACCAGGGAACCTGGGCTCGTATCCTTGCTTAGACCGAAGCCCTCCCCAGCACCTCTGCAGTAACTTGCACCGCTGCCTAAAAAGATGAGACTGGGACAGGACACTGGCACACTGCAAGGGACTTGGGTCAGCAAATGAACACAGACCAAGAGGTTTAGAGAAACGTAGATGGAGACATGCAGCTCCCTGCTCTTTGGGCCGAGGGCCGGGATGCTGCGCTGGCCCAGGCAATGGCGGTCTTTGTCTAGACCTCACTTGCCTGTTGGTATCAGCTGGACAGAACAAGGAGGCGGTAGTATGCTTCTGGTCCCTCTGAGAATTATGTTTCGGAAAGAATGATCTTTTCTTCCATGCACAGCTACTGGTAAAACGAACACCTGAATTTCTGCTACCTGAAGTTTTGAGACTTACGGTTTACCCACACTGAAAGCAGTCACAGCTGCATACTAGGAGGCTCGAAAACTTCCTATCCGAACCTAAACTCCAGCCCTAAGGCCCCTCCTGCTGCCTCACTATGGGCCACCTGCTCCCCCAGTGCCGGCACACATATGGTCTTTGGAACGCGTGCTTACTGGGAGTCCTCAACCTGACTTTCTTGGCCCATCTACCCACATGCTCAGTCCACATTTGCTGCCTGGTTTCAGGCCCTCCCTCATGGAGCCTGTGATCTGGTGGGAAGACACCTGCATGGGGTACACGGAAAAGGAGCTAGTAAGGGAGACGGGGCTTCTCAAGTCCATTTTCCTGGACAAGTGACACTTAGGCTAAAATCTACATAGGGGTTAGCCCAAGTCAGGGCAGAGTCTTCCTGGTCAAGGGAACAGTATGTATACCAAGGCCCCAAGGCCACAAAAACATATTCCGGGAACTAGGCTTAAGGGTAGCAAGCAAGAGTGAAGTGGGGTGAGATGAGATAGGCAGAAGCCAGGTTCCCAAAGTTACTGCTAGACACAAACATTTTTGACAAATTTCATTAACAAGTAGATTATCTGAACTTGATCTTCACTTCAGACCAGGCTTAATTTAAAGACAGCTTTAGAACAAATCCAAGCATCCAACTTGTGGACTGGCTTCGTAAAGGGAACAGCCAGTTGGCCAGGCACAGACCTCCTCAGGAGGCAAGCGCAGCAGCACCAACTGCCCTCGGGTGTGCACGAGAGGCAGCAGGGGCACTGTGCGCGCACACACGGGGCTCAGCCCAGTGAGAGCAGGCTGCAGGCGAGCACAGGCACATGCGGGCACAGCAGAGCCGCACCTGCCCTTCAACTCTAAGTCTAGAGAAAGTCTCCATTCCTTTTTATTGAAGAGATCTTTAAAAAAATTATGTATTTTATTAATTATTATTATTTTTAAAATTTTGCTATGGGGAGCCTGGCAGATGGTGTGGTGGGTAAGGGTGCTGGACTCCCACATGGCTTGCCATGGTCTGAGTCCCAGACCTGGCAACTTACTTTCTCACTTTCCCTTTCTCTCTCCCTCACCCTGTCTCTCTCTGGTCAAATTTAAAAAAAAAATTAAAAAGTTAAATAAAAATAATTCTTAAAAAATTGCTATAGGGCATATACACTCACCAGAAAGACAGAGAGAGACAGAGAGACAGGGGGGATGGCCACGCCACAATCCCTTCTCCTCCGTTCTTCTCTCGGGATCTTGGGCACACACGCACACGTGCCCAGTGTGAGTTTAAGCCACCGGGTTCGGGACGCAAACCACGGTTGACTACATGGGAGTCCAGCGACATAGCCATTACGCTAACTGCTGGACTCAGCTAAATAAAAATAATTCTTAAAAAATTGCTATAGGGCATGTACTCTCACCAGAGAGTGAACGAGAAAAGGGGAGACACAAACCATGTAGACTATGTGGGAGGCAAACACCTTTACCACCACGCTACCTGATGATGCTAAGCTCCACTCCTTTAAGACTTAAAAAGCAGTCTCATCAAATGCAGCCTTGAAATTCTTTTTTGCTGTAGGGCAAGTGCACTCAGACACACACACACACACACACACACAGAAATGAGAAATCACCCAACACCCTCCACGAGGGATAACCATGCCGCAATCCCCTCTCCTCTATCCTCCTTTCAGGATTTTGAGCATGCATGCCCGGCATGTTTCTCAAGCCACAGGCAGTCAGCCACATGGGATTTGGCCACCTTACCCACCAAGCCACAGGCTGTCCCAACACTCTTATGACTAAATGTCTTTGCTTCTACCCAGCACTTGTTCACTTGCTCTGTCCACAGGGCAATGTCATTACTACCGACACAGGGACTTCTCCAGTGACAAGCTGGAGGTTGACTGCATCATCCAAGATGACAGTAGAAGGTATCTAATCTCAGGGAGAGCAGAGACTGTGGTAAACGGAATCCCAGAGGGGTGTCGAGGTGTGAGGGCTCAACCTCAAAAGGGCACAAGAGAAGTATCTTGCTAGAGGAGGCAGCAATATGAGGTTGCCAAGACGGAGGCCAAGGGAACTGACCCCGACAATCGTAGGGGAGATGAGAATTTCAGACAATAGCAACTGCTCAAGCGCATGTTTCTTTAAGAAGGTGAGCAGAAGCAAGAATCACCTTGTTGCAGAAAGACTTTCTCAGCTCTAATTACTCCCGATAGCTGTAATTTACAAGTTTTTGGTGGATAGAAATCGCCAAGATTCTCACATTTTCAGGCCAACAGCTGCCACTATTAGTGAGCAAATTGCCAAGTCTTCTGCACGGTGGTGGCCAGTTACCTGTGGCACAGTCCGTGACAAGTCAGAGGAATGAGGAAACCAGCCACACCAAGTAGCCCCTGGAATCCCCACTGGCTGAGTGGCTGGGCCCAGGCAGGCTGGTGAAGGGAGAG
>NW_006203448.1:1375129-1388404 GCF_000334495.1 Tupaia belangeri chinensis | reverse complement strand
AGAAAACCCACCCACCCAAAGTAGCCCCTGGAATCCCCACTGGCTGAGTGGCTGGCCCAGGACAGACTGTTAAGGGAGGAAACACCGCCACTGCAGCACTGTAGCCTTCAGCAGCTGCGTGGAGGGCGGGGTAGTACATACCGTGCAGAAGAGCGTGCCTGTTTCGGAACGTGAGAATTCTTGGAACACTGCTGTTCTTTCCTACAAAATCAAGGAAAAATAGGGCCTTACAACTCAGGCACACTCCAGCAAGGCGGGCTTAGACCCACATGGCTCTCCCATGTCCTCCACTCTCCACAATTACTGATTGTGAGGCACAGGGACAAGTCATACAAGAGCAAAAAGTAGATCCCTTACATCTCCTAAGACGACCCTTTGCTCAGGACGAGACCTCTGCAGCTGTAGGAAAGCACTGAGGGAAGCACTGGAACCTCCCAGTGAGGCAGCACCACGGACGCACCCTTCAGAGATGGGCATGACGGGAAAAAGGAAGGCACGGCTCCTGAGCCGCGGCACGCAGGGGCCAGCTCCACAGGTACCCAGGACATGCTCCCCAGTGTGCTCCAGGACTGAAGAACGTCGCTCACCTTCCCACAGGGTCATACGTTACCATCAGCAAATAGCTTCTCATTATTTTGCCAATTAAGTGTAGTTTTCCTTTTTTTTTAATATAAATTTTTTAAAAGAATTGTTTACTTTGGGACCAGCAGACGGCATATTGAACTGGACACCCATGTAGTGGACCATGGTTTGAGCCCTGGACCTGGTGGTTTCAAACACGCCAGGCATATGTTGCGTGCGAGCCCAAAATCCTGAGAGGAGAACAGAGCAGAAGGCGCTGCAGCACGGCCAATCCCCCTGAGGGGTTATTTCTTGTTTTCTGTTTCTCTGTCTCTCTCTGGCGACTGCATGCACCCTATAGCAAAAAGACCCCCCCACCACCAAAAAAATTCATTTTATTTACTTTTTTTTTTTTTGTGGAGAGGTTTTTGCTATAGGGCGCATGCACTCACCAGAAAGACAGAGAGAGACAGAGAGATAGAAAGTGAGAAATCACCCCCCGGGGGGATGGCCACGCCGCAATCCCATCTCCTCCATTCTCCTCTCGGGATCTTGGGCATGCACGCACATGCGCCTGGTGTGAGTTTAAGCCACCGGGTCTGGGACTCAAACCACAGTCGACCACATGGGAGTTCAGCGACATAGCCATTACGCTAACTTACTATTATTTTTACATCTGACTAGAGAGATTGAGAAAAGAGAAAGGGAAAGTGAGGAAGCAAGCCGCCAGGTCCAGGACTCAGACTGTGGCTAGCCATGTGGGAGTCCAGTGCTTTAACTACAATGCCACCTGGCCAGCTCCTATAGGCAGTATTTTAAGCACCAGTTTTTAAAAAGCCTGAACATTTATAAAACGTGTTCATTTTTAAAACATGGAGGGGACACCCCCAACAGGGGCTCTACCCTGCACCTGTCCACAGTCCTCCAGCATGGGTCACAGACACACGTGTGTGCACTCAACATGCTTACGGATGAGAAACCAGGACGTGAAACCAGGAGCTCTTTCTACATGCATCCAGTTGCATTACTACTAGGCCACCACATGGCCCAAAACTACATTTTATCTGTAGAAAACGTATATCTAAGTTAGGGGAAAAAAACAGATGCACCACTCCAGGCAGACAAACCCACCGGTGACACGGCGCTGCCTCTCCCATTCCTTTCTGAGGATGACATGAGCAAATACGCAGCTTTCAAAGAGTTGGCCCAGTGCTTCATTGTTAGCATGCTCCTTATCGTGCTCAGGAGAAGGCCAGCGTCTTTCCGCGCCAATAAATAGCCAAGACCACATCATCTCTCTGGTGAAGCATGTGGCTGAGCGTGGTCCTTATTTATGGGACCCGCGCCCTATTACTGGCACCTGAGGCTGTCTCCAAGGTTGTTTTTACTGTTACAATCAAAGCTGGGCTAAGCATCCTTGTGAATAACTGTTGTGTGCATTATTACTCCCCTGGATGAATTCCTGAAGACAGACTTGCTGAACCCAACAAGGAGCACACTTGTACAGCTCTTCCTAAGGCACACTCCGCATGTGTTAAGTCTCAGTGCTCCAAGAACTTCGGACTGGGCCACGTTAACAAGTAAAAAGAAATGTAACCAACTCACTAAAACTCCGGGTGAACACAAAGTGGAGGCTTCCTTCTGCTCCGGCACAGCCACTCTGCCACTGTGGGGTGCCTCCTCGGGTCTGTCGAGTGTGTCTACTTGGTCACACAGGTGTCTCTACTGAGTGCCTACCACGCGCCGAGCGGAGCCCAAGCACTCTGCTCTACAAGTCTGAACTTACTACTCCTTAAAACAACCCTACGGGTTCTAGATGGAAAAATAGGCACACAGAAGTTAAGTAACTTCCTAACAGATGTGCACACTGAGTTAGTGATGAGCCGGCCCGATATCTGAACTCAGGAAGTTGGATTTCAGAACCAGAGTCACCCCTCAAAAGGACAGGTGCTCATGCTCAATTTGCTATGTGGTCTTTAAAGGATCACTTTAGTTGCACTATAGAATGAAAAAAAAAAAAAGAGCTCAGGGGCCAGCAGGTGGCATAGAGGTTAAGGCACTGAATCCCACATGGCTGACCCTGCAGTTCAAGTCCTGGACCCGGCAGCTTGAAAAACACACTGGGCACATGTGTATGTGTGCTCAAAATCCCAAAAGGAGAATGGAGAAGGGATTGCAGTGCGGCCGTCCTCCCTGGGGTGTGATTTCTTAATTTCACTCTCTGGTGAGCGCATGCACCCTATGGCAAAAGCCAAAACAATGACAGAAAAAGCAATTTGGAAAAATTCATAAAAGTTATGAAACATCTTAAAGACTGGACAAAATGTATCTGGGTTTGGCCCAAAGGGGAACCAACACCACACTTCGGCTTTGATCACCCAACTGTGCGGCAGCTTCTCTCTAGTGCCCGTACGTGTGCAGGGTCACGTCAGGCATCTGTGGAGACCACACTAAGGTCACGTGGGCAGTGGCCAAGGGGAAACTGGAACCATTTCAGCTTGCAGTGAACAAGCAACTCGACTCCAATGCTTACAAACAAAAGGGCAGGCACACTGTTCTTACCGCTCTCTTTTTTAAATTTCTTTTTTCTCAATTATTTTATTTAACTTTATTTATTCATTTACGTATTTTAATTTGACCAGAGGGAGAAAAAGTGAGAAAGCAAGCCACAAGGTCCAGGACTCAAACCGTGGTCGGCCATGTGGGAGTTCAGCACCCTTAACCTCCACGCCACCTGCCAGACCCACTGCCTCTTACCTTCTACCTATCTCATGCAGAGGATAAGAAGGATAAACACTTACACAAAACAACACAGGTAAAGCGTGAGCAATGATTAAACTATGAGAAAAATGAAACTACTCTTGAAGAAAAGGTAACAATGGCACCTTGCATTTACATCCACGGACAGACTAGACCTCGGCTCCATATCCAGAGCTTTACTGTATGAACCCAATGAACTGTCAAAGCAGCCCTACGAAGTTAAGCACTACTGTTACCCCACTTGGGAGACATGGAAACGGGATGTAGAGGCTCAGTGCTTTCCTGAGGTCACAGCCAATCAATGACAGAGCCAGGACCAGAACACAAGCAGTTAGCCCCTAAGGACACAGCTGCAAACATCATGCTAGGCTACTCCCTGGTTATGAAATGACCTATCTGAAATTACTTGACTATACAATCTTTCATATGATCTATTAAAATCCCTAGATTCTGGGGGACCAGCAGTGAGCGTAATGGCTATGTCGCTGGACTCCCATGTAGTCGACTGCGGTTCACGTCCCAGACCTGGTGGCTTAATAAATCACGCTGGACACGTGTGCGTGCGTGCCCAGGATCCCTAGAGGAGAACGGAGGAGAAGGGATTGCGGTGTGGCCATCCCCCCTGGGGGGGATTTCTCGCTTTCGGCCTCTCTGTCTCTGTTTGTCTGGCGAGCGCACAAGCCCTATAGCGAAAACCTCTCAAAACAAACAAACAAAAAACCTAGATTCTTCTGAGTCCACATCCAGCTCCTTCACCATCCTCACTCCTAGCCTGCAGAAAGTCTTTGGCGAAAACAGACCCAGCCACAGCACTGCACAGGGAGTGCCACTACTTGAGAGGCTAGAATCCACAAGGGAGCCCTGAGTTCGACTCCTGGGTCAACTTAAACAGTGAGTGGGTTGTGTGGCTGGAACCCTGGCTCACTGGGGTGCTGGGGTAGGAGGATCATGGCATGGGGAGACGGTCAAAACCGCCTACCTCTACCCTCTCCCTCACCCTCAGCCTTTCCCTGTCCCTCTTGCTCATAAAAACAAAAACCCGGAAGCATTAATGGCATTAAAGAACAAACTCAAATGAACTAGGGATCCTGAAGGTAAAACTGAAGGTTTCTAAACTTCACACAGGCTTGAATATTCAAGAACTTCTACATAAACTTGTGGTAAATAAGCTGTGTCCTTGAGTGACCTTGAACAAATTCAATGTTCTGGGTTTCCATTTAATTGTTAAAGCAAAAATACTGAGAGGTGCTAGACTGCTGAGGACTGCAAGTGTTATTTTTAAGTTTTTTTGTTTTTTTTTTAGTTCTAAAAATATTATCCATTTTTTAGAAACTATGGTTCTAGTCAAATCTCATTCTGATTTCTGGTCTTCTTTTGCGCGTTCTGATTTCCTAAGCTGCCTGGCGACACCTGCCCTCCAGGACAAGGTGGGCCCGTTTCCAAGCCCTGTTTGTCCTTTCTTCTCTAATTCCAGGGAGTAGGTCTCAGTCCTGTACCCGGGCCCGAATGCCTACCCGGATGGCCTCGTTAGGAGTAGAGGAATGAGACCCACACAGCCAAGGACCTCAAATGAGGGAAGCGTGACACTCTTCTTCTTGAACGCAAATCTCCCTGTGCCGAGGCAGGACCGAGAAGCCGCAGCCCCTTTGGTACACATCACCCTCTCCCGACCAGAGAGCTCAGAGTGCAGCGCTGTGTCTTGTTGACAATGACAGCAGCCGAGCTCAGCAGTACCATATGGGAACCACAATTTAGCTCCATTAATGCTCTTAATTTGAAGACATCAAGCCCTAATTACACACTGGGTACTAAAAAGGCAAAACCCTTCCCTGGTGCCAGCTACTTAGTGGTACTCTGTTGCCTTAACAGCTGGGTGAGGTAGATTCAGGCCAAGCTGGGGCCTGTGAGCTCTCTCAGGTGGAAGAAACCAGCTCCGGGAGCAGAAGCCAACGGGAACAATAGACTCCCCTTGCCCACACCAACACGGCAGTGGGGTGCGCCTCCCGTTCCAGCAGGTTGTCTGCTCAGCTCACTCTCCCCTCGCCCCGTGGAGCCCGTGAAGGAGCAGGCAGCACTGGGCATGGAGGAGAGGGCCGGGCCTCGGGTACACGCGGGATGTGTGGTGCTCACCTCCTGCTCCATGTTGCCATGCAGCCGTAGGAATTTTAATTGCGTAGAGACAGATGGCAACTGCCCTGGTGCTGGGGCTCCCGAGCTGCTCAGCAGGGTCTGGAGGAAGAGGTTGTAGTGGAACTCCACCAGCTCGCAACTTGAGAAAAAGACAATCATCTTTTGTTCTTTTTCAAACTACATGGATACAAAGGGGGGGAAAACAACCACGTTTTTTAAGATCAGGTGACACCAAAATGAATCTCTCTGCAACACATAGTTATGCTGGCCCAAAATGAGGAATCACAACCATCAGGCAGCTTCGACTTGTTAAAAAAACAAAAACACTGATACTATATCTTACAAAGGATGGAGGGAAGGAAAACGACACATCGACAACCTTGAACAGGTTTTGCGGCCCGCAGGAAAACGAGCTGTTCTCTCCTCTCCTTCTCCTGCGCCCAGGGCCTGCCGCACACGATGTCTCCTGGTGAGACCCTGCCTACGCAGTAACTTTGATGGTCCACCTACTGTCTCCCACACCCAGATACAGATTCTCCGGGAAACACGAGGACGGGCCTCAAGTCTGCCCCAGGTCCCGCAGGTTCTGCCGCCTGTGACGGTCAGTCCTGGGAGAGACAGGGCGGCTTCAAACGGCACATTATAGCAATCATCACTGCTTTCCTGCGCTCCTAGAGCCAACAGCCGCATGGGTATGTATGAAGGTCTGCACCCACAAACTGAGGTGAGGTGGAAAAACAGGCCACACCAGGAGCAGCCCTCGGTCCTACCTTGCATTTCTGAAGGATAAAGGCTGCTAGGGAGACAAGCCTCAGCTTGCTGGGAACCAAGGTCACATGCTGGTGCAGACTCTCGGGTATCGCGAAGCTGTCCAGTTCACCAGGAATCTCTGGAGAGACACCCCGGACCATTCTGGCCTCGGGGCTAGATGGCTGGAGACTTTTGTCCAGGGCAGAAATACTGACTGGGTCATGCAAACTGATATCGGCTAGCCGTGCGACCCCTGGGGCAGGAGGGAAAAGAACAAACAACACATGCATGGTGTGAAACTGGTCACGAATGCTCACTCCCCCACAGCGCCCGCCCAGGTTCACCAGGAAACTTGCCCAGGCAGCACAAGCCTCAGCAGATCTGCCTTACTGCCAGTTCAGTAAGGGAGACCCACTACCGTGTGTACACCCACACCAGCCGACTGCTGCTCCAACTGTGATTCATCATGTGGGACGATGCCAGGAATAAGGCAGTTTTTCTAAATCTTACTGTCCCCAACTATACAGAGAATTTCCATCTCGCGAAGTCTAAGGAATATATAGGGTCAGCAGGTTGCAGGGAGACTAAGGCAGCTGGATGCCACGTGCCAACATCAAAGTTCAAGTTCTGGACCCGGAGGCCTGAGAAACATGCCAAGTATGCATGCACAAACGCCCAAAATCCTGAGGAAAATGGAGGAGAAGGGACTGTAGCATTGCCATGCCCCCGAGGGGTGATTTCTCACTTTCTCTCTGTCTCTCTCTGGTAAGCATACACACCCTATAGCAAAATAAAAACAAAAAACAAAATAAAGAGATATTAGTTTTGTTCCTTTTTTTTTGTTTTTGGAGAGGTTTTTGCTATAGTGCGCATACGCTCGCCAGAAAGACAGAGAGACAGAGAGATAGAAAGCGAGAAATCACCCCCCGGGGGGATGGCCACGCTGCAATCCCTTCTCCTCCATTTTCCTCTTGGGATCTTGGGAACACACACACACGCGCCCGGTGTGAGTTTAAGCCACTGGGTCCAGGACTTGATCCACGGCCGACTACATGGAAGTTCAGCGATATAAGTATTACACCAACTGCTGGTCCCACAAAGAGATATTTTTAATTTGCCAGAGTACATGTACTCTCCAGAGAGACACAGAGATAAGAGGGAAAGTGAGACCATTGGTCATGCCACAATCTTTCCTTGTCCATTTCTCCTTCCTTTTGGGATATTGGGCAGGCACATGCACCGTGGGGTGGGCCATGTGGGATCCGGGTACTCTAACCACTATGGCACAGGCTGGCCTAAGAAAAATATTTTAAAACTTTAATCTCTCTGGAAACCAGCAGATGATGTAATGGCTATGTTGCTGGACTCCCATGTAGTTGACTATGGTTCAAGTTCCAGACTCAGCGGCTTAAAACTCATACCAGGAGCATATGTGTGTGCTCAGAATCCCGAGAATACAGACGGGATTACGTGACATGGTCATCCCCCTGGGCGGTAGGTAGTTTCTTGCTTTCTATCTCTGTCTCCAGCAAGCGCATGTGCCCTATAACAACAACAACAACAACAACAACAAAACACTTCAAAAAAAGAAATTTAATCTCTCCATAGGAAAAAAGGGTGGTATTAGTAGGACATTCAGATGAGAGGCTGTCCATAGAACAAGGGCATGTGCCCCGTGGGTTGCAATGGTGATAAAAACCTCAGGACAGGGACCAGCAGGTAGCGTAATAGCTATGTCGCTGAACTCCCATGTAGTCGATTGTGGTTCAAGTCCCGGACCTGGTGGCTTAAACTGACGCTGGGTGCGTGTGCATATGTGCCCACGTTCTTGAGAGGAGAATGGAGGAGAAGGGATTGCGGCATGGCCATCTCCCCCAGGGAGTGATTTTTATCTCTCTGTTTCTCTGGTGAGCACATGTGCCCTGTAGCAAAAACCTCTCCAAAAGAAAAAAGAAAGAAAAAAAAACCCTCAGGACAGGAGCCAGCAGGTGGCATGGTGGTTAAGGTGCTGGATCTCACATGGCCAACCATGGTTTGAGTCTCGAACCCAGTGGCCTGAAAATCATGCTGGGAGCATATGAGTGCATGCCCGAAATCGCAGGAGGAGAGTGCAGGAGAAGAAACCGGCAGCGTGGCTCCCCCAGCCCATTACGTGCTTTCTCCTCACTCACTCTCTCTGTTTCTCCAGTGAGAGTATCACCCGATGGCAAAAACCTCAAAACCAAAACAAGCACCTCAGGAAACACTGGGTCTCTGGGGGCCTGTCCCCTCTCTCCCTCTGCACCTTAATGTGAGCCCTAGCTGCAGGCTCCTTACCAAGGTGACTCTGGGCCTGGGACCTGCCCTCTTCCCTTCCTCACACCCAGGGGGACCTATCAGTCCGGATTCCTGGGAGGAGGGTCAAGAGTGCAGGACGACAGGATCTGAAAACGCAGACCTCCCGCCCTGGTGCTGCGCATCACTGCTGGCCAACAACTCAAGTGATGTCCGGTCCTTCCCTGCATCAGCAGCAAAGGTCCCAAGGCCTCTCTGCAACTCACCTCTAGTGAGGGTCGCTGACAGCAGGACATTCTGCCGCTTCTGGCATTCGGCATTGACAGCATTGAGTATAAGGGTGATATCTTTTTCAAAACCCAAATCCAAGATTCTGTGGTATTAAGAGAAGGAGTTTGAATCTACGTGAAGAGTAAATGGAAAACTAAGGGGCTATACCGATTGCAGTGAGGATGGCTGAAAATGCTCTTCCCCCCGCCTTTCGTTCTTCCTGGACGAGGCTCACCTATCTGCTTCATCCAGAACCAGCCACTGTATCCGACTAAAATGAATGTTCTTTGTGGATTTTATATGATCTACCAGGCGTCCGGGAGTTGAGATCAGAATATTTATTCCTTTGCGGAGTCTGTTTAAAATTACATATCATAAAAGAAAGCAAATCAAACAGGGCTCTATCGATAGAACACAGGAAAAAGGCAAGTCCCCTCCTCTTCTACAGAAGAGCATCATTTATCTGAAATTACGCCAATATCATAAGACCTCAACTCTGAAAGGGATCTCAACTATATAATCCATGCTTTTTATCTGATTCATAGATCTTTTCTAGAACATTCTAGATAGAAGGGCATCTAGCCTGTTCTTGAAGGTTCCCATGTCAGAGAACCTCTGGCCTGAATGAGTTGCCCCAGGCCAATATACCCTGGCTGCTAGAACATTTTCTTACACTGAATCCTTTCAAAAACTTCGATGCAATGGGTCCACGCTTTGCCTAGTAAACCATGTAGAATAAACCTAATTTCTCACTTCCCAAACCCCCATTACCCTAGTATTTCCCGCAGTACGAACATTTTTAGCTGGTCTATTTGCCATCTTCCCGGCTATGAAATGGCCGTGCAGCTAGCTGTGCTCTAGCAATGGGGTAAAAGAAAGGGATAAAGGGAATGTGTATGTACCCTCAGAAGGGGGAGGTATGAGCACCTTTGTTCCCAACAGCAGGAAACCAAATGTAATGGGTGGAGCTCCAGCAACTATCTAAGACTATGAGGTAACCTTTAATAAGCAAGTCTCGGGACCAGCAGGTGGTGTGGTGGTTAAGGCACTGGACATTCCCACATGGCTGACCATGGTTCGAGTACTCGACCTGGTAGCTTGCTTGGTTCTCACTTTCCCTCTTTCTCTTGCTCTCTATGTATCTCTCTGGTCAAATTGAAATAAAATGGGTTGGGAACCAGCAGTTAGCGTAATGGCTATGTCGCTGGACTCCCACGTAGTCGACCGCGGTTCACGTCCCGGACCCGGTGGCTTAAAACTCACGCCGGGCGCGTGTGCGTGCGTGCCCAAGATCCCAAGAGGAGAATGGAGGAGAAGGGATTGCGGCGTGACCATCCCCCCTGGGGGGTGATTTCTCGCTTTCTGTCTCTATGTCTCTCTCTGTCTCTCTGGGCAAGTGGCGTGAAGGTTAAAGTGCTGGATTCTCATATGGCCGAACACAGTTCGAGTCCCAGGCCTGGTGGCTTGCTTTCTCATTTTCCTTCTCTCTCTCTGGCCCAATTAAAATAATAATAATAATAATAATAAATAAAAAACCTTTATTAAAAAAAAAAGCAGCAAGCCTTCCATAGTGGCTTAAAAAGACAGAAGGAAGGTCAATATGTAGCATGGTGGTTAAGGTAGCTAGATCCCACATGACCAACTGCACAGTTCAAGTCCCAGACCCAGCAGTCTAAAAAGACGTGCCAGGTGCATGTGCACCAATGCCCAAATCCTGAGTGGAGAAGAGACTGTGGCATGGCCGTCTCCCCTAGGAGGTGGTTTCTCACTGTCACTCCTACCTCTCTCCAGCAGGAGCACATACTCCATAGCAAGTTCATAAAAAGGAAAAGACAGAAGAGGTTTCTGACACTAGAACACCACGCCCCATGCCAGCCCTTGAGGGCTACTATCAAGACTTCTATTTTCTTTTTGAGAGAGATTTTTGCTGTAGGGCACATGTGCTCGCCAGAGAGATGGAGAGACAGAAGTGAGAAATCACCCCCCAAGGAGGATGGCCACATCACAATCCTTTGTCCTCCATTCTCCTCTTGGGATTTTGGGTACGCACACATGCACACATGCCAGGTGTGAGTTTTAAGCCACTGGGTCTGAGACTTGAACTGATGTCAACTAAGTGGGAGTCTGGGGATGAAACCATTATACCACCTACTGGTCCCCTATCAAAGCTTCTTAAATGTAAAGGAAAAACTAAAACTTCTGTACTGTCTGTGCCACTGCCATTTGTTGCTGCTACCACTTACAGGGAATCTAATACTAATACTTTCAGGTTTCAAGTTTAATACTTGCGGTTCAGTTATAGACTAAATGCAGTTGGGTGACTTCTAATTATTAAGACAAAGACAATTTTTATTTTAAAAAGAATGCATGGGGCCAGTGGGTGGCATGGTGGTTAGGGTGCTGGACTACCACATGGCTGACAGTGGTTTAATCCTGGACTCGGTGGCTTGCTTTCTCACTCTCCCTCTCTCTCTGGCCAAAGTGAGCATAATAATAAACAAATAAAGTTAAATAAATAACTTAAAAAAAGAATGCAAAAAATGTGGGATTTATGTGTTCCAGTAATTTTGCAGTGACCAGTGTAACTTCTAACACAGACACAGGGACCAGCCCACCTGGGTGTAAAGAGCTGCAGACCCAGCTGCCATTGCACGTGCTGCCTGACGCAGCAATTGGTAGGCTCAGGCCATGGGGAGGTTGGGTTTGATCTCCACTGACCCTAAAAAGCTAGGCAGGGTGGTACGTGCCTGGAGTCCAGTCATTCATGAGGCTGAGGCTGGAGGTTGTGACATGAAAAGAACCTGTCTCTAAAAAAATGTTTAAAAAGGGCAAATCACAAAGTATTATGTAAGTTCCTTGTTTTAATACAACCAAACAACAAAACTCCTAACTCCCAAGCTCCACGAAAGGGAGCCACACCAGTGAGGGTTGTATATGAAACAAGGGGGACTGGCAGGGACTGGGTAGACGGGAGGCAAGAGGGCAGCACGTGCTCTTAGTGCCCACGTCACAAAGGAAACCGGAAGAAGTTCATCAATATTTAAAACATAGCACTGTCTAGAGATGACCGCTGCCCTCCGTGCTGGGCCCAGGAAGTACCATTCACGAGGGTGGGGAGAACCAAATCTCCCTGGCTAGAACAGCGGGACAGACAGATTCAGAGAGGATTAACAACAGGCCTCCTACCTGGCTTTTTCAGATTTTCTCTTCTCTCCTCCCATCAACACTCCAGGCACAATCCAGGTAAACGGCTAGAGAAAAACCAGACCAAAATCCAGAGTTCCCTTTACTGGAAACAGGCCTGAATCTAATCCCTTCTCCTTACACCAGTCCTCCTGGAGAGGGGAACACGCTGCTCACTGCAGGAGTTCTGTACAGACACAAGCCTAGGCTTGGCCACGCCCACGGTCACCACCCGCAGTCCCCGAATCACACAGCTCTACACCCAGGACAGGAGTGCAAGCTTCCAGACTGACTCAAGTAGCTGTCTGCCTTCTCCCATGGAGGCAGGCGGAAAACACACTTCGGGATGTCTCCTGCCTTCCCCTGTGGTGGTGGGGTCAGGGAGAGGTCAGTTAAGATAAAGCACAAGCAAAATTTAAAAACACACAGAAACTGTTCCCTATTTCCCACCCTGGTAAAAGAAAGGACAGATCAATCCCTGATCTAATTTGGGGAGTTGGTGGGTCTGGACTCTGCAGCCTCCCTTTCGGCTGAGCAAACCCCCCTTGCAGCCTCTCTGGCTGCCCTCCCCTGACTACCTGCAGGCTGCCCCCAGAACCGACCTACCTCGTCAGTGACCGAGGAAGGGTATAAGCCCGAGAAGCAGCTGTAATTTAGCTAAGCTAGAGCCAGTAGCTAGTAAGGTGTAGGTCAGTAAAAGTCTAGAAAACCCCATCTAAAGAAAGCAGAGACAATCAGGGAAGAGGAAACTAAGTAATTCCTATCTTTCTGAAAATAAAGACGAGTATAGGATATTCACTTTTCCTCAAAAAGTCAGAAAAAAAGGCAAACTTGACTCACGATCGCCTTACCTTAAGCAGTTTCCGGATGGTGTCAAAGCTTTGTAGGGCCAGCTGTAAATGTTTAGAAAGTTACAGATAATGAGCAGGGTCCCTTCTCTCTTTTTCCTTTTAAAGACAATGTAGAATTGACTAAAATCTAAACTTAGACCTCAAGTTAAGACCTAAAAAACAAAACAAAACAAAACAAAAACAAAAAAAAAACCTATACATAGAATCTGCTCTGCAAACACACACTGTACTGTTCTCTGCCCGGCCATGAAACCTGTCACTTAAGGGAGTGGGGTGAGGCCACGGCATCCACTTCCTGGACGCACACAGAAACAGTGCTCGGTGCTCCCTCTGCTGGCGCAGGCTCCCAGAGCGCCACAGAGGCAAGTTCAAACCTATGGTAGATGAAGGTGGAGGAAGACAACGCAGAGTCTACCTGAATCGGGCTTTCCTTCCAAAGAGAAAGCACGCAAGCACGAAGGAGTAGACTACGACGGGTGGGACAGGCCAGCAGGGC
>NW_006203448.1:1370765-1375098 GCF_000334495.1 Tupaia belangeri chinensis | reverse complement strand
GGTGGGATAGGCCAGCAGGGCGGGGGGGGGGCTCTTTTCGGTGACGCGCCTATCCTGGGACTATACCAGGATATCTGAAGACTGACAGATTCCCCAAGTTAATAAAAACAAAACCGACAAGCCTGGTGGAAACTAGAGAAAATGAAAATCAGTGTAAGCTGTAACCACTAATGACCATCCAGAAAGCCTCTACAGCACTGTTAGCACGTGTAGTTAGTACTCATGAAGCAGCCAAGGAACAGGGAAGGTTTGCAGCTGTGAAAATTTAAGTAGCTTCTGTGCCTGCTCCTTCACTGGACTGAGCCGAGACAAGGCACGGTCATAGGGTACAGCGGTATGGCAGACCGGCAGACCGGCCGACTGACCGACTGCATAAAAGGCTGACTTGAGGGGCCGGCAGGTGGCGTGGTGGCTCTGGACTCCCACATGGCCTCCTGCAGTTCAATTCCAGACCTGGCGGTTTTCTCACGTTCCCTGTTTTCTCTCTTTGGTCAAATTAAAAGAAATAAAATTTAAAAAACTACAAAAATGTGATTTTTAATTCCTTTAAAATAATTAAAAATAATTCTTAAAAAAAGGGAAAAAGCTAACTCGAAATCTCTATCTCCATGATCAATTCTCTGCAAGGAAGTGGGCAGCATTTGATAAAGAAAACAGATACATAAAACTGAAATTACCATGGCAATTAAAATTAAATAGATCAGATAAAAAGGAAATAAAACAGATCAGATAGAAGATATTTCTACCAAGAAAGAAGAAAAATATTGAAGAAGCTTATTTTTTTAAGACTAAGATAGTATTTCTTAAAATAATAACGGTTCATTTTCAGAGTGAATTGCTTTTGTTTTTTAATTACATTTTTAAAAAACTACAAAAATGTGACTCTTTTAATCCCTTTAAAGTTTATGACATCCTTTTTCTCCCCCCTTTTTTAAGGCTTTAACCACAGGATGAGTGCATTCACTAGAGAGAAACAGTGAGATGGAAAGTGAGAAACCACCTGGGGAGGGGAGGTTGTAGGGAGGGAAAGGCCACGCCACAATCCCTTTTGCTCAGGTGTCCTTCTGGGATTTTGGAAACACACACACATTCCTGGAGCGATTTTCAAGCCACCAGGTCTGGGACTCAACTGTAGTCAGCTGCGTGGGAATCCAGGCCTTGACCACCACGCCACCTACTGGCCTGTGTCATTCGTTTTTAAAATGATTACTTAATTTCACTTTATTTATTTATTTATCCATTTTAATTTGATCAGAGAGGGACAGAGAGACAAAGAGAGAGAAAGTGAGAAGGCAAGCTGCCAGGTCCAGGACTTGAACTGTGGTAGGCCATGTGGGAGCCCAGCGCCCTTAACCACCACACCACCTGCTGCCCCCCTCCCCATTCATTTTTAAATGACAGGGAAATGCATTTCCATACTTAAGATCTTCAGAATACTTGAATTTTTCTCCCTGACAGGAGCCTGAGGATGGTTCCTGAGCAAAGAAAATGGTTCGCAGTGGTTTGTGCAGTAGAGGAAAAAATGGTAAAACAATTTTTAAATCCAACAGAGTACCCCCCAAAGTATGTACTGCAAAGTTGCCCCAACGGCGAGCATGCTTACCTCTCTGGTGGGCACAAGAATCAGGGCATAGGGGCCGTCACTGCGCTGTTAAACACAGGAAAGAGAGGCCATGAGGAGGAGGAGGACGGTCAGAGGCTGCAGACAGACAGGGCTTACAGACGGCGGTCTGTACACCACAGGCATTCATTCTCACTGGAGAAAGGGCCCAGAAGGCTCACGAACCTCACTAGTATGGAACACTGTCCAGAGATCTTGCCCATGAAATCAGACAAGAAGAGACACAATTATGAAACTGGAAGGAAGGCAAAATTATCAACAGATGATATTTTACTCGAGAAGAAAGCCTTAAGAGAATCAACCTCTTGAAAATCGATTACAAACAAAGCTAAATCTATTAAGTTTGTTGACTAAAACTAACATATAAAAATCAATAGGTTTTTGGGACCAGAAGATGGTGGAATGGTTGTCGCTGGACTTCCATGTAGTAAACTGTAGTTTGAGTCCCCTGGACCTGGTGGCTGGGTGCATGGGCACGTGTGCACAAAATCTGGAAAGAAGGGACTGCAGTATGGCCATCACCCCTAGGGGTGATTTCTTGCATTCTCTCTGGCAAGTACATGCGCCCTATAGCAAAAATCTCTCTTTAAAAAAAAAAAAAAGTTTCCAATATAGAAATTAGAAAATACAATAAAAAATTCACAATACCAAAAAAAAAAAAAGAGAGAGAGAAAGAGAAAGAGGAAAAAAATACTAAAAGATACTAAGAACAAGCTAACCAAAAACTGTACAAAATCTGCATGAAGAATATCTTAAAATACCTCCAAAGGTCATAAAACAAAATTTGAATAAATGTACCTTGACCCTGTCGTGGTGATGCAGGCAGGTGAATGTAGCTGCATGGTGGCTGAGGTACATGGGAGGCCTGGGCTTAGCTCCCAGGCCAACCCAAACAGGCAGAGGCATAAGCCCATGCTCCGAGCTAATCAGGATGCTGGGGCAGACAGCTCACATGATTAGACTCTGCAAAAACCCTCCCACAGCCCCCTTCCGGTGTTCTCTCTGATAGATACATGGACGTATAGACATAGACTGTACCTACCTACATACAGAAATGCACCCTAGTCCCAGTTCAGACTAAATGCTATATACAGAGGTGCACCCTAGTCCCAGCTCAGACTAGATGCTATATACAGAGGTGCACCCTAGCCCCAGCTCAGACTAGGTGCTATATACAGAGGTACACCCTAGTCCCAGCTCAGTCTAGATGCTATATACAGAGGTGCACCCGAGTCCTAGCTCAGACTAGATGCTATATACAGAGGTGCACCCTAGTCCCAGCTCAGACTAGATGCTATACACAGAGGTGCACCCTAGTCCCAGCTCAGACTAGATGCTATATATAGAGATGCACCCTAGTCCTAGCTCAGACTAGATGATACCAATAACCTAACTCTCCCTAAGTTAATCCACAATGTAAAGCAATTCTAACAAACCACCACAAACATGTACATATACATAACAGTAATACATATAACCAAAGTTCATATGGAAAGATAAATATGCAAAACTACACAAAGCAGTTAGGAGAGACGTATCAGAAATTAAGACAATTTAAAGCTATAGCAATTGAGGGACCAGCAGTTGGCATAATGTCCATGTCACTGCACTCCCATGTAGTGGACTGCGGTTTGAGTCCCGGAGCCATTGGCTTAAACTCATGCCAGGCATGTGTGCATGTGTGCCCAAGATCCAGAGAGGAGAATGGAGAAGGGACTGCAGTGTGGACATCCCCCCTGGGGTGTGATTTCTCACTTTCTGTCTCTCTGTCTTTCTGGCGATTGTACGCACCCTATAGCAAAAAAAAAAAAAAAAAAAAAAAAAGCTATAGCAATTAAAAAGTGATACTGTCATATACATAGAGATTACAACAGCAGAATCTAGAATATAATCAAATACACAGGCTATTTAGGAAATAATAAAAGGACTTTTTTTTTAATCAGCAGAAAAAATGGGTGATTCAAGAGTCTTTTGAAAAAAAATAAAGGTAGAATTACAGATGACACAAAACCCAGAAACCATAAAAGAAAATACTGATAAATATTATTTAAAAATTAAAAATTTCTAAGGACCAGCAGGTAGGATGGTGGTTAAAATGCTGGACTCCCACGTGGCTGACTGCAGTTCAAGTCCTGGACTGGGCAGCTTGCTTTCTCACTTTCCCTCTCTTTCTCTCTCTCACAATGGTCTAAATAAATATAGTAAATAATTCTAAAAAATAAAATTTAAAATTTCAGAGTGAATAAACAATACCTAAACAAAAATCAAGAGTCAAATGATAGGCTATGGGAAAAATAATGTCACGTCTAGAAGAAACAACTAGTTTCCTTACTATAGAAATTAGGGGCCAGTCAGTGGTATGTAAGTCAAGGCAGATGAATCCCACGTGGCTGACTGAGCAGTTTGAGTCTGGACTTACAGTCTTGAAAAACATGCTGGGCGTGTGTGCCTAAAATCCCGAGAGGAGAATACAGAAGGGAATGCACTGTGGCCATACCCCCTTTCTCTGGTAAGCGCACACACCCCACAGCAAAACTAAAAAAGAAAAAATTTAAAAACAGGCACCCAGCAGGTGATGTAGTAATTAAGGCAATGTATTCTCGCCTGGCCAATCATGGTTTGCGTCCCAGACCTGGCAGCTTGAAAATCACGCTGGGTGCATGTGCATGCCTGCCCAAAATCTGAGAGGAGACTGGAGAAGAGGTTGTGGCA
>NW_006203448.1:1351865-1370739 GCF_000334495.1 Tupaia belangeri chinensis | reverse complement strand
CCCTTTCTCTTGCTCTCTACAGCACAAGTTCTATACCAAGAATGTTTTTAAAAAGTTAATAAAAAGGCCAAAAATTCAAATAGAAAAATGGAGAAAAGCTATAAACATCTAATTCATGGAAACACGAATTCAAAACATGGCCGTTAGGGCCAGCCAGTGGCATGGTAGTTAAGGTGGCTGGATCCCACATTGGCTAAATGTGCAGTTCAAATCCCAGACCCAGTGGCTTGAAAAGCACACTGGGCACACGCATGTGTGTGTTATAGTCTACTCAGAGAGAAATGAGAGGGCATCCGGACATAGCCAAATTTATTGGAGTTTATTGATTAAGCCGGTGGTGGTGGTGGTGGTGGGGGAGGTGACAACTCACGTCTCTCAAAACCCCGCAGCCCTGAGTGCAAGGTGAGGGGTGCTTATAAAGGCAAAAATCACACTCTTTTCCCTTTTCTGGGTAGAACAAAGAGTGGTGGGCTGGAAAGGGAAGGGGTAGGGTTTTACAATGTAAAAGCAAGCAAAAGCCATCAGAGAGGCAGAACCAGCAGGTAAACAGGTTAATCATCTAAGGGTATTTTCCATCCCTACCTAAACACAATGGAATCTTAATGGTCTTCATGGCTCAGGGAAAGGTCCGGTGAATGGACTTATATGAAAGCCACTAGGAGAAGGCAAATTTCTAGTTACAGGAATTTCACAGTTTATAATGGAGGTGCTCCTCCAAGATGGAGTTGCGCCTACTTCATGTGTGTACCCCAAATCCTGACAGACCGGAGGAGGAGGGACATCCCCCTGGGGAGGTGCTTTCTTTCTCTCTCTCTCTCTCTCTCTCTCTCTCTCCAGTAAGCACACGTACCCTATGGCAAATTAAAACAAAATACGGCTGTTACACATAGGAAGATGTTCAAATGATCCCTAAAAGAAATTCCAAATGACCAAAAATAACAGAGCTGACTGTGCGGACGAGAGCATACGCAAACAGGAGCTCTTGTTCACTGGGAGGGTGCACATATCATCTTCCTAAAAACTATTTTCACTTATCTACCAAATCAAAATGCAACACCCACTTATAGAAATTTCTCCTACAGATACACGTATTCACAAAGGAGTTGTAGAATGTTTAACAGACTTGGGGTCCGCAGGTGGCGTGGTGGTTAAGGTGCTGGACTCCCACATGGTGAACCATGGTTCAAGTCCTGGACCTGGCGGCTTGCTTTCTCACTTTCCCTCGTTTTCTCTTTCTCTATCTCACTCTGTCCCTCTCTGGTCAAATTAAAATAAGTAAAGTTAAGTTAAAAAAAAAAAAAATTTACAGACTGCAATTTATAACAACTCTGTAGCAAATTAAAGGACATAATGTAAACTCTACCAATCAATAAGGGAATGATCAGGTAACTTATGGTGTATACACACAATGGGATACTAAATAGCCATTAACAAGAACAAGGCAATTCATAGTAGTGATAAAACCCCCAGGAGACATACCACAAAAGCAAAGTATAATGAGCAACCCTTTGTTTGTCAAAACAGACAAAGCAGAGAAACAAACCACAAAACCTCACATTAAAGGAGGAAGAGCAGCTACCATCGTCCTGTTTGATATGCAAAGGACATCTCTGGGTGGGTGCAGGAAAGACTGTCAACAGCCACCACTGCTCACCAGAGCCAAGCTATGGCTTAAGGGAAAGTGGGAGCAGAATGATTTACTTTTTGCCCTGTAGAGCTTTGGCATTCTTTGAACTTAACATATGTATTTTACCTAAAAAATGGTCATTATTACAAAACAAAAGAAACCACAGTCATAGGATAAAGGCTGCTAAGTCCGCAGTGCCTTGCACAGCAGGGGTGCTCAGTGAGTGCAGAATCAGAGCAATGTCAGTGCAGAAGAGGACAGCGGATTTAACACAAACTCAATTACAAGTTTGGGTTTTGTGTTTTGCATAGGAAACATTTACCCACAAGGAGAAAGGATCTGGAATTCAAACTGGAGGTGTCTGTACTCAGCATCAACTTTGTGAGACACTGATGGCAAGCTAGAACAGTAAACATGTTAGTACGAAAGAATCAACGCGCCGTGGCGGGACGTAAGCAGATTCTGACATTTCAAAAGATGTTACTACACAGAGAAGAAGAAAGAAAACTCAATTCCTCACAGGGCACAAGTGAGTGAAGAAGGATGGATGTGATGTTAAAAAATCAGAGACAAAATAACGGAAAGAGAGCAAACAGAGAAAAGAAAGAGTGCAAACAGAGAAAAGCAGTCCATTCTCATCCCATCACCAAAGTAATTTAAGAAATCTCTTGAGTGCCTGGAATTTGCTGCTCCCTCCAGATAAGAGTCAATGAACTCCAAGGAGCTATATTGAAATAAGTGAGTTAAATTGGGGCTTGGGAAACTTGGTTTCTACAGAACATTTCAGTCTTTAAGAGAATGACGCGTTACTAATGTAAAAAAATAAGCAAAAAAAAAACCTCACAGGGGCTCTTAGTGGTTCTGCTGATTAGCAAATCAAACCACTGTCCTTCAAAGAGCCACCGAGAGGAACAGTGGATGCACGGTCAGCCAATCCCGCTACAGGACTAGGCCCCAGATGAGCACCTAGAGACCCAGAAGGATAACGCGACATGCGGGAAGTTAAAAGAGTGCAAACAGAGAAAAGCAGTCCATTCTCATCCCATCACCAAAGTAATTTAAGAAATCTCTTGAGTGCCTGGAATTTGCTGCTCCCTCCAGATAAGAGTCAATGAACTCCAAGGAGCTATATTGAAATAAGTGAGTTAAATTGGGGCTTGGGAAACTTGGTTTCTACAGAACATTTCAGTCTTTAAGAGAATGACGCGTTACTAATGTAAAAAAATAAGCAAAAAAAAAACCTCACAGGGGCTCTTAGTGGTTCTGCTGATTAGCAAATCAAACCACTGTCTTTCAAAGAGCCACCGAGAGGAACAGTGGATGCACGGTCAGCCAATCCCGGTCAGCCAATCCCGCTACAGGACTAGGCCCCAGATGAGCACCTAGAGACCCAGAAGGATAACGCGACATGCGGGAAGTTACACTCGGACCCAGGGTTTGCGCGAAGCCTCCCACAACACCCTCTAATCTCTTGTCCTCAGCTCACCGATCTCTGAAATAAGAGAGTTGGGCTAGAATTATGGGACCCAGCTGAGGTCAAATATTACCAAATTCTCTAACAGTATAAAGAAAAACCCCTCTTCCTGCAAGTCCTCCCAGAGTTTAAGTGGATGAAACTCTTACTACATGATTTGGTCATTTACATTTTATTCTTCCGTAACTATACAGCAGGCACAATGCTAATCTCACTGTAGTGTTTAATGGGAAAAAATCAGTTATCTTTAGAAAATAAAATCCTTCTTACCCATCTCAATGAAAACCAGTACTAAAAGTTTGCTATTGCTCTAATCTCTTCATGCATTTATACATGCATAAAATTGTTTGTGAAACTGCAATTATACTATACATACTGTTTTATAACCAGCCTTTTCTAATGCACGTGGGAAGAACACTTGCCGAAGTTCACAAGCAGTAACTGAAAAGGTATCACTTTTACTGCATGGTTCTATCACTGGGATGATTGTGCAGGGTTTCTTTTAAAAGCTGATTTAAACATGCTTTTAACCTGTTCATTTCTCTCTCTCTCTCTCTCTCTTTTTTTTTTTTTTCGAGAGGTTTTTTGCTACAGGTCACATGTGCTCGCCAGACAGACAGAGAGAGACATAGAGACAGAAAGCGAGAAATCACCCCCCGGGGGGATGGCCATACCGCAATCCCTTCTCCTCCATTCTCCTCTCGGGATCTTGGGCACGCACGCACACACGCCCAATGTGAGTTTTAAGCCACCGGGTCCAGGACGTGAACCGTGGTTGACTACTTGGGAGTCCAGCGACATAGCCATTACATTACGCTAACAGCTGGTCCCAACCTGTTCATTTTTCAAAAAAGAATTGTTTCATTATTTTAAAATAATTTTAGGCCTACAAAATAACTGCAAAAAATAGCACAAGAAATTCCAAGAATAGACCATTCTTGAGGAAATTACTATCAACTCACAACCATTAATTAATTAATTAATTAATCTTATAGGGTTCATTCAAATTTTGCCAATCGATCTGTTAATGTATTGCCTAATCAAGGACCATGAGGTTTGTGTAGTCACACTTCATCTCTATCTGGAGCAATCCCTTCAGTACTTCGTTTTTTATGAACTTTACACTTTCAAGGTCTACCGGCCAGCTCTGTGTACAATGTCTGGTGGTCTGGTATTTCCTTATGATTAAACTCAGATTGTGCGTTTTGGTGAGACCAGAGAGGAGAGGTGTCCTCGCTGCCTCCTATCGGAGACCCGAAGGCCTGACTTTGATCATCTGGCTCAGACAGTGACAGCTGGACATCCCCACTGAACATTCCTGCTCCCCTCTGGAATTCGAAGTGTCTTGTGAGGGGAGTGTGAAAACATCTCCACTCCTCACCACACGTCTATCTACTCATTTTCGCATCTATGGACTAAAACCAAAAGCAGTATTTGGCATTTGGCAAATGTGATTTTTTTTAAAAAAGAATTATTTTACTTAACTGTATTTATTTACTTACTTTAACTTAACCAGAGAGTGACAGAGAGAGGAAAATTGAGACAGCAAGCCGCCAGGTCCGGGACTTGAACCAGGGTTGACCACATGGGAGTCTAGCGCCCTTAACCACCAAGTCACCTGCTGGCCCCGCAAATGTGATTTTCTATTTCCATCACTTCCACACTTACTGAATTTATTCTACAAGAAACAGTTTGTCCTTCTTCATCTATTTAATAGTTGAGCGATTCACCTACATCAGTTTGGACTCACGAACATTTGTTTTAGTCTATGAACTACAAGGCAATACTACTATTATTGTCACTCAAAGATCAGACAG
Source organism: Tupaia belangeri chinensis (assembly GCF_000334495.1). Taxonomy (NCBI): domain Eukaryota; kingdom Metazoa; phylum Chordata; class Mammalia; order Scandentia; family Tupaiidae; genus Tupaia; species Tupaia belangeri. The sequence continues at coordinate 1,365,821 of NW_006203448.1, read as the reverse complement.
GCTTGATACACTTTTAATTCTGTATATTCAAACAGAGAAAAGCAGAAATCAATGAGCTCTTCTTGTCTATTCGGTGCACTCACCTCACTTTCTTTTTTTTTCTTTCTTTTTTTCGAGAGGTTTTTGCTATAGAGCATGTGAACTTGCCAGAAAGACAGAGAGAGACAGACAGAAAGCAAGAAATCACCCCCCAGGGGGGATGGCCATGTCATAATCCCTTCTCCTCCATTCTCCTCTCGGGATCTTGGGCACGCATGCACGCACAAGCGCCCGGCGAGAGTTTAAGCCGCCGGGTCTGGGACGCAAACTGCAGTGGACCACATGGGAGTCCAGTGACATAGCCATTATACCAACTGCTGGTCCCTCACCTCACTTTCTATTTCTTTTTTTTTTTTTCCAAGTTTTTGCCATAGGCCATGTGTGCTTGGTAGAGACAGACAGTGAGAGGGAAAGTGAGAAATCACGGGGGGGCGGGGGGAATGGCCATGATGTAGCTTCTCCTTCAGGGATTTTAGGCACATGCACAAGCACCCAGTGAGATTTTCAAATCACCAGGTCTGAGACTTGAACTGTGGTTGGTCATATGGGAGTCCAGCACCTTAACCATTATGCCATCTGCTGGCTCCTCACAATTTCTGGTCTCATCTTTCCCTTTCAGTTAAAAATAACTAGGGCTGTGGGATTCTCAGCTGGGATCTGAGATGAAATCCCTGCCCATGAATCAGGGCAGTTACCTGGCCTCCTACCTGGGACCCGTTGTCGCAGGTGCTAAGCCAGACGGTTCAGCGACGGAAGATGAACTCTGGGCCAAGTTAAGCAGGAAGCAGCCCGACTGTCAAACTCTAACTGGGTGCTGAGTTTCTCTTCTGCTATTCACCCCTACATACCACTGTACACTACTCTAAATAGGAAGTTCAGCCTTCCTGGTAAAAAGTAAATAAAGCATTGGTACACAGGACAAAGGTTAAATTTAATTTCTTACATGACTGACAACACAGATGCGAGATAAGAGCATAGAAGGCCAACTGCAAATCAAATCATTCTGAGATATTCACCAAGTGTTAACTTCACAGGAGGCCCTATGCTGGGTACAGTGGCAGGCAGACACAGTCCTTGGATAGCCAAGAGCCAGCGATCCCTGCACCACACAATCACGGCACACAGTGAAGCACCTGGTCTCGAGACAAACACCACCAAACGGAGACCCAGGACCACCACTACTTGCCGTAAACTCTTAGTGAGCTATTTAACTCTCCTAAGCCTCAGCTCTTGTCAAGCGGGATGAGAACGATTCTGTAACGGGATGGGGCACGTTTGACTCGTGGGGACCATTTTACAAATGTTCCCTGTTATTCTGTGAAGATTGTGAAGTGTATTTATTTCACTCCATTCTGGGCAGGCAAGAATAGAAAGGATCTTGAGATGTAACATGTGTATGTAATGCACACTCTAGAAGGAAGTAAGAGAGTGATGTCTGTGAAAAGATCCCTTCAGCCCTCCTGTCCCTGCATGGTCAGCTTCCTGGCTGCTAGCACACTGTGAATATGACAGAAACACATGCTGTACTCACCTGTATTTTTGATTTCATTGCTTGAAGAGACTGGACCACAGGGATGCAATAGGCAAGAGTTTTACCTTTTAAAAAAGTGTAAAAGCAATGAAAATCACAGACCCTGTAGATGTGAGATAAGGAAAGGCCATGAAAGAAATGGCTGGGCTTTCTGTGGCGAACACTAAGTTCTGGGGAGAAAACAGCACAGCGTACACCTAAGAGAGGTGAGAAGGAGCCTCCCCTGTCTGCCACAACCCCAACTCTGCCTTGTGAACTCCATTCATCTTTTTTTTTTTTTTTTTTTTTTAATTTTTTTTTCTTTTTAAATTCCATACTTCTTCAAGCTAAACAAAACCCCTGAAGTTTCAGGGCCTTTACCCATTTCTTTTCTTTTTTAAAAAAAAATTTTTTTTTGGAGAGGTTTTTGCTATAGGGCGCGTGCGCTCGCCAGACAGAGACAGAGAGATAGAAAGCGAGAAATCACCCCCCAGGGGGGATGGCCATACCGCAATCCCTTCTCCTCCATTCTCCTCTCGGAATCTTGGGCACGCATGCACACACACCCGGCGTGAGTTGAGTCTGGGACGCGAACCGCGGTCGACTACATGGGAGTCCAGCGACATAGCCATTCCATTAACTGCTGGTCCCAAGTGCCTTTACCCATTTAACAAGGTTGTAAACTATATGTTTACACACAAAATCTCTACTTGAAGGTTATCTGCAAAGGCTGAAAAATTCTTCCTCTGAAGCCCTCCTTAACCTTTCAGATGGGATTAGGATGCAGTTTGAACCCCAAAGCTAACCTTTAAATACTGATAAACCAAAGGATGGCAAAAGCTGGTGTCCATCCCCCACCTGAGATGGTGGCTAAGTTGGTGAGGGTGGACACAGGGTGACCTGCTCTGGGGACACAGGTGAGCTGGAAGAATGAGCCCAAACTAGTCTGGAACACAGCAACTTCATCTTTGGTGCTCGAGCACAAAGCCCAGCGTCTGCCAACATGTGCTTATGCTGGAGCTCTGGCTCTCAAGACCAGAAGACAATACTGGTCCCCTGCTAAAGCGAAGGTGCACAGCTCTGGGTGCTCAGACGGAGGGACCTGGCAAAGGTCAGAACAGGCTCCGAGGGAACGACAGAACTTGACTCCTTCCTAATCATTCCTGATCATGGTACCATCATTCGCCCTCCTCTCACTATGTGAACAAGTTCATGGCTCCAATCCAAGCAATCACAGCTTGTCCCCCACCCCCGGCCAGACAAAACAAAGTGGCCATGCCACTCAGACACCTTATACACAACCTACTGCCTAACGGGGCCTGGGTACCACAGGAAGGGCAGAAATGAAGTCACAACTCACCCGAGCCTGTCTGGGATTTCACGAGAGCGTCTCTGCCTTCCAGCAATGCAGGAATACTTTGCTTCTGAACACTGGAGCCACCCAGAAAAGAGAACACACTTGTCTATGATATATTATCCAGCCATATTCAAAGGCGGAGATCTGGGACAGGCAAAATGTACTGCCCTGCATTTTATCAACTGCCACCTCTGAAGTTACCTAAATGTTCTGAGGGAAGACGCTGAGAAATGTTTGATGATTAGGAGAAACTGCAACTAAATTTCTGCAACTTAGCTGAAAACGGTGAGGCAAGGCAGAAATCAGACATCCTACTAAACGAATTTTTAAAAAAATGTGGACAGGCATGACCCACAAACTAGTTTCCCAAAAAGTGTATGACACGTTCTCTTGCTGCTGAGACAGAGAACGTGGACCACAATAAAACGTAGCACAACAACAGTGCATCGGAACAACACCGGAAGCTGTAAAGTCCCAGCAGCCCGCGGCAGCCACCTGCTCTCCAGGACGCTGCTCAAATATACCGAGACACAGATCTGCCCGTACATTTAAAAACGGGACAAGTAGGTGGTGTGGTGGCTAAGGCGCTGGACGCTCCCAATATTCAAAAGTCTTGGGCATCAGCCCCAAACTTCTAGAGGGTTCAAAAACCTATTCACTTATTAGCATACTGCATGTGGTACAAAGTAAATGTTAACATATATATTTTTGGCTATTAGCTACATACGGACCTCTCTTAAGAGAGAGAAGAAGCAAATAACTCTGTAAGAAGACTCTTGACATGGGTGTGGTGGTTAAGGCACTGGACACTCCCACATGGCCGACCACAGTTCGAGTCCCGGATCTGGTGGCTGGCTTTCTCGCATTCTCTCTCTCTGGTCAAATTAAAATAAATGAATAAATAAAATTAAATAAAAAGTACTTCTTTAAGGAAAAAAAATGACAAAGAATACAGGCACCATTTAAATCTGGTTAACACAAAATAACTGGTGAGGAAGTTCCCTATTTTATTATTTAATATTTCTAAATAACTTGCTTATAAAAGTAAAATGTCATCATTATTAAAAAACATGGAGACATATGTACTCAAAATGAGGATGTTTATCTCCCCATACCTTTTACCTCTATTCTCCAAGAGCCACCGGTAAACAAACATTTAAAAAGCTTTTCAGCATCCCATTATACTCAACCAAATTTTTATTCCCGTCTTTCTTGTTGACGCTAAGTCTTACTACTAAGAAACAGCATGACCAAATTCCGTATGTTGGCCGAATTAACAGCAGAACATCTGCAGACCAGCTTCTGCACTAGCCAGCTCTTGCAACTTACAGTCAAGAGGAGAACTAGGAGGAAGCCCGTCTCTCCATTTACAGAAACAAAGGGCTAAACAATATGCCAGGCCCCGTGGTCAGCAGCCCGCGTTGTCTTCTAATGCTAGAACACAGGTTTGCTCTGCCCTCCAGCCAATTCAGATTTCATCTGGTTCTATCCCTTTAAGCCCATAGAAAATCAAGATAAGCCTGAAACTCTTACCTAGTCATAGTAGACATTTTTAAGACTGTATTTATTGTAGAAATCTAAAAGAGAAGATTAAAAAAATAAGTATTTCCTTTAACTATCAATTTTTTGATAGAAATGTATTCAATGAGAAGGACACACAAAGGAGGAAGTACTGAGAGGACCCTGATCCACATGTGGTCCTCTGGGGAACATGTGACAATGTCTGAAGGAACGTTTGGTTGTTCCCACCTGGGGAGAGGGTACAGCAGGCATCTAGCAGGATGAGGACAGTCCTCACAACAAAGAATTGCTGTCCCCAAATGTCCACAGTGCCACGGTTAAGAAACCCTGCTCTGGCCTGCGGGTGAGAAAAGGTTACACACCCCACCTTGAAGCAAGGGCAGGTAAGCCATGACCACATGAGCAAAGGAGACCGAGACTTCCTGGGAGGTCACGTATTTTTTTTCTTTCCTTACTTGTAAGAAGTCCGGAAAACTCATTTATGGCTTCAGAAAACAGAAACAAAAAGGTGCCCCATCTGGGTAGAAAATGCACGTTAGAATAGCCTCTTCCTCCTTCTCTCATTCTCTACAGCAGCACTTTCCTCAATAGCAAGATGCCAGCTCAGCTCCCTCTCCTATGGGCACTGTGACACCTGGCCCCAAGAATGGCCTCCATACCACTTCTACCCAGTACTAAGGAAGCTGTCGTAAGGCCAGTGAACGAAGTTCCAGTTCTAAACTGCATTTCATGAGGACAGTCTTCAGTTCTTTAAAAAATCAGGATGCAGAAGGATGGGGCCAGGCAGAGGATCAGGAAACAGCGACCTGTAACCCAAGCACACGTGAACTGTCCTAGAGGGTACCACACCGATCTGAGCTCAGCCAGGGAATGTGGAGCAAAACAAAGACTCTCCCACTTCTCTTCCCAGAACCACGCTTTCACAGACATTCCGAACAAACACTGACGACGACCCACGAAACACTGAGGGGTACTTACCAAATGTGGGTGCAGGCCCAGCTCATGAAAAGCATCGGAAGTGAACACTTTTTCTCGCACCTGCTTTACTACAGGTCTGCAAAGGATGAATGAAAACCCAGGCATCAGTTCCAATACCAACAAGAAAAGGGCAGAACACACTTCATTCCTTCTACTCCTCAAGTGCACCTGTACCCAGACATACCTGTGGAGATCGGGAATCTCAGGATTGTTTTTAAACAACGAAGAAGTCTTAATGCATGGCTTCTCCTCTTGGTTCCCATCACTTGTGCTGGCTGAGTATTTCGGAGAAAATGTTTTTTGTGCCTTTCCCTTAAAAGTCCTTTGAGTTTCGTTAACACGGGTTTTCCTGGCAGGGAGAAATGATGTTTCGCTCCTCCGTTTGGCCGGGGGAGCCTCACTGGATGCCTGGTATTTTCTTTTGGTAGCTTTCGCTTGCTGCGTTGTTCCCCAAAGGAAAGATCACGAGAGATGCATTAGTCCATGAAGACAGCCCTCGGAGTGAAGCCTGACTGCCCACAGAATTGCATCTTCTCCTGCAGAGATCATTATGCCCCATATGTCAAGCAACAGTTTAGGGTTTGCTATCAGATTCTGACTTAGCTTTTTGAAAAGGAAAAGAAAAAAAAAAAAAAAAACCACAGACAATCTCAGCTCATTCATCTATTAAACCTTACCACCCATCTTCACTGTTAAGTCAACTAAGATGAGGATGAGGATCAAGGGAAGAGTCATTCTCCAAGCTGACTGTGAACCAAGGGTGCCCCTCTTACGGGAAGACAGCACCTGTGAAGTGTGCGTGCTCAGTCAGTCCCCATCCCTAGAGATTCTGACTTAGCTTTTTGAAAAGAAAAAAAAAAAAAAAAAAAAACCACAGACACAATCTCAGCTCATTCATCTATTAAACCTTACCACCCATCTTCACTGTTAAGTCAACTAAGATGAGGATGAGGATCAAGGGAAGAGTCATTCTCCAAGCTGACTGTGAACCAAGGGTGCCCCTCTTACGGGAAGACAGCACCTGTGAAGTGTGCGTGCTCAGTCAGTCCCCATCCCTAGGAATCCAGGCACACGAGAATAGAGGGGCAGGGGAAATGAACCTTTACAGACAGCTGTCGGAGACGGGAGAGATGAGGGACGTCGCGTCCCAGCTCATGCCCAGGAAGGGGGAACTTCCATTACTGCTCTACCCCAGTGTTTGGATCTCCATCATCCTCTCCCCCCAGCTGCTCCTCCAGATTCAGATGGTCTGGAGACAATTCCTACTCGGCGTTCCATTCCAAATGAGAATGCTGACCCATCCATCACTTCCATCACAACTACTCCCAGCCCTCCTTGCCTTTCAAGTCCCCACATGATCACCCACCAGGTATTTCTTGCCTGTTGCTTATCTCCATAATGGGAATGTGACTAAATGTGCCATGCTTGAACGTCCTCTAGGAGCAGAGCCATCCACAACCTGTGTTTTCTGTGTCCTTCTCCTCCAGTGTAAACACGAGTATTACAGCTTCCCTCCCGAAGTCCGTGCGTGGTATACTGGAATTCTGGCTTCTCTTGGAATATGTTCTTTTCCTCTTTGCTTGAAATAAGGCTGCATTTACACAATGGCTTGCTCAGCTTCAGACTAACCTACCACGACTACGGTTCTCTGTTCCTGGAAACCACAGGATTCCTTTACCTAAATAATTATGTAAGTACAACTTCAAATATTTAATATTATTAAAGCAAGTACTGACCTACTTCACTTAACATTTATTTTTATAGAGTTTCAAGTTAATGAATTTTCAGATTAAAAAAAGATGAAGTCAAGCTTCTGGTCTGTTGAATCATTTGCAAAATAGTATAAAACGTGAAGATTTCACCTGATTTTTCAGACCCACAAGCTCCAGGAGCACAGAAAGACCTACAGGCCACTCCTACCATTCGCAGCGTGGCTGTCACAGGCCGCTGGCAGAAGCCTCTGTGGCACACCTCTTCCGTTCCGTGAGATAGCCTACTCTGTTCCTGACCAATTCTAGGCATTAGGAAGCTAATTCCATCAACAATCAGGTAGGGTCTGCGTCCATGAACAAGTTCACGCATGGTTTCTGCAGCAACACAGAGCAAGCTTACTTTTCCTTCACATGTCAAATAAATCCCTTTCCCTCCTTCTCTGGACTAAAAATGCCAAGACACATATCGTAGACTCCTTATCATCCAGGTCACCCTGCCATCCTCTGTCTACACCTCTCCAGAAGCAAGAACTCAAGAGTTAAGCACAGCTTACAAAGGCTCTCCATGGCTCTTAAGCTACAAGTTAAAATCTGTTACATGATCTATGAAGACCTCCAGAACCTGGCCTCTGCCTAATTTCACCAGCTTCAGCTTTACCATCCGCCAACTGGTCTTACTTCAAATTCCAGAACACGCCATTCTCCTTCACTCCTCCAGGCTTTCGCACCTGCTACTTATCCCCACACCCAGGCCTCTGCTTCTCCCTCTGGCTAGCTAACTCGTGCTTGTTCTCCAGACACGGGCTTGCTTAATGCACCCCCAGAAGTCTTTCCTGACTTCTCTCCACCAGTCAAGCCAAGGTCTCCTGTTCTGGGCTATCTTGGCACCCCTATGGGCACCAGTCTGACCTACATAGCGATGAATCCCTGCACTGGCTTGTGTCTGAAACAAAATAAAGGCTCAACAAGTGCTTGGAAGTAAAGGAGCGACCCACAACGGACTCGCCCCTTCCTGCAACCTGGGCGCCTTTCTCCTACTGCTTAGTACCCCAGCATCCACAGCACACGCGCTCAGCGGTAGTCAAGTAGCTGGGTTTTGAGGACATGAAGCCGAAAGATTAGCCAAACCCTTGAGGAAGTCACAAGAAGTGACAGAAACAAACATGAAAGAGCATAAATCCAAACCGGATCGTCCACAGAAGAGGTACGCACGAAGAGCTCTGGGAGACCTAACAGACCAGTGAGGCCGACAGCAAGGAGGCAGGGAAGCCAGGAAATATCAAGATGTCAGAAAAGTCATGACAATTTCTGCATTAAAAAACTGGAAAACACGTTATGACTTTTCTGACAACCCATAGCTGGAATGTACTAAAATGAGCAGCACGAAGTAAGCAAGGCACACCTCTAAACGGAGATTCTCCAAGGCCTAGCAGCCCCATGATGCCATGTCTGTGACACCAAGGGTGCCCCTCTTACGGGAAGACAGCACCTGTGAAGTGTGCGTGCTCAGTCAGTCCCCATCCCTAGGAATCCAGGCACACGAGAATAGAGGGGCAGGGGAAATGAACCTTTACAGACAGCTGTCGGAGACGGGAGAGATGAGGGACGTCGCGTCCCAGCTCATGCCCAGGAAGGGGGAACTTCCATTACTGCTCTACCCCAGTGTTTGGATCTCCATCATCCTCTCCCCCCAGCTGCTCCTCCAGATTCAGATGGTCTGGAGACAATTCCTACTCGGCGTTCCATTCCAAATGAGAATGCTGACCCATCCATCACTTCCATCACAACTACTCCCAGCCCTCCTTGCCTTTCAAGTCCCCACATGATCACCCACCAGGTATTTCTTGCCTGTTGCTTATCTCCATAATGGGAATGTGACTAAATGTGCCATGCTTGAACGTCCTCTAGGAGCAGAGCCATCCACAACCTGTGTTTTCTGTGTCCTTCTCCTCCAGTGTAAACACGAGTATTACAGCTTCCCTCCCGAAGTCCGTGCGTGGTATACTGGAATTCTGGCTTCTCTTGGAATATGTTCTTTTCCTCTTTGCTTGAAATAAGGCTGCATTTACACAATGGCTTGCTCAGCTTCAGACTAACCTACCACGACTACGGTTCTCTGTTCCTGGAAACCACAGGATTCCTTTACCTAAATAATTATGTAAGTACAACTTCAAATATTTAATATTATTAAAGCAAGTACTGACCTACTTCACTTAACATTTATTTTTATAGAGTTTCAAGTTAATGAATTTTCAGATTAAAAAAAGATGAAGTCAAGCTTCTGGTCTGTTGAATCATTTGCAAAATAGTATAAAACGTGAAGATTTCACCTGATTTTTCAGACCCACAAGCTCCAGGAGCACAGAAAGACCTACAGGCCACTCCTACCATTCGCAGCGTGGCTGTCACAGGCCGCTGGCAGAAGCCTCTGTGGCACACCTCTTCCGTTCCGTGAGATAGCCTACTCTGTTCCTGACCAATTCTAGGCATTAGGAAGCTAATTCCATCAACAATCAGGTAGGGTCTGCGTCCATGAACAAGTTCACGCATGGTTTCTGCAGCAACACAGAGCAAGCTTACTTTTCCTTCACATGTCAAATAAATCCCTTTCCCTCCTTCTCTGGACTAAAAATGCCAAGACACATATCGTAGACTCCTTATCATCCAGGTCACCCTGCCATCCTCTGTCTACACCTCTCCAGAAGCAAGAACTCAAGAGTTAAGCACAGCTTACAAAGGCTCTCCATGGCTCTTAAGCTACAAGTTAAAATCTGTTACATGATCTATGAAGACCTCCAGAACCTGGCCTCTGCCTAATTTCACCAGCTTCAGCTTTACCATCCGCCAACTGGTCTTACTTCAAATTCCAGAACACGCCATTCTCCTTCACTCCTCCAGGCTTTCGCACCTGCTACTTATCCCCACACCCAGGCCTCTGCTTCTCCCTCTGGCTAGCTAACTCGTGCTTGTTCTCCAGACACGGGCTTGCTTAATGCACCCCCAGAAGTCTTTCCTGACTTCTCTCCACCAGTCAAGCCAAGGTCTCCTGTTCTGGGCTATCTTGGCACCCCTATGGGCACCAGTCTGACCTACATAGCGATGAATCCCTGCACTGGCTTGTGTCTGAAACAAAATAAAGGCTCAACAAGTGCTTGGAAGTAAAGGAGCGACCCACAACGGACTCGCCCCTTCCTGCAACCTGGGCGCCTTTCTCCTACTGCTTAGTACCCCAGCATCCACAGCACACGCGCTCAGCGGTAGTCAAGTAGCTGGGTTTTGAGGACATGAAGCCGAAAGATTAGCCAAACCCTTGAGGAAGTCACAAGAAGTGACAGAAACAAACATGAAAGAGCATAAATCCAAACCGGATCGTCCACAGAAGAGGTACGCACGAAGAGCTCTGGGAGACCTAACAGACCAGTGAGGCCGACAGCAAGGAGGCAGGGAAGCCAGGAAATATCAAGATGTCAGAAAAGTCATGACAATTTCTGCATTAAAAAACTGGAAAACACGTTATGACTTTTCTGACAACCCATAGCTGGAATGTACTAAAATGAGCAGCACGAAGTAAGCAAGGCACACCTCTAAACGGAGATTCTCCAAGGCCTAGCAGCCCCATGATGCCATGTCTGTGACCTTAACTAACACACTGAGAAGCCACCATGTCAGCGTATGCCAAGCACTTAGAGGAATTACTGGGTCGTCAGAAAAGTCAGGATGCATTTATTTTTGTACGTCTTCCTATGCGATATTTACCAGTACTTGGTACCATCCCATTTTGGGACAAAAACACTGAGGCAGAGATGTGAGGTGACTGGTCCCAGGATTACTGGGGGAACCAGACTTTGCCCAGGCATTATGATTAACGTCTCCAAATTCTTCTAAGTTGTATCTTGTTTGGCCAGAAAACACCAGGTGTATTTGGGTAGCTATTTCCTGGGCGGGCAGGTGGCGTGGTGGTTAAAGACGCTAGATTCCAACATGGCTGACTACGGTTCAAGACCTGGGCCTGGTGACTTGCTTTCTCACGTTCCCTCTCTATCTATGATCACACTGAAAAATAATAACAATTAATAAAATTAAATAAAACAATTCTTTAAAAATATTTATATAATTTTATTCATCATTACTATTTTTTAATTTGCTATAGGGCATGGATGCTCACCAGAAACAGAAAAAGTGAGAAAACAACCTGTAAGGTCCAGGACTCCAATGGTCATCCATGTGGGAGTCCAGTGCCTTAATCACCACGTTGGATGGCTATTTTCTAGAAGGACATAGACCAAATGATTAAAGGTATCTCTAAGTATGGCCATTGTGGGCAGGCTTTTAAAACCATCTTTTCAAATGTCCTGCAACAAACTGCCATCAATTTAATAACCAAAAAACATTTTTAGAAAGGAAATATTTTGGGGACCAGCAGATAGCATAATGGTTACATCGCTGGACTCCCACAAGGAGGACTACAGTTCGAGTCCCAGACCCTGTGACTTAAAACTCACACTGGACACGTGTGCTTGTGTGCCCAAAGTCCTACTTGGTGAATAGACTGCGGTGTGGCCATCCCCCGGGGGGCTGATTTCTCCCTTTCTGTCTCTCTGTATCTTCAGCTAGCGCACATGCCCTGTAGTAAAATTCTCTCAAAAAAATTTTGTATAGTGTTAGATAATAGCATAATTTAAGCTCTTGAAGTCTTTGCAAAATCTGCGGTTAACAAAACATCCCAAATTTACGCTATTGGTAAATATGATCAGCATATCTGTAATTCTCATTCAGAATGTAAAAAACGTAGGCAGAGAAGGCCACTGCAGACACGAATCACCTCAAGAACCCCTCCCGCTTTCTAAGTGTTTTTCTTTTTTCTTTTTTTTTTTTTTGAGAGATTTTGCTTTAGGGTGTGTGCGCTGGCCAGAAAGATAGAGAGAGACGGGGAAAGCAAGCGAACTCCCTAGGGGGGATGGCCACGCCACAATCCCTTCTCCTCCATTCTCCTCTAGGGATCTTGGGCCCGCACTAACACATGCCCGACGTGAGTTTAAGCCACCGGGTCCAGGACTCAAACCGTGGTCGACTACATGGGAGTCCAGGGACATAGCCATTACGCTAACTGCTGGTTCCTCTTTTTAAGGTTTTTGCCATAGGGCGCATGCACTGGCAGGAGGTGGGGGGAGGTGAGAAATCACCCCTCAGAGGCATGGCCACACCACAGTCCCTTCTCTATTCTTTTCTTGGAATTTTGGGCGCACACGCACACAGCCTGGCCTGATTTTCTTCTCTTTCTTTCTTTCTTTTAAAGAATTATTTTAATTAACCTTATTTATTTATTTAAATATAACCAGAGAGGGACAGAGAGAGGGAAAGTGAAAAAGCAAGCCGCCAGGTCCAGAACCTCAGTCAGCCATGTGGGAGGCCAACGCCCTTAACCACCATGTCACCTGCGGGCCCCAGCCCAGCCTGATTTTCAAGCTCCAGGTGTCCTGCCAGCCCTGCAGTCTGCCATGTGGTATACAGTACCTTCACTGTGACGCCACCTGCTGGCCTCATGAATCCTGTTTTGACACAGTGGTTCAAGCAACCATAAAACCAAATACCCTGTTTGTTTCCTCAGTTCATGCAATAGTGTTTTTCTTTTATTTTGTAGAGAGATTTTTTGCTATAGGGAGCATGCATTTGGCAGAGACAGAAAGCAAGAAATCATCCCCTACGGGGGGATGGCCAGGCAGCAAGCCCTGTAACCATTCCCAGGCCCTGTCCATGAAGCAAGCATCCCAGACCTGATGCAGCACTCTATTAGCTGAAAGGAGCCAAAACGACTTCACTTTTTTTATACTGGCATTTACTAAGTGCCTCAACGGGGCAGGCCATGTAGATTCTTTGTGTTGAATTGAATCCTGTTTGGAAGCTGAAATTACTGTCCCACTTTGCGATTAGGAAGAGAAAAGGTGAAAGCTAACTTCCCAAAGTCACAGAGCAAGAGTGTCTTAAGACATGCATCCAATCCCAGTCTTCCTAACAACTCTTCCACGCTTCTCCTCCTTCCCGAATATGGGCAGCTACACCACTGGTCAGGTGAACACTCCTTCCTCGAAGACCTACAACCTAAAGCTAATGATCACCCAGGGAGTCACCAAAGAAAACCCTGACGTGAACGCTGGCTGGTGTGAGCTCAGATGAACTCAAGGGAGTTCAGCTTTTAACACGCTGGCTTAACTCAATCAACTTTGGCAACTATTTTTAAAAATGAAATTATGCGTTTTAACAGTAAAACAAACCGTCATTGGTGTTAGGTTGTCTGCCTCCTGGTCCCTGCGGTAAATTATGATTTTCGCATCAGATTACCTGCCCTGCATCCCTGCTCCTTCTTGGGAGATAAATCAACCTCTCTGATACCAATAGCCCAATCTCTCTTGGGTTCATGTAAGGCGCCGTTCCTGTCTCTAATTGAGGGGATGATATTGATGAAACGTATTTTCTTTCCCTCCCCTCCAGTGCGCGTGGATGGAAATCTATCCCACTTCCGGAAACCCAGCAGAGAAATGTCTCGTCTCCAGTCCTCGTTCCCGAAGCACACGAGCGCTCTAACGTAGAGCCGAGGGGGCTGTAAGTGAAGTCTTGGGCTGGGACTCACAGCCCGGAGCCAGCGCCTACCTCCTCTGGGAAGCAGTCGAGCCTCACCCTCGCCCTTGGCTTCTCGTCCTGAGCGAGTAGCACGATCCAGCTGCCCGCCCACTCGCTGCTCTCCGAGAACCCGCGGCGGAGTTCGGGTTCGAGACACGTGCTCCCGGGCGCTCCTCCGCACGCCGTGGGTGTCGGCGGCGGGTTCCGCAAGGCGACAGCGC
>NW_006203448.1:1311259-1350841 GCF_000334495.1 Tupaia belangeri chinensis | reverse complement strand
AAGCTGCAGTATTCGGTGAGCGGCCTGGAGCCGCTGGCCTGGTCGGAGGACCACCGCGTGTCGGTGTCCACGGCCCGCAGCATCGCCGTGCTGGAGCTCATCTGCGACGTGCACAACCCGGGCCAGGACCTGGTCATCCACCGCACTTCGGTGCCCGCCCCGCTCAACAGCTGCCTGCTCAAGGTAAGTCATCCCATCTCCATAGCGTCCGCGTCATCTGTGTCCAGGGAGTGCCCCCGGCACCCTGTGCTTGGGGATTAGTAACCGTCCAGGGTCGCCGCAGCTTAAAAATAAAGTAAAAAAGGCCTTGTGGCTGCTGGCGTCGTGTTTCCCAGACACCACCCCCCGCACTTTCGCACACACCTCGGCTCACGCCAACCCTTCCCTAGCCCCTGCAGTCTGGTCTACGAGCCGGGCTACTCTCGAGCTTTCTGAGACTGCACGCCCTGTGGACCCTACCCCAGACCTGCCTCTGCCCTTGGTCCTATTGTTTGGGTCCGACGCCCGGTGGTCCCTGGCGGCTTTGTTTATGTGTTGTGCTCTTCTCTGGGCCTCTTGCTTTCGAGAAGGGACTCCTGCCTTAACTACTGAAGCCCCTTCCTTGTGAACCCTCCTTGCTTCCCACCTTTCTGAGATGACTACTGGATTTTGGGTTTGTAGTGTGGTTTAACTAGCTAAATATTTGCAATGTAGAATTTAAAAATAAAGCGTCTGGAAACAAATGCAAGTTCTTAAACTTCAAATCCAAGATCAGTATAAATTTAGTGCTTTCAGCTTGAGTCAATCTAAGTTGGCCTTTATGATGTTAGCATTTCTGAAGTTGTACCGTTTTTAATGAAGTAATTGATGGCTTTGCTTTTGTTAGGAACTTAGAATTACCGAAAACTTCCGGTATTCCCTTTATAGGTCTGTATGCAAGTATGTGATATGTTAATGTTTACATTTATTCAACAGATCTTTGTGTGCTAGGTGCTGACCTGGATTTTAGAAAGAAAGCAGTTGACAAAACAGATTCCTACCACCAAGGAGCTTAGGTTCTTTGGCAAGTCATGAACAAATAATAATGTAATTAACAGGCAGTGATAGTGCTGCAAAAATATTTAACATGTATCCATATACAGGGAACAAGTTTGCACTGAAGTAAAGTTTTTCTAAACTTTTACTCTGAATGGGCATTTTGAGTACCAGTGGGGGTTCACAAAGCTCTCATCACTTTTTAGTATACTTTGAGTTTTAAAGGGACAACTTGATGAGATCATTGTTGAACTTGTATGACTAAGCCCTCTAAGGTCGTCTTGAAGAAGATGTGAACAAATTGGTTCAGGTATAAACGAATCCAGCAAGCTGATGCTGGCAATGCAGTACGCAAGGAGGGAGAGAGAAGAAAGGGATTTTAAAAGTTATGCCTTCTGATGAAAAAGAACTTTCGGTTTCCAAAGATGTTCATATGTACATGAACTAGAGAAAAGTGTGTCTGTACAGTGCTGATGGAATACGCTAGCGAAGAGATTTTTTTCTTTTAAAGAAAAATTTTTGCCATAGGCATGTGCTCTCACTGGAGGGACAGAAAGAGAGAAATCACCCTCTAGGGGCAAGGGCCACGCTGCAATTCCATCTCCATTCTCCTGTGGATTTCCGGCCCCCACTCACGTGCCTGGTGTGAATTTTAAGCCCCCAGGTCCAGAACTCAACAGAGGTCAACTTCTTTGGAGTTCAGCGGCATAACCGTTGTCATCTCCTAGTCCCGCAGAGAGAATTTAAAAATAAGCTTGGAATAGTGTGAGAGGTGTTTGATCAGGGGAAATAAGTTTTGCTATAGGGTGTATGTACTGGGATGGAGGGGGTGAGAAATCACACCCCCTGGGGGTATGGCCACATCTAAATCCCTTCTCTAGAATTTTGGGTATGCACACCTGGGGTGTTTTTCAAGCCACTGCATTCAGGACTCAGACTGCAGACAGCCTTGTGGGATTCTGCCACTTTAACCACCATGCCACCAGCCAGCTCTGTAGATGTGGTTTTAAGAAGGAAGGGCTTTCCAGGTGGTAGGAATGAGGCATTGTCAAGAGCATCAAGAGCATGTACACACGTAAGTCGTGAACATAATTTACTCTTGTCTGTGTAGTTCATCATGGGTCACAGATGCAACTTAGTAGCTCTTCTAGAGAGAGTAAGGTGAAGGCAGCTGGGGAAATTTGAAGAGCCCAAATGATGGACAATCTGTAACCTTAATCACAGTTTTACTGTATAGCACTTCTAGAAAGCTAAATGCTAAACTCCTTTGAATCTTTTGCTCTGTGATTCTGTTTAGATTATGGATTTCTTTTAGGAAAATCTGCAGTTACGTAACAGTTCAACATTAAGTTACTGTAGAGGGCTCTGAGGTTATGTGATATAAAGGTGATCGTTGTAAATCTGAAAAACAAAGTAGTAATTTAAGAATAAGTTGGCGCCAGCCTGAGGCACAGTAGTTAAGGTGACTGGATCCAGACCCGGGGGCTTGAGAAACATACTGGGCGTGTGTGTGTGTGTGTGTGTGTGTGTGTGTGTGTATACCTAAAATCCTGAGAAGAGGGACAGATGGAAGAGAGAAGATTGCAGTGTAACCATCTCCCGTGGGGGATACTTTCTTTCTTGAAAAAGAGAGAGGGAGGAAGTCAGGCCAGCTGGTGGCATAGCGGTTAAATTGTTGGCTCCCATGTGGCCGACTGTGCCGCTCCAGTCCAGGACCCAGTGGCTTAAGAAACATTGCTGGGCACAAGTATGTGTGTGCTCCAAATTGCAAAAGGTGAGAGAAATAAAAGGATATGGGATTGTAGCATGACCATCCGCCATGCGGGGTATTTTCTTACCCCCTTCCCACCATGAGTACGCATGCCCTCTGGTAAATTTAAGAAAAAAGTTCAGTCTGTTTTTCTCTCCAGTGGAGTACTAAGCCAGATTCTACATGGCCAACCAAGTGGTTCACGTCCTGGCCCCAGTGACTTGAGAAAAACACCAAGTGTATGTGCCCCAAATCCCAACAGGACGGAGAAGTGGAATGGGGGGAGTGAGTTAATGTGATCACACCGCGTTGGGAGGTGCTTTCTCCCTTTCTCTCTCTCTCTCTTTCTCTCACTCTGGGCAGCACGGATGCCCTCTGGCAATTTTTGTTTGTTTGTTTGTTTGTTTGTTTTGTAAAGCTTGGCTAACTTTGGTTAAAAAAGTCTTCAGTAGTTCTGGCCAAGAATTCAATGTGTTCCTACAACTTTTCCAAGGAAATGATATATAACATACAGCATTTTCAGACCATGCCAGCAGGTGACATGGTGGTTAAGGCACTGTATCCCATGTTGCTGATTCCCCAGTTAGACTCCTGGACCCAGGTCCTGAAAAACATGCTGGGTGTGTGCGTATACCCAAAATCCCAAGAGGAGAATGGAGGTGAAGGGATTGCATCCCCTGAAGGATGATTTCTCAATTTCCCTTTCTCTGTCTCTTTCCAAGGAGCGCATGCCCCCTTATGGCAAATGTATTTGCCACAGAACTATTTTTCACAGAATGATTTTAATTTTTCTATAGGATGTGTGTACTTGCTGAGAGAGAAAGAAAGCATCTCACCATGAGGGTGGTCCTGCCACAGTCCCTTCTCCATTATCCCCTTGGGGTTTGGGGCACGCATGTGCATGCATCCTTTGCGCCTTTCAAGCCGCATGGTCCAGGACTCAAACCATGCAATCAGCCACATGAGATTCAGTCACCTTAACCATCACACCAGTGGCTGGCCCACTTTAGGAAAAGTTAGTCATTTGGTGGATGAATTTGTATATGCCTTTCATTTCACATGTTTGTTATGCCATCTAGCAATTCCAGTAGAGCAAAGAGAGTAAGCTTAGATTATTAGAGTTGATCCTTTGCTGGTTTCTAATGATCACTCCTATCTGCGCAAATTGTTCATTTGTCAATACATTGCTGAGTGTTATTCCTTACTAGGCTTAATGGTTTGCAGTTTTTATTACCTGTTTACTATTTAAGGGATATTTTTCAACTCTTTGTTGTACTCTGGTTTTCTGACACATCCTAGTTGTCCAGACTTATTTACGATGTAATGGGTGGTTTTGAGTCAACATCTTCCAAGTTCTTTCTGTATCCTGGAGTGTAATTCTTCAGGATTTGGGAACTTAAACTCATTTAAATTGACTTTTATTATATTCATATATGTCCTAGACTTAAAGTCCTTTTTAATTATGTTCTATTTACAGTTTAAAAATCAGCTTCTCTAAAAAAACAAACTGAGACACAAAAAAAGAATCAAAAAGTTTCTGCTTTATCTTTTATCCAGATCTCTAATGATAGTGGATTAAATCCTTCATTCTTCTTCCACCATAACAGGAACCATCCTTTGCTTAACATTTGCTCTTTTTTGACATTAGCCTTCCTGTTTTGCCACATGATTTTTTTTTTTTTTTTTTTTTTTTTTACTATAAGAAATCACCTCCCCCCTCCAGGGGAGATGGCCACACTATAATCCCTTCTCTTGGGATCTTGGGCACGCTCACACACATCCCCAGGGGTTTTTTGTTGTTGTTGTTGTTTGTTTTTTTTTTTAATTTGACCAGAGAGACAGAGAAAGGGAAAGCAAGAAAGGAATCTTCTAGGTCTGGGACTCAAAATGCAATCAGCCATGTGGCAATCCAGCATCTTTAAACACCATGCCACCTGCTGGCCCCAACTCCGCATTAGTTTTAAGCTGCCAAGTCCAGGATTCAGCATGGTTGACTAACTACGTGGGAGTCCAGTGACTTAGCCATCACACCATCTGCTGGTCCCATATTTGTTTGTTTATTTTAATGGCTCTGGACTACTTTCTTTTGTCATTTATTCATCTTGTTTGTTTTTTAGGTTTTAGTCATAGGGCATGTGTACTCGCTGGAGAGAGACAGAGGGAAAGTGAGATATCACCCCTACCCGACATCCACTCCCTGGGGTAAGGGTGGCCTCACCACAGGCCCTTCTCCGTTCTCCTCTTGGAATTTTAGGTATGCATGCATGCACACCTGGCGTGATTTTCAAGTCACCAAGTCTGGGACTTGAACCACATGACCAGCGATGTGGAATCCAGCTCCTTAACTTCTATGCCACTTGCTGGCCCCACTTATCCATCTTTAATGACCATTTAAAATCTTTTTTCAAAGCTCACCGTCACATGTTGGACACTATCAATGCATATTATATTATAAACGTAGAGGGTGGAGAGATGAATGAAAACGTAACATGATTTCAGACGGCCTTATAGGAGAAACTAGACCTGGTAGAATAGATGGGATTTAGAGAGAGGGGAGGTTTGCACTAGGGAATCTGAAAACAAAGGTACAAATGTTTGGGAATGGTGAATAAAGTTGTCCAATTGGAGCAAGTATTATTCTATAAGAACAGTAGACAAAGCAGTTAAAGTTGGCTCTTAGCATAATTTGTGAATAAAGTTTCAGATAAAAAACCTAATGCTGACATTTGTATCACATTGGTACTGTAAAACAAAATATCTAATTGTGTCAAAGACATACAAATATGTATATGTTTAAGATTTTTGCGTGTGTGCTTGCCAGACAGGAAAAGTGAGAAGTCAGCCTCCCCAGAGCACATGGCCACGCCGCAGCCCCTTCTCCATTCACACGCCTGCTGTGTGTTTTAAGCTGCCGGGTTTGAGATGCAGACTGCCAAGTTAGCCATGTGCGTCCAGTGCCTTAACCACTAAACCACCTACTGGCCCTGGATTTTTTTTAGTTTTAGCACTTTTATTGTGTTGTTGAAAAAGTCAAGACATATATTTTCTACACAAAAATGCGTCATGACTCTTCTAACAACCCAGTATTAAGAATCAAGGACATCTCTGTTGCTTATACCAATTTTTTTGAGAGGTTTTTGCTATAGTATGCGTGTACTCGCCAGGAAGAAAGACGGAAAGCGAGAAATCATCCCCCAGAGGGCATGGCCACACCGCAGTCCCTTCTCCTCCATTCTCCTTTCGGGATCTTGGGCATGCACACACATGCGCCCAGCATGAGTTTAGCCACCAGGTCTGGGACTTGAACCGCAGTCGACTACATGGGTCCAGCGACATAGCCATTACGCTAACTGCTGGTTCCGCATATATCAATTTTAAGAATATGAGACCAGGCTTATGAATAATGATAACATTTATTCTGACTCTTTAAGAATTTGCTATTCCCTTGAGTCAATGCTCATTTAGTCTTTTGATATGTGATATTTCACATGTCAAAATTAACAGAATTGATAGAAAATTGTTTTATAAATGTGAGTCAGTGCAGATCAACATTTATCTGATAGCTTTTATATCTCTTATTTTCAGGTTGGCTCAAAAACAGAAGTTGCTGAGGTCAAGGAGAAATTTGCCACCTCTAAAGACCCTACAATCAGTCAGACTTTCATGTTGGATAGAGTGTTCAACCCTGAGGGGAAGGGTTTGCCTCCACTGAGAGGGTTCAAGTACACTAGCTGGTCCCCCATGGGTTGTGACGCCAATGGCAGGTGCCTCCTGGCAGCGCTGACCATGGACAATCGCCTGACCATCCAGGCTAACCTTAACAGACTGCAGTGGGTTCAGCTGGTCGACCTGACTGAGATTTACGGAGACCGTCTTTATGAGACTGGTTACAGGCTCTCCAAAAATGAGGCACCACAAGGAAATCTCGGGGACTTAGCTGAGTTTCAGAGGAGACACAGCATGCAGACCCCGGTCAGGATGGAGTGGTCGGGCATCTGCACCACTCAGCAGGTCAAGCACAACAACGAGTGCCGGGATGTTGGCAGCGTACTCCTGGCCGTCCTCTTTGAGAATGGTAACATCGCTGTGTGGCAGTTCCAGCTGCCGTTCATAGGGAAGGAGTCCATCACTTCGTGCAACACGATGGAGTCGGGAATCAGCTCTCCGAGTGTTCTGTTTTGGTGGGAGTATGAGCACAATAATCGGAAAATGAGCGGCCTTATTGTGGGGAGTGCTTTTGGACCTGTAAAAATTCTTCCTGTCAATCTCAAAGCAGTAAAAGGCTATTTTACTTTAAGGCAGCCTGTTGTCTTGTGGAAGGAAATGGACCAGTTGCCTGTGCACAGTATCAAGTGTGTACCTCTTTACCATCCTTACCA
Source organism: Tupaia belangeri chinensis (assembly GCF_000334495.1). NCBI lineage: Eukaryota > Metazoa > Chordata > Mammalia > Scandentia > Tupaiidae > Tupaia > Tupaia belangeri. Next base: position 1,343,698 of record NW_006203448.1, on the reverse strand, counting down.
GAAGTGTAGTTGTAGTCTAGTGGTGGCTGCAAGGGGCTGCTATGTGTTCTGGTGTCTTCTTCTGATCTCCAAAGCAGGTCTGAATGTGCATAATTCCCATGTCACGGGCCTGCACTCACTGCCAATTGTCTCCATGACTGCAGACAAGCAGAATGGAACCGTGTACACTTGCTCCAGCGATGGGAAGGTGAGGCAGCTGATCCCCATTTTTACAGATGTTGCGTTAAAGTTCGAACACCAGTTAATTAGACTGTCTGAAGTCTTAGGCTCGGTGAGGACTCACGGCATAGCAGTGAGCCCCTGTGGTGCCTATCTAGCCATTGTTACCACTGAGGGCATGGTCAATGGCCTCCATCCTGTGAACAAAAATTACCATGTCCAGTTTGTCACTCTCAAAACCTTTGAAGAGGCGGCTGCCCAGCTCCTGGAGTCTCCAGCTCAGAATCTGTTTAAGCAGGTAGACTTAATAGACCTAGTACGCTGGAAAATTTTGAAAGATAAGCACATCCCTCAGTTTTTACAAGAAGCTTTGGAAAAAAAGATTGAAAGCAATGGAGTCACCTATTTTTGGCGGTTTAAGCTTTTCCTCCTGAGGATTTTGTATCAGTCAATGCAAAAAACCCCTCAAGAAATGTTATGGAAACCCACACAAGAAGACTCAAAAATCTTACTGCTTGACTCACCTAGGACAGGCAATGCTGAAGACGAACAGCAAGAAGAAGGTACTTCCTCCAAACAAGTGACTAAGGAGAAGGGGAAAGAAGGCGATGGAGAGGAGCCCACCGATGACTCTCTTGCCCAGACTGGAGATGGCGGAGGCCATGAAGCCATGGAAGAGAAGCTCCTTGAAATCCAAGGGAAAATCGAAGCTGTGGAAATGCACTTGACCAGGGAACACATGAAGCGAGTCTTAGGAGAAGTGTACCTGCACACCTGGATCACAGAGAACACCAGCATCCCAACCAGAGGGCTCTGTAACTTCTTAATGTCTGACGAAGAGTATGAGGACAGGACAGCACGGGTAAGTGTTTATGAACAGATACACTGAAGCTGTGGAAAGTGTGCTTGCTTCGTGAGAAAGAAATGACCCAATGGAATGCCTAAGGCTCAATTTTTGCCTTAACAGTTTTTAGATAGTTGATTGGCACGAGGTGCAGGGAAATACATGAGAAACGTGGATGGATGCAGAGCATACTACACAGTAGTTCAGTTCTCTCTGTGGCCTTAACTGTCTGCAGAGTTTTTGAGATGAGATTGCCAGGCTGTGGATAAGCTGGAGGTGGCTGCATTTAGCCAAGTATTATGGGTATCAGAAAAGTCATGGCATATTTTTCTGTGGTTTAAGCAAAAATGCATCATGACTTTTCTGACAACCCAGAGTTCGTACTAGACAGTCAGCAGTGGAAAGGAGGTACCCATGTTTCCTTCCATTTCTGTTGAACAAAAGATTTTCTTATTTTGCAGGGAGTAAAGGAAGTGGGATCTTTCCCATTTAAAAGGCATATAAAGTAAACAGATTACTACTCTGACTTCTACATAAACTAGGCATATTCTTTTTTTTTTTTTAAGAAATTTTTAACTTTATTTATTTATTTTATGGGCCAGAGTGAAAGAGAGAGAGGAAAAGTGAGAAAGCAAGCCGCAAGGTCTAAGACTTGAACTGTGGTCAACCATGTGGGAGTCCAGCATCCTTAATCACCATGTCACCTAGCGGCCCCATGGGCATACTGTTTATTTTGGTGTTAGAACAACCTTACTGTATTATCAAAAGTGTATTCCATAAAATTCATGGTTCCTGTAGCTCGCAGGTGGCATGATGGTTAAGAGCACTGGACTCCCACATGGCCAACCACGGTTTGCTTTCTCACTTTCTCTCTCTCTCTCACCCATCTCTCTCTGGTCAAATTTAAATAAATAAATAAATAAAGTTAAATAAAATAATTCTTAAAAAGAAATTCAGGGTCCCTGACAGAACATTTGGGTTCTAAGCTTGGGGAAATAATAGCATATGCTGAAAGGTTCCTAGCACACATTGTTATGCAGTGGATTCAGAGTTCCTACAAAGATGAGACTGTTTTTTTTTTTTAAGAATTATTTTATTTAACTTTATTTGAATTCGACCTTGGGGGAGGAGGGGTGGGAGGGGAGTGAGAAAGCAAGCCTCCAGGTCTGGGAACTGAACTGTGGTAGGCCATGTGGGAGTCCAGTGCCCTTAACCACCATGCTACCTGCGGGCCCAAAACCATTACCTTTGTGTAGTTTGGTATTACTAGAACTTCTTGATTGGGAAATGTTTCTTACAGCTAACAGCTGCTAAAACCCTGAAGAACTGTGTTCTAAGGAACATATACTGTTTATTAAAATATTCAAGACTTCAGAATCTTTTTTCCTTTCTACTCCAAGGATTGACACTTACCCACATTGCCTAAAATTTTATTTAAAGTATTAATTGAAGACAGTAAATTAAAATAAATTCACTCCCTGTTGTTAAGCCATTCACCAATCACTTGTTGCATTTGTGGGGAAATATGTGTGTCTTTTGAAACTTACATGAACTAATTTTAGTTAAACTAAAATCTTGTGGATTCTTTCATATGAAGCGATTAAGTGGGTTCAAACTTTGAAGGACACTACCTGCTTCTAAGAGCAGGTGGTTTTTTTTTTTTCTTTTTTCTTTTTTTTGGAGAAGTTTTTGCTACAAAGCATGTGTACTTACCAGAAAGACAGAGAGATAGAAAGTAAGAAATCATCCCCTGGAGGGATGGCCACGTTACAATCCCTTCTCCAGTCTCCTCTCGGGATCCTGGCACTCACGCACGCACATGCACTTGGCGTGAATTTAAGCCTCCGGGTTCAGGACTCGAGCTATGGTCTACTACATGGGAGTCCAGCAATATAGCTGTTACACCAACTGCTAGTCCCAAGAGCAGGTGGTTCTTAAAGGTTTGTTGGTATAGCTTATACACTTCAGTGACATACCTAATGAAGTTTATTTTCAACAAAATAATGAAGTAATTAATGTTTCTCAGACTTTTATTTTTGAAGAACGTAATCTTAATTACGCAGAGAAAAGCAAAACAGAAGTAGGCGTGACACCTAGAGCCTGTGCTGTCACCTTCTGTCTCATCACCACCTTCCCATCCCCACAGTAGATCCTAGGGCCACACCTCTGCAGTAGGCTAGTGGATCTTAGATTCCAGACCACTGGACTAGATGGGTCATGGGCCTTTGGGGCTTCAGAGGGGAACTTATTTTAAAGTCCTGGTTATGCTTACTTTGTAAGTCTTTTTTTTAATTGCCAGAAGGCATGCATGTCCACTGTGTACCCCCCAGTGGGGCATGTTGTGCAGCAGACCCCTCTCCATCCTGTAGGATTTGGGGTGTGCATGCACCTGGCGTAGTTTTCAGGCCACTTGTGTGGAGACTACTGTGGCTGATCATGTGAAATCCGGCTCTCTTAACCACGGAGTCATGGGGCTGGCCCTGTGAGCTCCTTTTAAGAATAGATATTTGCACAGTTCTACAGTTGGGATATTTTATAATGTCATAGAGATTATGCTTTTCCTTTTTAATATCAAAACATGTAATAGCTAAATACTTTGTCTTCTAACAGAACTCCTGAAGTCCTTGTTTCAGATGCAACTAAAACAAGGCAAGTAATAAGATTTTGATTTCAGACAGTTTTTCCTGTAGTGGCCATAGTGTGCCCCATTGTCATGGGGTCCCTGAATGAATTTGTTTTGCTTAGACAGTTGACAAAGATTGAAGGTCTAGCATTGTAAACTTCACAGACAGTGTGATGAGCCTATGTAGAAATGTGCAAATCTCCTGTCTCTTCCACAATACTGCATACTTTTCCATTTTTTCTTTGTGTTAGTAGGCTTTTTCTTCAGGAAATCTTGTGCTCACCACTACACTTTGCTGACTTCTTTGTCTTACTAGGTGCTGATTGGGCATATCTCAAAGAAGATGAACAAACAAACTTTCCCTGAGCACTGCAGTCTGTGTAAAGAGGTCTTGCCATTCACGGATCGCAAGCAGGCCATCTGTTCCAACGGCCACATTTGGCTCCGGTAAGCCATTTGCAAGCCTATTTTTTGTTCCTGTTCCAGTTTTGTGTAGCACAAACCACCGAAAGATCTGTGTCCAGGTGACACGTTGCCGTGCCTACGCGTGAAGTGTGGTGAAGCCCAGCGTGGGCTTTGAAGGGTGACCTTTAAAGACCATCCGTACTGCGCGCTGTGCAGTGTTTGGGTGACACTGATTTCCGAAGTTCTGTCAAGTTGTTAGAGCTATTACCCGGTAACACCTGTAAAGTTAGTTAATGTGTCCACGTAGGTGTTTACATGCTTTTTCTGTCAAGTTTTATAATAAGGTAAAAGTTTACTCCCCTCCCCCTTGTCCCTTCCTCTCACTCAAATAATCTTGGTGTGACCTCGTCTTGCTGGCTCGGTGAGCTGCGTTTGGCAGTCATGCCCTCCTCCCGTGGGGCACACACTCCCTGCTTTTCTTTCTGCCCCATCCTCATTCTCACTTCTGCTGATTGTGTCTTGTCTCCTTGATGTCCATTTGGTTTTCTTCTGTTCACACCCTCTCTGGACTGTCACATATCATCTGTTCAGAGTGTCTACAAAGATGAGACTGTTTCTTTTTTTTTTTTTTTTTTTTTTAAGAATTATTTTATTTAACTTTATTTGAATTCGACCTTGGGGGAGGAGGGGTGGGAGGGGAGTGAGAAAGCAAGCCTCCAGGTCTGGGAACTGAACTGTGGTAGGCCATGTGGGAGTCCAGTGCCCTTAACCACCATGCTACCTGCGGGCCCAAAACCATTACCTTTGTGTAGTTTGGTATTACTAGAACTTCTTGATTGGGAAATGTTTCTTACAGCTAACAGCTGCTAAAACCCTGAAGAACTGTGTTCTAAGGAACATATACTGTTTATTAAAATATTCAAGACTTCAGAATCTTTTTTCCTTTCTACTCCAAGGATTGACACTTACCCACATTGCCTAAAATTTTATTTAAAGTATTAATTGAAGACAGTAAATTAAAATAAATTCACTCCCTGTTGTTAAGCCATTCACCAATCACTTGTTGCATTTGTGGGGAAATATGTGTGTCTTTTGAAACTTACATGAACTAATTTTAGTTAAATTAAAATCTTGTGGATTCTTTCATATGAAGCGATTAAGTGGGTTCAAACTTTGAAGGACACTACCTGCTTCTAAGAGCAGGTGGTTTTTTTTTTTTCTTTTTTCTTTTTTTTGGAGAAGTTTTTGCTACAAAGCATGTGTACTTACCAGAAAGACAGAGAGATAGAAAGTAAGAAATCATCCCCTGGAGGGATGGCCACGTTACAATCCCTTCTCCAGTCTCCTCTCGGGATCCTGGCACTCACGCACGCACATGCACTTGGCGTGAATTTAAGCCTCCGGGTTCAGGACTCGAGCTATGGTCTACTACATGGGAGTCCAGCAATATAGCTGTTACACCAACTGCTAGTCCCAAGAGCAGGTGGTTCTTAAAGGTTTGTTGGTATAGCTTATACACTTCAGTGACATACCTAATGAAGTTTATTTTCAACAAAATAATGAAGTAATTAATGTTTCTCAGACTTTTATTTTTGAAGAACGTAATCTTAATTACGCAGAGAAAAGCAAAACAGAAGTAGGCGTGACACCTAGAGCCTGTGCTGTCACCTTCTGTCTCATCACCACCTTCCCATCCCCACAGTAGATCCTAGGGCCACACCTCTGCAGTAGGCTAGTGGATCTTAGATTCCAGACCACTGGACTAGATGGGTCATGGGCCTTTGGGGCTTCAGAGGGGAACTTATTTTAAAGTCCTGGTTATGCTTACTTTGTAAGTCTTTTTTTTAATTGCCAGAAGGCATGCATGTCCACTGTGTACCCCCCAGTGGGGCATGTTGTGCAGCAGACCCCTCTCCATCCTGTAGGATTTGGGGTGTGCATGCACCTGGCGTAGTTTTCAGGCCACTTGTGTGGAGACTACTGTGGCTGATCATGTGAAATCCGGCTCTCTTAACCACGGAGTCATGGGGCTGGCCCTGTGAGCTCCTTTTAAGAATAGATATTTGCACAGTTCTACAGTTGGGATATTTTATAATGTCATAGAGATTATGCTTTTCCTTTTTAATATCAAAACATGTAATAGCTAAATACTTTGTCTTCTAACAGAACTCCTGAAGTCCTTGTTTCAGATGCAACTAAAACAAGGCAAGTAATAAGATTTTGATTTCAGACAGTTTTTCCTGTAGTGGCCATAGTGTGCCCCATTGTCATGGGGTCCCTGAATGAATTTGTTTTGCTTAGACAGTTGACAAAGATTGAAGGTCTAGCATTGTAAACTTCACAGACAGTGTGATGAGCCTATGTAGAAATGTGCAAATCTCCTGTCTCTTCCACAATACTGCATACTTTTCCATTTTTTCTTTGTGTTAGTAGGCTTTTTCTTCAGGAAATCTTGTGCTCACCACTACACTTTGCTGACTTCTTTGTCTTACTAGGTGCTGATTGGGCATATCTCAAAGAAGATGAACAAACAAACTTTCCCTGAGCACTGCAGTCTGTGTAAAGAGGTCTTGCCATTCACGGATCGCAAGCAGGCCATCTGTTCCAACGGCCACATTTGGCTCCGGTAAGCCATTTGCAAGCCTATTTTTTGTTCCTGTTCCAGTTTTGTGTAGCACAAACCACCGAAAGATCTGTGTCCAGGTGACACGTTGCCGTGCCTACGCGTGAAGTGTGGTGAAGCCCAGCGTGGGCTTTGAAGGGTGACCTTTAAAGACCATCCGTACTGCGCGCTGTGCAGTGTTTGGGTGACACTGATTTCCGAAGTTCTGTCAAGTTGTTAGAGCTATTACCCGGTAACACCTGTAAAGTTAGTTAATGTGTCCACGTAGGTGTTTACATGCTTTTTCTGTCAAGTTTTATAATAAGGTAAAAGTTTACTCCCCTCCCCCTTGTCCCTTCCTCTCACTCAAATAATCTTGGTGTGACCTCGTCTTGCTGGCTCGGTGAGCTGCGTTTGGCAGTCATGCCCTCCTCCCGTGGGGCACACACTCCCTGCTTTTCTTTCTGCCCCATCCTCATTCTCACTTCTGCTGATTGTGTCTTGTCTCCTTGATGTCCATTTGGTTTTCTTCTGTTCACACCCTCTCTGGACTGTCACATATCATCTGTACACTGATGACTCAAGCATGTAGTTGGGATATTTTATAATGTCATAGAGATTATGCTTTTCCTTTTTAATATCAAAACATGTAATAGCTAAATACTTTGTCTTCTAACAGAACTCCTGAAGTCCTTGTTTCAGATGCAACTAAAACAAGGCAAGTAATAAGATTTTGATTTCAGACAGTTTTTCCTGTAGTGGCCATAGTGTGCCCCATTGTCATGGGGTCCCTGAATGAATTTGTTTTGCTTAGACAGTTGACAAAGATTGAAGGTCTAGCATTGTAAACTTCACAGACAGTGTGATGAGCCTATGTAGAAATGTGCAAATCTCCTGTCTCTTCCACAATACTGCATACTTTTCCATTTTTTCTTTGTGTTAGTAGGCTTTTTCTTCAGGAAATCTTGTGCTCACCACTACACTTTGCTGACTTCTTTGTCTTACTAGGTGCTGATTGGGCATATCTCAAAGAAGATGAACAAACAAACTTTCCCTGAGCACTGCAGTCTGTGTAAAGAGGTCTTGCCATTCACGGATCGCAAGCAGGCCATCTGTTCCAACGGCCACATTTGGCTCCGGTAAGCCATTTGCAAGCCTATTTTTTGTTCCTGTTCCAGTTTTGTGTAGCACAAACCACCGAAAGATCTGTGTCCAGGTGACACGTTGCCGTGCCTACGCGTGAAGTGTGGTGAAGCCCAGCGTGGGCTTTGAAGGGTGACCTTTAAAGACCATCCGTACTGCGCGCTGTGCAGTGTTTGGGTGACACTGATTTCCGAAGTTCTGTCAAGTTGTTAGAGCTATTACCCGGTAACACCTGTAAAGTTAGTTAATGTGTCCACGTAGGTGTTTACATGCTTTTTCTGTCAAGTTTTATAATAAGGTAAAAGTTTACTCCCCTCCCCCTTGTCCCTTCCTCTCACTCAAATAATCTTGGTGTGACCTCGTCTTGCTGGCTCCGTGGGCTGCGTTTGGCAGTCATGCCCTCCTCCCGTGGGGCACACACTCCCTGCTTTTCTTTCTGCCCCATCCTCATTCTCACTTCTGCTGATTGTGTCTTGTCTCCTTGATGTCCATTTGGTTTTCTTCTGTTCACACCCTCTCTGGACTGTCACATATCATCTGTACACTGATGACTCAAGCATGTATTTAACTTTATTTATTTTAATTTGACCAGAGAGGACAGAGGAAGAGAAAGAGAGAACGTGAGAAAGCAAGCCACCAGGTCCAGGACTCGAACCTTGGTCGGCCATGTGGGAGTCCAGCACCCTTAACCGTCACGCCATCTGCTGGCCCCAGGAACAGAATGTTCTCATAAATTGTTGTATCGCTGTAGGGCATGTGCACGTACCATAGAGAGACAGAAAGTGAGAAATCTTCCTCCCCTCCCCCCACCGCCCTGAAGATGATTGTGCTGTAGTCCCTTCCGCTTTATTCTCCTCGTGGGATTTCACGCATGCACACACTTGTACCTGGCATATTTTTTTAAGCCGCCAGGTCCGGGACTCAAACCATGCAGTTGGCCATGTGGATCCAAGTGATTTAACCACTACTGTATAACCTGTTGGCCTCCCGGAAACGGTTCACCATGAACATTTTTCTGTGATAGTACAATCGTTCATCCACTCTTATTTATTTTTTTTAAATTTTTTGTTTGAGAGAGAGAGAGTTTTGCTATAGGGTGTGTATGCTTGCCAGAGAGACAAGATAGAAAGTGAGAAATCATCCTCGGGGGGATGGCCACACAGCAATCCCTTCTCTATTCTCTTGGGATTTGGGGCATGTATGCACGCATATGCAGTGTGAGTTTTAAGCCACCAGGTCCGGGACTTGAACTGTAGTCAACTATATGAGAGTCCAGTGACATAACCATTATATCATCTGCTGGTTCCAAAAGGTTCCATTTTTTAACAGGTGTAGAGTTTTCCATTGTATGAATATTCCGTATTCCCTTATTTATACATAGTTGGATTTTTTTTTTTTTAAAGGTTTTTGTCATAGGACTCATGCACTCAGAGAGAGACAGCGAGGGAAAATGAGAAATCACCCCCCCCCCTCAGAAGGGATGGCTATGCCAAAGTTCCTTCTCTATTCTCCTGGGATTTTGGGCATGCACTCCTGTATACCTGGTGTGATTTTTCAAGTTGTTGGGTCTGGGACTCGAACCACAGTAAACCCCATGGGAATTCAGTGCCTTAACCACCGCGGCACCTGGTGGCCAAGGATTTTTTACAGTTTTTATTGCATTTCTACACTTTCCCTAATTTGACTGTTCAGACTATTTTTTAAAGAATTATTTATTCATTTTTTTATTTATTATTTTAAAAATTTGCTATTGGGCACATGTGCTCATCAGATAGAGAGAGCAAGCCATCGGGTCAGGGACTCTAACCACAATCGGCCATGTGGGAGTCCGGCACCTCAACCACTACACTACCTGCTGGCCTCTGTTGTTTTTATAAAAGTTCACTTCTTCCAGGAGCTAGAAAGAGAAATAGCACCCCAGCATAGTCCTGTCGTGACGCACTCCCAGCCTGAGCCAGCCTCAGGTCGTGAATACACATGTGCCAGGTTAATCAGGGCAGTCTCTGGACTTGAACTGAGGACCATCCTGTGTGGGTCAGCCTCACAGAATGTCATGTTCTACAGGGGAAGCATGATCTAGGCCCACTATTTCCATTTTTCAGACAAACGGGTCTGGGGCAGTTAAAATAATTGGCCCAGAGTCACTCCGGGGATGAGTGGCGGAGCTCAAAACCGGCCTCTTGCTCCAGGCCCACATGCGTAACCACTATGTGCTTATGTTGCCCAACTGGGCTCTTCCAAAATACCCACCCCCGCCTTTTTTAATTGTCACTAGGTGTGTGCTCCTGCAGCAGAGGTAAGGAGAAAGCATCTCGCAATGGGACATGGGTCACACTGCACTTCCTTCTCCATTTTACCATCCTATTGGAATTTTGGGCACACCCGTAACAACGCACTTGGCATGTCTTTCAAGCCGTAGTCGCCGGATTTGAACCGTAGTTGGTTCTGGGATCTGGCTGTCTTAACCACCAAGCCAGAGGGCCAGGTTCCCAAAAATTATTTTCATTTTTGCTCTGTAAGCTGCTGCCAGAATACCTCAGTGTGGTTTCTCTACATGAGAATGGGCGCTTGCTCTCACTCAGATGTATTTTCTTCCTGTAGGCTCAAGTCTTTACTTGGCATCCCTTCCCCTAATCTTGCTGTGTCTGTGTTTTGCGCTCCTTAGTCGCTCAACATAAAGCCACTGTCTTTTGGAAAACCTTCCCTGTAGAGCCCAAATGCACCGTTTGCTTTCATTGTGTCCTACCTGCTCCTCTCAGCCTGGTCCTGGTGGAGCTCAGTGAACAAGCACTGGTTGGGACTGAACCTGTGAGCGTTTGGTAATGTCTCTTTATTTTTGCCCTCTTTTTTTTTTTTTTTTTTTTATAGAATTAGTTTAATTTTATTTATTCATTCATTTATTTTAATTTGACCAGAGAGATTGAGAGAGATTGAGAGGGAAAGTGAGAAAGCAAGCCACCAGGTCCAGGACTTGAACTGTGGTCGGCCATATGGGAGTGGCCAGCACCTCAACCACCATGCCACCTGCTGTCCCCTATTTTTTCACTCTTAATTTTATTTATATGTATATGTATGTGAATATGTATGTATGTGTATATGTATGCATATGTGTATGTATGTTAGGCTTTTCTACACTGTGCTATCAGATTCTTGAAAATAGTGCTTACACCTAATCTTAAAAAACACAAGGAAGGGGCTGGCAAGTGGTGTGGAGCCAGCAGGTAGCAAGATGGTTAGAGGTGCTGGACTCTCACATTGTTGACCACAGTTCAGGTCCCGGACCTGGCGGCTTGCTTTCTCACTTTCCCTCTCTCTCTCTCTCTGTCTCTTCTGGTCAAATTAAAATAATAATAATAAATAAACTCACTGTGGCTGTGGGCACCCAGGTTCAGTTCCTGGCCCAGCCTTAAAACTGTCACAGGTGCCTGCAGTCTGGCTACCTGGGAGGCCATAGCAGGGAGTGGAGGTATGGCAGACCCTCTGGAAAATACCTCTCTCCCCCCACTGTCTTTCTCTCATTGTCATTAAAAATAATTTTCGATACAATGTGTGATCAATTTTTTTAACCATATCAAGAATCAGAGTACAGTCAAGGATGAATGGACAGGATTTTCCCCCACTGTTATAGACGGGCGGAGGCAGCAACCATCAATTAGCAGATTAGTACTTGTTTGCTAACTAACAGGAAAGCGGTATCTTCACCCAGGGTGGGTGGCCAAGGCTTGGCAGCTTTGGTGGACAGAGTGAGATACTGTTTACATTGTTGCTGTGAGCTTGGGAAATACCCTTTGCTCTCTCACTTGGTTAACATGTGACTTTAGAGTAACTGGGTCAGTGGGGCCACAGGTGGCATGGTGGTTGAGGGTGATGGACTCCCACATGGCCAACCGCAGTTTGAGTCCTGGACCTGGCAGCTTGCTTTCTTTCTCACTCACCCCCCACCTCTTTCTTTCTCTCTCTCTAACTCTGTTCCTCTCTGATCAAATTTAAATGAAGAACAAAGAGTGAGGGACAGGAGGAGGGAAGGAGGAAGGAAGTTAAACTAATTCTTTAAAAAAAAGAATAACAGGTGATGGTTACACAAGTGCACAGCTGTGCAGTTTGTAAAACATGTTGGTCACGTGTGTGTGCATGCATACCCAAAATCCCAAGAGCAGAAAGGGTTGCAGTGTGGCCATCGCCACTGGAGGGTACGCTCTCACTTTTTCTCCCTCAGTCTGGCCACCACACAAAACAGGGGACCAGCAGGTGTCATAATGGTTACGTTGCTGGACGCCCAAGTAGTCGACCACAGTTTGAATCCTGGACCCAGCAGCTTAAAACTCACTGAGAGCATGTTTATACAGGCCCAAAATCCCAAGAGAAGGGCGGCCTCCCCCGGCGGGGGGGGGGGGGATTTCTCACTTTCTCTTTGTCTTTCTCTCTCTCTCTCTGGCAAAGCACACCCACCCCAGAGCAAAAATCTCTGTTTAAGAGAAAAAACAAAGAATTGACTATCTAAAGTGAGAAAGCAAGCCACCAGGTCCAGGACTTGAACTGTGGTCGGCCATATGGGAGTGGCCAGCACCTCAACCACCATGCCACCTGCTGTCCCCTATTTTTTCACTCTTAATTTTATTTATATGTATATGTATGTGAATATGTATGTATGTGTATATGTATGCATATGTGTATGTATGTTAGGCTTTTCTACACTGTGCTATCAGATTCTTGAAAATAGTGCTTACACCTAATCTTAAAAAACACAAGGAAGGGGCTGGCAAGTGGTGTGGAGCCAGCAGGTAGCAAGATGGTTAGAGGTGCTGGACTCTCACATTGTTGACCACAGTTCAGGTCCCGGACCTGGCGGCTTGCTTTCTCACTTTCCCTCTCTCTCTCTCTCTGTCTCTTCTGGTCAAATTAAAATAATAATAATAAATAAACTCACTGTGGCTGTGGGCACCCAGGTTCAGTTCCTGGCCCAGCCTTAAAACTGTCACAGGTGCCTGCAGTCTGGCTACCTGGGAGGCCATAGCAGGGAGTGGAGGTATGGCAGACCCTCTGGAAAATACCTCTCTCCCCCCACTGTCTTTCTCTCATTGTCATTAAAAATAATTTTCGATACAATGTGTGATCAATTTTTTTAACCATATCAAGAATCAGAGTACAGTCAAGGATGAATGGACAGGATTTTCCCCCACTGTTATAGACGGGCGGAGGCAGCAACCATCAATTAGCAGATTAGTACTTGTTTGCTAACTAACAGGAAAGCGGTATCTTCACCCAGGGTGGGTGGCCAAGGCTTGGCAGCTTTGGTGGACAGAGTGAGATACTGTTTACATTGTTGCTGTGAGCTTGGGAAATACCCTTTGCTCTCTCACTTGGTTAACATGTGACTTTAGAGTAACTGGGTCAGTGGGGCCACAGGTGGCATGGTGGTTGAGGGTGATGGACTCCCACATGGCCAACCGCAGTTTGAGTCCTGGACCTGGCAGCTTGCTTTCTTTCTCACTCACCCCCCACCTCTTTCTTTCTCTCTCTCTAACTCTGTTCCTCTCTGATCAAATTTAAATGAAGAACAAAGAGTGAGGGACAGGAGGAGGGAAGGAGGAAGGAAGTTAAACTAATTCTTTAAAAAAAAGAATAACAGGTGATGGTTACACAAGTGCACAGCTGTGCAGTTTGTAAAACATGTTGGTCACGTGTGTGTGCATGCATACCCAAAATCCCAAGAGCAGAAAGGGTTGCAGTGTGGCCATCGCCACTGGAGGGTACGCTCTCACTTTTTCTCCCTCAGTCTGGCCACCACACAAAACAGGGGACCAGCAGGTGTCATAATGGTTACGTTGCTGGACGCCCAAGTAGTCGACCACAGTTTGAATCCTGGACCCAGCAGCTTAAAACTCACTGAGAGCATGTTTATACAGGCCCAAAATCCCAAGAGAAGAGGAGAATTATGGCGCGGCCATCCCTCGGGCGGGGGGGGATTTCTCACTTTCTCTTTGTCTTTCTCTCTCTCTCTCTGGCAAAGCACACCCACCCCAGAGCAAAAATCTCTTTTTAAGAGAAAAAACAAAGAATTGACTATCTGTGGTCGAGTGACCTTCAACACTGTCTGCTGTACTCTTCCAACACAATCTGTTTTCTTTCAGGTGCTTTTTAACTTACCAGTCCTGCCAGAGTTTGATATACAGAAGGTGTCTGCTTCATGACAGCATTGCCCGGCATCCGGTCCCAGAAGGTGAGCGCTTTCCCAGGCTTGCAGAGTGGCTGGGACACTCTGGCACAGTGCAGCACCCTAGTCCCGGCTTGGGCCTGGCTCCCCAGTACTCGCTAACGGCCATCAGGGACAGAGAGCGGGCTGCTGCCACCTTGTACAGTGTCATTGTGACGCCACAATTAAGTTTGAGAAACAGTGGTCGCGATTTACTGTGTGCAGAGACATACTCCACTCCGGTCATGAGATGAATGGGTATGCTGTGGCTTTGTTGTCACAAGTTCTTTCTTCCAGAAGCTATCAGCGCTTGTTTGTGATGGTAAGTAAAGGTTACATTTGAGTGACAGCTTCAGTGACACTGGGCCAGGAATGGGGACACCCAGGCGTCCTGCTAGCCATGATGGTTTCCTGGTCAGTCTGTATTTCCTTCTCTGAGAGCCCTTGTGACAAAGCACACATTTCTACTTTGAAGATAACTAGCTGGAAATAAGATGATGGATGTGGACAAGAAATTAGGGATTTATTCAGCTTTTTAAAACACTTGCTGGGTGTGTGTGTGCTCACTTTGGGAAGAGAGGAAAAATGAGAAAGCATTCCCCATGGAACACGGTCATGTTACGGTCCTTTCTCCTCCATTTCTCCCTCCTTTCAGGATTGTGGGTGCACATACACACCTGGTATATTTCTCAAGCTATCACGTCTGGGGTACGGTTGGCCCTGTGGGATCTGGCCGCCTTAACAGCCAGGACTCAGGCTGGCCCTGAATTAGTGATTTAATAACTATGTGAACATCAGTTAACTTTTTTTTCTTTATTCATGTGAGAGAGAGAGAGAGAGAGAGGGAGGAGCACCCTCCACAGGTTTGATCCTGCCACCGTCCTCCCATCTTCTAGCACAGGCCTCTCTATCAGGCCAATTGGACCGGGGAGTCACTGTGATTGCTCTGTGGGATCTGGCTTCTCGTAAACAGCACGTTAACTGCAACACAATGGAGCCAGCCTGAATGTCACATTTTGACCCGATGCTTATTAACATCACACACTAACCAAATGAGCTAATGAGACACAAGCATAAACAATTCCATAACACTGCAGAGGAAATTTATTGTCTCAATGAACTGAAATAGAAAGCTTTTATGTGAAACTGTGGCTTTTCCATGTTATCTGCAGCCCCTCCACCACTCTCCTATTGTTTAGGAATGCATGCTGAGGACTTTTGTTGTTTTTATTGTTTTAGTTTGCTGTAGGGTACATGTGCTGGCTGAAGAGAGAGTGAGAAAGCACTCCCAGGGGAGTGGCCAAGCTCGAGTCCTTTCTCTACTTCTCTTCCTTTCTCACCTTGGGATTTGGGGTACACACACAACACACACCCAGCATGTTTTCAAGTTGCCAGCTCCAAGATTGAACTACACACTTGGCCATATGAGATCCAGCCAGCTTAATCCCACACCACTGGTTGGCCCCATTTTGAGGAACTTTAACAGAGTGGAACAGGGTTGGCCCTGTAGTACAGTGGTTAAGTGCTGTGCGGCGTCACACATATTCTACAGTGGTTCGAATCGGCCCTGATGGCTTCAGAAAGATGCCAGACATGTTTTTGTGTGTGCTCAGAATTCCAGCAGGATCGAGAAATGAAAGGAAAAGGATCTGTGGCATGACGACAGTCCAGTACTTTGTCTCTCGCTATCTCTGACAGTTAAAAATGAAAAAGTGTATGAAGGCTGTGCCCTCAGAATAAAGCATAGTCCCTTTAAGTAGAATCAGTTTAGCTCTATAAAGCATTCATTGCCCTTATTCTCCTATTTCCTCAGAGAGGGGTGAACAGTTCATCACACACCCAGCTTAGAACCCCACATTTAGTCCAGCCTCCTTACAGGGTTAGAAACCTAAGCCTAGGGACCAGCAGATGGCATAATGGCTATGTCGCTGGACTCCCCGTGGAGTCGACCGTGGTTCGAGTCCTGTACCTGGTGGCTTAAACTCACGTTAGGCACATGTGCATGCGTGCCCAAGATCCCAAGAGGAGAATGGAGAAGGGTTTGCGACGTGGCCGTCCCCCCTGGGGGTTGATTTCTCGCTTTCTGTCTGTCTGTCTGTCTCTGTCTCTCTCTGTCTCTCTCGGTCTTTCTGGCGAGCACATGTGCCCTATAGCAAAAATCCAAAAAAATAAAGAAAGAAAGAAACGTAAACCTACAGGAGAGAAGTGCTCAGTCCCCAGAAACACAGCTGATGATTTGCAGAGCTGGGGCCCAGTGCCCGCCTCTTGATGCTACAGCCTGGTGTTCATCCCATTTTCCTGCCTCCCCGAAGCTAATGCTGGGTCCCACTTGTCTTCCCTTTGCAGATCCTGACTGGATTAAGAGGTTGCTGCAGAGCCCCTGCCCTTTTTGTGACTCTCCTGTCTTCTGAGTGTCACTGGTGGAAAGATGGAAGGGCACAAACTCTGCTGTAGAAAACGCCCTCTGTTCCGAAGAGAGGGTGCGCCCAAGAAAGCCTGGCCCTCGGGAGTCGGAGGCGCCCTTCGTGACTGAAAAGGGGGCCTGGAGCTCCTTTCTGAAGGCAGACCATCTCCAGGGAAGGAGCATAGCTTTTAAAGTGGCAGGACACAGTTTGAGTCATTTTGAGATGAACATTAATTAGCCTCTGTGTTCTTATCTAGTGAGGAACACTTATTTTCTAAGTGTCTGGACTGAAGCAGTTTGAACAAAAGGAATATTCTGTCATTTGTAGAAACAGAATGATCTCTTCTAGAGAGTTCGGGTAAAGGCTTTGCTGGGCTGAGTTACAGGCTTTATACTCACTCTGGTCTGGAACTGCTTTGTGGCTTGAGAGCTTCAATTGTTTGGTATGTGGCATTAAAAGTGTCTAAAACAGCATGTGGGCTGATACTTGTTCTCAGTAAATAGCTACAGATCTGTTTCCCATTGATCATTTTCATGCATATTGAAAACATTTTCCTAAAACTATTTTTAAGTAGTTTCAGCCAAGACTAAAGTTGTTTTTAATGTGTGGAATGAGCAGGTGATTATGACAAGTTATTAGTTGTAAGTGACTTCATGTTTCCTTGTCTCCTGTGCTGACCCAGCTCCTCAGTACGTGTGCAGGTGTCAGGTACCCCTGTTCACCGAGTACACCCCGCTCTCCGACGTCACTGTGAGAAAGCACCTGGAGGTATGTGAACGTAGAAGGAAAGAAAGACAACTGTGCTTTGAGTGTTAAGTTAAAACTTGAGATGTTACTGATGTTGACATTTGCGGCCATTTCGTTATTATCCCTGATAAGGGCCCATTTAGAGACTTTTGGAGAGAGATGGCAGCTCAGGTGGAGACTGGGGCTCTGGTGCTATAGGTGTGTGTGGTTGTGTGAGCAGAGCCTGGAAATTCTGCTCTTTGCAGAGGTCCTTGGTATTTGGAATACAGGTATTTTTCTGTGGGTTAGTAAGAGATGTCAGATGTCCATTTTGATGACTTATTCTTAAACCTAAAGTCGACATTCTGGAATTACAGTAGTCTTAGATTTTGAAACGTGTCCTAGGGGGTTCGTGCTCACCAACAGGACTTTAGTGCACCCATCTTGAAGTGGTGCATATTTCAAGTTGGTAGGAAACACAGAATAGGAATTCCTTTTTTCCCTTTTTTTTAAAACTATCGCTAGAAGGCACATGTGCTTGCCAGATAGACAGAGACAGTGAGAAATCACCCCCCAGGGGAGATGGCCATTGCCACAGTCCCTTCTCCATTCTCCACTCAGGATTTTGAGCACACACTCACACAGTTTGAAGTTGCCAGATCCAGAACTTGAGCCATGGTTTACTATGTGGGAGTTCAGTGACATAACCATTATGCCATCTGCTGGTCCCCAAAATAGGGATTTCTTAACTCATATTGTATTCTGTCTTTTTCATTTGTATTCAAATATAATCTTACTTTTATCTTGTATTCTTTGTGAAAGATGCTTCGTTCTCACTTGGGAAACAGTGTTTGAATGGCGTTGTGTCGCGGCACCTGTACCCTCCCCT
The DNA here is from genome assembly GCF_000334495.1 of Tupaia belangeri chinensis. Classification (NCBI taxonomy): domain Eukaryota; kingdom Metazoa; phylum Chordata; class Mammalia; order Scandentia; family Tupaiidae; genus Tupaia; species Tupaia belangeri. Next base: position 1,325,709 of record NW_006203448.1, on the reverse strand, counting down.
CCTCCTCCCCGTACGCAGTAGAGAAAGCCCTCGAGAGAGGCCACGCCCAGACAATCCACTCAGAAATGTCTTTTAAAGTTTCTTATCCAGATGGTTTTGTCTCCTGTGTTTAATTGTATATTCATATGAATCTTCTGCATTTTTTTTTTTTTTTAAAGAGATTTTTGTAGGGGCCAGCAGGTGGCGTGGTTAAGAGCGCTGGACTCCCACATGGCCCACTACAGTTGGGAGTCCCAAACCTGGTGGCTTGCTTTCTCACTTTCCATCTCTCATTCACTCTGTCCCTCTCTGGTCAAATTAAAAAATAAATACATAAATAAAGTCAAATTTTTTTAAAGTTTTTTTTTTTTTTTTTTTTAAAGAGAGACTTTTGCTATAGGGCATGTGCACTCACCAGAGAAACAGACAGAAAGCGAGAAATTACACCCCAGGGGAGATGGCCACACTGTAGTCCCCTCCTCCATTGTCCTCTCAGGATTTTGGGCACCCATGCACTTGTCTGGCTGGAGTTTTAAGTCTCTGGATCCAGGATTCGAACTGCAGTCGGCTACATGGGAGTTCTGCAGTGTAACCATTATGCCATCTGCTGGTCCCCTGCCTTTTTCCCCCCTCATTTCGGTGGTAGTTTTAGGAATAATATTTATCCAGATTTGATGGTTCAGATGTTAATTGATTTTCAAGAATGAGAACTATGCAGTATTAAAATCAGGAGCAACACAATTCAGGATATTGTGGTTGAAGTCGTCTGCCTGCAGCTGTTCCCCTTTTCAGTGCTGCAGTGGACATTGAGACTGGCCCTGCTGTGGTGGTGCAGATAGCCCCACTGCTCAGGCTGCTGGAGACCTTGCTCAGTTCCTCGGCCAACCTGAACACCCTGGCTGTACGCGCCTGTAATTGTAATCCTAGCTTACTAGGAGGCAGGGCCAGAGGATCACAATGTGGCGAGACCCTGTCTCCTCTCCCACCTCTCATCAGAGTACTAACAAGATAGATCATGTTGAGGGATGACTGCAGTTTTAATAATCATGGCACCCTTAGATTCCTCCTTTTTGTGTCTTCATCAGAATCTAGAGGGGTTTGTTGTTGGGTAATTTTGTGCTGCTGCCGTTTAAAACTTTGAAGTTCTTATTTAAGGCAGTTGTGTTTTTTTGACAGAATTTGACTATTAAGAGTAACTAAAAAGGAGCTCCTGGATTTTATGTCCCTGAAGGAGTAAACAAACTTGGCAACTGTTTCACTAGAGTGGATTCTTTCTGCAGGGACTTGGTCCAGTGGCATGCCTAAAACTTGAAAACCCAGCCAACATGTACGGCGGCTGAATTTATACACCTCTGATTTGGAAGCCTTTCCTCACCCCTCTCCCCTCCTCTCAGTGGTTAGCCTATTGAGCTGGGGAAACAAGGTTGTGAGGTCATGGTAGCCTCCAAACAGTGCACTTCAGGGTGACCCTAACGGTCAGAGCAGGTTGGTTGGAGGACACTGGCCGGTGAGGTCTGGCAAAGGGGGAGTGCACCAGGAATCTTCTGCTGCTTCTGGTGTGAACGCATGTCCCCTCTGCCTGCCCAACATTGCCTGATTGGCTTGGTAGATCTCACGTTATTTATGCTATAACCGTAACAACTGCTTCCGGAAAGGAAAAAAGGATTGATGTTGCTGCCCCAACACGCAGGAGCGAAGGTTCTGTACAATTAGGCCTCTTAAGCGACATTTGCATTTGACCACATAGGTACCCCATTTTCTCTGCCTGGGGTTAATTTGTTCTTACTATTCTAGATAAGAAATCGCTAGGTTGTTATGCTTGATATTCATTCTGAAATCCTCATGTGTCCCCCACCCAAACTTCAAGCGATCTCTGCCTACCGTTACATCTGCCAAACCTACCAATTATTTTTCAGTGTCACAAGTGATTAGAACCACTGAGAGAGCTCGAGGTCAAGTTTGACATTTTTCTACTTTTCCCTCTAAGTTTTCAAGAATTTTAACGTCAAAGTATGTAGGTTGGACCTATTAGCTAGCTTAACAGGTTAATTACATTGAAAGATGTTTAAGAAGTAATAACTAAACATTAAAGTATATTCTGTTGTAATGGTGGCACATAGATGCAAGAGGAATGTTGGCTTTGTGTGTGCTGCTCCCCGCAGCAGGTAAACTGCCGTGGAGTTTGGTGAATTGCTGCAGTTCCCAGAATAGACCCAGGAGCTGGTGTTAGCTGGTTTCCACGGGGGCTGTTTATCCACTTCTTCTCCTGACCGCTCTCTCTTGCTTTTTTTTTTCCAAAGAGATCCTCTTGATTTCCATTCCTTTAGTTCCCTCAGCTTTGAGACATGTTTAGAGCTAACAGAGTTCGTGTTTGGTAGCAAAATGAATTAATCCTTTTTTTTTTTTTTTAATTATACTTTCCCCAGACAGAAAGTACCCACCAATGAATGTGGTTCACTGCAATTCTTTCTAAACCTCCAGGGCCAGGACCTGAACCACAGTTGGCCTTGCACATCCAGCTCCTGATGCACAACACTTAAAATTTCTAACAGCTAAGCCTAGTAGTGGACCTCACTCCCTTGAAGAAACTTCTGTGCAGTAGTATTTCTCTCTGAAGGTAACAGTATTCGTTGTAGTAACTTGGTAAATTGTATCTGGTTTTCTCGAAATGTTTGTTTTTGTTACAGTTTCTCCCTGAGAGCACTCAGTAACTCCTGTTTGGACTTAGGGTTAAGGGAAGGAGGACTTTAGTTCCTCTTGCCAACCCTAGAAGCCTTCTACCCCCGCCTCCCTCAGTGTTTTGTTTTGTTTTGTTTTGTTTTGTTTACCAGATTTTTGCCATAAGGTACATGTGCTTAACAGAGAGACACAGGGAAAGTGAGAATCCTCCAGCGGGAGAGCCACACCACAATGCCTTCTACTCTGTTCTCCCAGGATTTTGGGCGCACACACGCACACGTCCTGTGTGATTTTCAAGCTGCCAGGTCCGGAACTCGAACTGGGGTCAGCCATGTGGGAGAGTCCAGTACCTTAAACACCATGCCACCTGCTGGCCCCTGCCAGTGTTACTTTATTTATTTTTTTTTTTTGAGAGTTTTTTACCACAGAGTGCATGCGCTTGCCAGAAAGATAAAGCAAGAAATCACCCTCCTAGGGGGGCTGGCCACACTGCAGTCCCTTCTCCATTCTCCTCTCAGGATCTTGGGTATTACACCAATAATTTGCTATAGGGCATGTGCGCTCGCCAGACAGAGACAGGAAGCAAGAAATCACCCCCCAGGGGGGATGGCCACACCGCAGTCCCTTCTCCTCTGTTCTCCTCTCGGGATCCTGGGCACGCATGCACATGCGCCTGGCGTGAGTTTCAAGCCACCGGGTCCGGGACGCGAATCGCGTCAACTACATGGGAGTCCAGCAACATAGCCATTACCCCAACTGCTGTTCCCCCCAGTGTTTTTCTTAAGTGAAAATAATAGGGTAAAGCTAAACTCAATGGATTATGCTCAAAGTCAGCAAGTTGCCAGATACTTGGTCTCTACAGTTAGCTTGGCCTGTTTTGCATCTGCGTGGCTTCCGTGATCCAGTATGTGTCTTTATGTACACTAACTGCTCTTGCTGTTGGTGGAGTTTAGCAGTTGAATGAGCCTGTGGAGTGTCTCAAGAATCTAACTTTTCCTCTAGGTTGTCACATTTAAAAAATTCCTCTAAAGAATGTAAAAGAGGTGAATTGTTTTCGTGTAGTCATTAGTGAAAGTATTAACTGGCAGCCTCAGTTTTAGACTGTGTTTCAGGGCTCTCATAGTTAAACTTTGAACTACTCTTACATGAGGCTGCAAGAGACTTGAAGTTCAGAGCTGGTTCATCTGCTGTGTTAACTGCCACTCAGCCTAAATACAGAGCATGGGAATTTGACTCTCTTTAAGTGAGTAAGAATTGCTTCTGAGCAGGAGTCCCTGTGCTGGTCAGGGTTTGGGAGAGGCCGCGAGCTTGTTTCTGTGGCACAGATGTGAGTCCGTGTCTGGACTGGGTCTCACAGATGGGACAGGCCCTCCCGCTTCCATGGTGGTGTTATGATGGTACTGTTTCTGAAAACTTGTGGACTTTTAAATTTAACAGGGGAATGAATCTGTTTAAGGTTGTCCTGTAAAGAGGTTAAATCTTTTGGTATATGAGTACTTGTCCTCCAATCCCTGTATCTAAGTGCCTCACCTTGCTAATCTTGCATTTTCTTTGCGTTATAACCATAGTCCAGAAGGGAGACCTTGTATCAAATCTGGGCTCCTCCTCAATTTAGTTTTACCATTATGGTCTGAGGGTTTGTTTATTTACTCCGGCCTTGAGAAGAATTGGAAAAAGGGAAAGATAATAGTCTTATACTGAAGAACTAAAGGTGTAGGCTATCGGGTTGAAATATGAGTTGTAAATGAGTTGGTTGGAATTAAACTTCAGAGCTCTAAATCTTTTATTTAAGTGAAAAAGTTGCTTGGGGGCCAGCCTGTGGCCTGGTGGTTAAGGTGGCTGGTTCCCACACAGCCGGCCACATAGTTCGAATCCCAAACATGGTGACTTGAGAACAAATTGGGCGCGCATGTGTGCCAGAGTCCTGAAAGGAGAAGGGATTGCGTCATTATCCTACCCCTGGAGGCGGGGTGGGGGGTGCTTTCTTTAAGTTTCTTACCTTACCATCATGAAATCTTTTACTTTCATAAGCAAAGATCCAGTGAAATGTTCAGATTGGACAATGCCTGGGGTAGTGATGGCTTCGAGGCATTTTATACTTTGTCAGTTGATGTTTGGCCAGGATTCTCCCCCTGCACTCTGGAAAATTCAGTGTAAAATGTCCTACAAATTACGTTTTTTTTCTTCAAGACTCTTTGTACAATAGGAAAGTACCAGATTTGTCTTTACAGAAAAAGTATTGTATAAAAAATAAGTCTGTGTTGTGAATAGCGATGTATCTTTTCTGTTTACCCAGTGCCTGTGCTGCTCTGTGTGCTTGGCTTCAAATTATAGGTATGTTTACATAGGGCATTTTTTGAAATAAAAACAGACATCTGAAAACTTAGGGCCATGGAAGGGAGATGGTATTTAGGTCTTACCATCTAATAAAGTGGTACGCTTTAGAAATGCAGTGTTTAAGTTTAAAATGTATGCAGAATGATAACACATTCACGTGGAATTACCCTCTCTTCCTGACCCAGAGCAGTGGGCTGCTTCTCGCTATATATGTCCATAGCGCTCGTTAGACAGTGAGCTCCAGCAGGAGGTCCCTAATGTAAGGCACCTTGCACAGGTAGGTCCTCGCGGCACATAGAATGGACGTGGGAGAGACGGCCTGCTTCCTGCAGAGTGAGAGGGCTCTCTCTCCTCCCGTCTGTTCAGTGCTACGAAACCTCAGATGCTGGGAGCAGGCTGACCTCTCTCAGGTTTGAACTGGGTTTCTTGGGTTGAACCAGACTGTGCAGCACCTGTAGCATTTAATCTTCTTTTCCTGAAGGCAATCTGTCAGTGTCCGGAGCTTTTATCAGATCCAGAGCTGAGGCTTCTGGGAACATACCGAAGTCGAGAGGATTACAGAGAAAATGAAATGGAACGTTTTAGAGGATTGTCATTTGTCAGTAACAGCCCTGCGAGGCAACCTTATTTCTGTTATTGCTAAAGAAAAAGGTAACTAACTCTCCATTTCTTTACCAATTGTTGGCCATTTACACAAAAGACCATTGGTTTTAGCTTTTTTCATTTTTGATTCCCCTCGATTGCTCACATGATTCTAGTACTTGAGTCCCAATAAAGTTGCTGTGAATATCTAGTGCTGTACATAAGGGCAGTTTTGTAAATGTGAAATAACCTCAAATACGTTGTGTTTTGTATGCAGAGACACTAGTATTGTTATTTTGGCCACTTTTTTATTCAGAATAAATAAATAAAATTATTTGTATATGGTGTGTCTAGTTCATGGGGTTCACACGGTTTGTGGCAAAGTCTGGAAATGTCTCTAGGCCTCAGCATCTGACAAGTTTAAGTAATGTCCAGGCCTGGGCAGAGGAGCAGAAAGAGCTCTGTTAGAGAGCAGGGAGGGAAGTCTCCACGAACAGCCACCTGGGAACCAGCTGAGTGTCTCGCTTACGCCAGGGAAAGTATGAGGAATGTAAGGGGAGGACGGAGAGGTTCATTCGTGTGTAGACCACACCTTATCGACACTCAGGTGTTGACACCGGAAAAATCTCTCTTACCCAGCCATCAGGTCCCGTGTGTAAGGAGGCTGGAGAAGACACCGGCGTTTGTGTGGGTTGTTACTTGGGTCTGTGGTAGAGGCAGCGCTGCGAGTTGTTCATCCGAGTGCATCGCGTGGCCCGGAGGATTGTTAAAGTGCGGAGTTTGGCCCCACCCCTGGCGTTTCCTATCCAGTGGACCTGAGAACTGGTATTATCTGGGGTGATCACAGTGAACTCAGACACTTCAGCCTTGGTTCTGTGGTGCCTGCCGGTGGCCCAGATGGGTCATTCGTCTATACAGATTCTTTGTGCACCAGCCTTACCTGAGGGTTTGAGTATCTCTGCACCAGTTACTTGTAACTTTATCAGGACAGGATTTTTATCTTGAAACGGGTTGTCTACTAAGGAAGGCAAATCAGGATGGTCACTGTAGTAGATCCCTTAACTTGCTCAATTCATTTTCTCTCCAAAGTTCACCTTCAGATGAAATGAAGCTAGCCTTCAGTCCCTTCAAGAAATTGCTTTTCATTTAGCCCGTCACCTGAAGTTCATTGAGTAAGAGACTTCAGGAGCCAGCTGGTGGCAACAGCCACAGTGCACTAGACCCAGATGGGAAAGGCCCTTGGTTTCTGTCGTTGGACTTCCCTGAGCACACTGGGTACGCACATGTGCCTGTGATCTGGGCCAGCTGAGTTGGGGTTGGGGCGTGGAGACCCTGGTGGGGATGCCCCCCTCTCCATCAGTAAACTTGGCGGAGGGTGTAGAGAGTAGCTTAAAGGCCACAGTACTTGTGCTACTCCATTTTGCGACAAATGAAATACTACTTGTCAGGATTTCAGCAATGATGAGTGTATCATTCAGAGAGAGTTTTGGAAGTCCTGGAGACCATGGGCTGACCAATGAAGCAATAAAGAGCTGCTCAGGAGAGGCCAGATCCCACCTGGTCGGTGACCATGGTTTGACTTCCTGGCCTGGTCGACCTGAAACATGCCAGGCATATGCATGAGTGCCCAGGGTCCAACTGGCTAGGCCTCTGGACGAGGGGTCTGTGGCATGACCAGATCCTGTGGACAGAGGAAAGTGCCTCTCAGTCCCACACACATATGCACACGCTGTCATGAATGTCATGACTAATGGACAAAATCCCATCTCCATTACTCCCACGTGCACACACAAGAAAAACTTTAAATAAATGTGTAACTTTAAAAGGAGGTAACTCCGGACCAGCAGTTGGCGTAACAACTATGTCACTGGATTCCCATGTAGTCAGCTGCAGTTCGAGTCCCGGATCTGGCAGCTTGAACTCGCGCTGGACGCACATGCATGTGTGCCCAAGATCCCGAGAGGAGAATGGAGGAGAAGGGATTGCGGCGTGGCCACAACCCCCCTGGAAGGGCGGATTTCTTACTTTCTGTCTCTCTTTCTTTCTGGTGAGCACTTGTGCCCTCTAGCAAAAAAAAAAACCAATTAATTAATAAAGGAGGTAACTAAAGAGAAAGGCTTGAAAAGGGATTTAAAAAGAAAGTTCTGGAGACTGAACAAAGCAGTGAGGAGTCACAGGGCCAACTTCTGCAAGGAGCCTCAGAGAAGGGTACCCAGTGTTTGGGGGGTGATTTCATTCCCAACAGTAACCAGTTCCAAAAGAGGCAGATGGGAGGCTGAGAAGCTGAGCATAGGTTTTGACCCTGTTGCACACAGGAACAGAAATTGGACACTGCTGCCCTTTACAAAAGGAGTACCCTGGTGAGCCTGCACCTTGTAGATTGGGAAGCCAAAGGACTGCTCGCCTTAGAGCAGGTGGGCTGGAAAGAGGCTGGTTCTCCCAGGGAATGAAGCCCAACTGCACATCATTTTAGTGCTTGAAGTTAGATTAGGTGATTCAGGTCGGGCAGTACTTCTGCTGTCTTTTTTTTTTTTTCTTTTTTTTAAGTGATGGAGAAGAGAGGGACTAGGAAGAGAAGAGAGTGAGGAGGAGGAGGAAGACAGGGGAGAGAGGCCTTTTTGAGAATCCTCTTCCAGCCTCCCAGTTAACCAGGATTACAGACATGTGTTATCATGCTAGCCTGTTCAGATAAATCAAGATTCAAACCCAGCCTCCCATGGGGCTGTTCTTGAACAGTGGCACCTACCACTTGCGCCACCACAGCTGGGCCTCTTGTGAATGAGGAGACTGCCAGGCTTCACGTTACATTTGACATTCAGTCAGAATAGGCCAGAACAGTAATAAGTAGGAACACAGATATGAGATGACATGATTTGTTTAAAAAAAAGAAAAAGAAAAACTGGCCTATGGGTAATCTAAATTATGAGCATAAATGGACTTTTGAAAATCATATTTATTGGGGCTGGCAGGTGGCGTGGTGGTTAAAGACACTGGACTCCCATATGGCCAGCCGCGGTTTGAGTCCCAGACCTGGTGGTTTGCTTTCTTGCTCTCTCTTTTTCACTCTGTCTCTCTCTGATCAAATTGAAAATAAAGTTAAATAAAATAGTTATTTTTAAAAATCATGTTTACTATATTTAGTGACATAAAAGACAAGCTTAGGAGTTTTTACATTTGTAAAGGATCACAAATGAGAAGTAGCAATGACAGAGACCACACATTGCCCACAAAGCCTACAGTATTTACTATCTGACCTCTATGAAAGTCAGAAGAAAATATCCCAAATGATATATAGAAAGGGAAAGAAAAAAAAAAAAAAAAAAAATCAAAACAGGAAAGACTAGGGGAAAGGGCTACAGGGGAAAGATGTAGAAAACTGTAATGGAAGTTCCAGGAGAGAGGATCATGGGGTGGTAGAAATAGTTGGAGAGAGGATGGACCAAATTTTCCAAAACAGCTATTGATAGAAATTCACAAAGCCCTTTAAACACCAAACAGGATGAAGGAAAGAAAAACAACAGGCTGTGTCAAGTGAGACCAATGAAAACCAATGACGAAATGTTTTAACTGAGGAAAAAAAGACGATTTACCTTAAAGTGAGCGACAAACTTGACAGCTGACTTCTCAGTGAGATTATGAAAGTAAGAAGACAATGGAAACTGCCTTCAAACTACTGGGAGAAAATAACCACTAATCTAGAACTCTGAGCTCAGCAAGAATATTCTTTAAGAGTGAAAAAAGGGCTAGCTGTGGCGCTGCTACAATGCTGTTGGCTGGAACCACATGGAAGGCCAGAGTTCAATTCCCAGTCCAACCTAAATGCCTGGAACAGTGGTGTGCCCTCGAAATTCCAGTGACTCAGGAGACTGCTGCTCAAGGATCCTAATCTCCAGGGGGGTGGGGCAGCATGGCAAGATCCCGTATTTAAAAAAGAAAGGAAAGGATACGTTGGTGCTCACCTGTAGTCCCAAGCTGTGATGTTGAGGCAAGAGGACTGTGACAGCGAGGTTCTGTCTCAGCCAAACAAAGTATGACTATAAAGATATTTCCAGACATGTACAAATGGAAATAACCTGTTACCAACCAACCAACACTAAAGGAAATGCTAAAGGTTGTTAGAAGGAAGCCCAGGGAAGTGGCAAGAACGAAGAGCCTGGAAAAGGGAAAATACTTGGGAAGAAACTGATTCTGTAAAGCACACACGCCTGGTATTTCTCCGTAGCATAGAGTTCTTCAACATTTACTGTGGTGCAGGTCTTCTGGGAGTCAATCCTCTCAGCTTTTGTTTATCTGACAAATGTATCTAACTTGGTTTGTTTTGTATTGTCTCATTGGGTCATCAGAAAAGTCATGACGCATTTTTGCATAGAAAAATATGTTGTAACTTTTCTGATGACCCAGTAGTTTGCTATAGGGCATGTGTGTTCACCAGAGAGACAGGGAAAGTGAGAAATCACCCCTCTTCCCTGAGGGACTGGCCATGCTACAATCCCTTCTCATCCACTCTCCCATTGGGATTTTGGGCATGTGCTCATACACGCCTAGCCTGTTCTTCAGCATGTTCTGGGACTTGAACAATGCAGTTGGCCATATGGGACCATCTGGCTTAGTCTCCACACACCCTGCCGGCCCTCTGTCTTTTTTTTTTTTTTTTTTGGAGAGGTTTTCGCTATAGGGCGCGTGCGCTCGCCAGACAGAGACAGAGAGACAGAAAGCAAGAAATCACCCTCCAGGGAGGATGGCCATGCCACAATTCCTTCTCTTCTATTCTCCTCTCGGGATCTTGGGCACGCACGTACACGCGCCCAGCGTGAGTTTTAAGCCACCGGGTCTGGGACGTGAACCACTGTCGACTACATGGGAGTTCAGCGACACAGCCATTATTATACTAACTGCTGGTCCCTGGCCCTCTGTCATATTTTAAAGTATTGATTTACATGCATTTATGTAATAATTGAAGAATATTGGGACCAGTGCGGGTGGCAATGTGTCCCGCAGAACCATGGTGAAGTCCTGGGGAATGCAGAAGAGTGGATGCCCGCAAAGACCTCTCACACTCAGACTCAGTACGTTCCTGATGAGGACCCTGGGACCTGGGTGGGGGCACTTGGAAACACTGGGCTGACATCGCCTGGACACCTCACTAGGCCACATCTGAAGCCTCACAAAATCCCCCCACCTCTTTTCTCCAGGTCAGTAACCTGAGTTAGATTTTAACCTGGCCCTGGTGAAAGGGACTTGCTTATTCACCAAAGGCCCGCGCGTGGCAGGGACCAGGGAATTTGGCTCTAAAGGGGAGGAGCACCCAGGCTGGGGAGTAGAGTTTATTGTTCTGGAAGCTTCTCGGGCTGGTGGAACCCGCAGGAGGTCCTGCAGTTCTCTGTGACGGGGATTCACGTGCTGGTGGGACTCAGAGGTGGTCCCACACTCCCCTGGGAGGGGGGCTCCAGGGTTGGCCCCATGCTCCTCTGTGATGGGGGTCTGGGGCTGGTGGGACCCAGAGGTGGTCCCCTGCTCCTCTGTGAAAGGGTTCCGCAGGCTGCCTGAGACCCGGAGGTGGTCCCCTGCTCCTCTGTGACAGGGTTCTGCAGGCTGCCCGGGACCTGGAGGTGGTCTCGTGCTCCTCTGTGACAGTGTCCCACCCCTGGCCCTGCGCATTGACACCCAGCTGACTGACACCTGGGCTCTAAGGTGGGCCTCACTGCTAGGCCCCAGAGTTGCCTAGATGCAGCATGTCAAGGGAGACAGAACTGCAGGCCCATTAGGTGAGAGAGGTGGGCACTCCAGAGTGGGCCCTGTGAGGTCCCAGTGTCGCCAGCTGGCTGTGTTCTGGGCAGATCAGAGGACACCCCTTCGGCTCAAACTAGTGTGGGGCCCCGTGGTCAGAGAGAGGCTTGGTGGTGTCTGTCCCCAGAGCTAGACAGACAGTAACGTTCATAGAAAACGCATATTCTGAAAAAACTTTGCGTGGATTTCATTTTTTTCCATCAAAATAAAAGTGTATTTTAATTTGATTTTCCCAAGAACTTGTTGATGTTCCTTCATAGGATTCTGGAAGAGCAGATATCAGAGTGTAGCATTAACTGCTAAAGAAAGGGAACGCAGGAGGGGGCTCTCCCACCAGGAAGCTCAGTCCCCTGGGTCCTGGCAATGGCTGCTAGGCCATGGCGCTCCTGGGGCTGAGATAACCGAGGAGGCAGTGAGGGCGTTATTTGAGTTTAACCAGAAATGAGGGACTGGCGGCTGGGAACCCTGGATTCATACTGGGATGGAGGCGCCCTGAGCGTTGTTCTCTGGCCTGGGCCAAGCAGAAGCCCCTGAACTGCTGCCCCCAGCAGAGAGCGGTCAGGGCAGGGCTGTGGCTCAGGCCGATGCTGAGGACGACGTCTCCCTCCAAACCTAGAGGCTAGGAAAGTGGGGGACACTCTGGCCCGCCCCTGTGGGTGCAGACGTAGGCCCACTGGGGAGATGCATGTAGTAGGGCACTGCCGCTTGAGGCCAGTTTCTGGGCCAGGCTGAACAGAGCACCGTGCCTGTAGTGCCACTCACGGGGGGCTGGGGCAGGAGGGCTGCCATTCTGGGAAAGTTCTCACTCTCTCATAGAACAAAAACAGGAGACAGAAAGCCCCAGACGTACAGGACAGATGACAATGGGTTACTGCGAATGTGGTCACGTCAGAGCACCAGTGGCCGCTGCTGGGCCAGGTGTGACACGTCTACGAGGACAGACAGGCACAACTCCCGGCAGCAGGCAGCTGACCTGCGGCGTCCTGAGTAGACAGGTGCTTGATTTTCAATCTTGGAGAACGGGATCGAAGTATTGCACTCACTGGCGCCTAGACAGAATGTGACCACACCGGGGCGCTGGGGCGGCGAAAGCGTACTAGACTCGCTGTGGGGCGCAGCCATGGGGCGCCGGTAACGAATGATGAACAAGATGTGATGAACAAGATGTGACGAGCACCGTGAGCAGTTTTGGCAAACGGCGTCAGAGGAAGCTCAGGACAGCCGCTATTTACTGAAACTAGGCAGAAAGGTAACATGGCCCTGATCGCGTATCGATAGAGCACGAATCAATGACAGCTAGTAGCTGCTCACCGCAGTTTTCTTTTTATAGTTTTTATAGTTTTCTTTTTATCATGTTTCATTCAGAATTTTAAACATTCTTTTGTTTTTGTTTGGTTTTGTCTTTTGAAGACAGATTTTTGCGATGGTGAACGTGCACTTGCCGGAGAGATAGAAAGATAGAAAGTGAGAAATCACCCTCCTCCACTCTTCTCTTGGGATTTTGAGCACACACGCACACGCACCCAGCGTGAGTATTAAGTTGCTGGGTCTGGGATTCAAATCGCGGTTGACTACTTAGGAACCCAGCGACGTAACCATTATGCCATCTGCTGGTCCCAAGTTTTTCTTTTAGAGAATTACCTACTATATTTTATTTATTTATTTTTTAGTTTGCTATAGGGCATGTGCACCCCACAAGACAGAGACAGAGAGCGAGAAAGAGAGAAAATGAGAAAGTAGGCCATCAGGTCCAGGACTCGAACCACGGTTGGCCATGTGGGAGTCCAGCACTTTAAACACCATGTCACCTATTTCTGTTTAAGATGAGTCATCAGGATGTCTAATGAGCCACATTGCCCAAATTGGAAGTCTCTAGTGACTTTTCAGTTTTCATGTTGAACTACGAGGATCCTCCATAAAAACGCGAGGACCCTCCAAGTCCAGATCTGCAGGCACTTGATCAGCACAGGAATATTTACCACAAAACAAGATGTCTAGGCCCCATCCGGGACTTGTCCAATCAGAATCTCTGGGGAATGGGGCCCAGAAATCTTCATTTTATAAAACACGCACACCAAATGCTTTCTAGATGCTAAACCACAGCCCTGGAGAGAAAGCTTTTCACAGAGTTCCTTAGACAGAAAACCACATGCTAGAAGTGACCAGAATATTCGCATGCTGACTGAAGTCAGATGCAGTCTTCACACCATATGGAAAATTAACTGACAGTGGACCAACACGTAACAGCTAAAACCTACAGCTGCATGTGATGGCTGAAACCATAAAACCCTTAAAAGAGGGACCAGCAGATGGCATAATGGTTATGTTACTGGACTCCCACAGAGTCGACCACGGTTTGAGCCCCTGACCTGGCGACTTAAAACTCATGCCAGGCACATGTGTGTGCATGCGTGCCCCAGATCCTGAGAGGAGAATGAAGGAGGGGATTACAACGTGGACAACCCGCCCAGAGGGCGCTCACGTGTTTGCCATCTTTCTGACAAGCGCACACGCCCTATAGCAAAAATCTCTTTAAAAAACAAGAAACCTTAGAAGAAAATATAGAGGCCAGCAGGTGGCATGGTGGTTGGGGTGCTGGACTCCCACATGGCTGACTACAATTCGAGCCCTGGACTTAGCAACTTGCTTTCTCACTCTCTCTCTCTCTCTGTCTCTTTCCTGTGAGTACATGTACCCTATAGCAAAACAAATAAATATAAATAAGTAATATTAAAAAAAGAAAATATAGAAGAAAACCTCTGTGACTTTGGTTTAGGCAAAGCTTTCTTAGACATGATAGCAATGTGTATGCGACAAGAAGAAAAAAATTTATAAATTACACTCGATCAAAATTTAAATTGTTTTGTGCTAAGACGATACAATCAAGTGAAAGTGAAAAGATAACCCATGGGATGAAAAAAAATATTTGCAGATCATATATCTGAAGAAAAATTTGTATGTAGAATATATAAAGAACCCTTAAAACTGAATAATAAAAAGACACACCACCCAATTTAACAACAGACAAAGGATCCAAATAGTCATTTCTCAAGAAGGTATACAATGGCGGGGACAACCGGTTGGGG